>NC_092048.1:49383463-49713495 GCF_003086295.3 Arachis hypogaea
GGTCTTACATTCTACCCACCTTATAAAAATTTTCGCCCTCGAAAATTGATACAAAATAAAAGAAATTCCATAACAGTTCACCCTTGAACACATTTAAGGATGAAGCAAAAATATCTGAAAATATAATCATATATATGATTTTCAAATACTTTGATTGTTATAAGCATAAGGATGTAAAGGTAGGAGTGTGATTGCAAAGCAAACGTTACAAGGTAGGCTCAATGCAAAAGATAACATGGGTCAATCATGTGATAGAAGGGCAAAGCATCAAGGCTATAAAACATGATGGGGTTAAAACGACGTGCTCAACATCCGTACACTAATCTCACATCAACCTCAAAGCTTCAACTTTCCAACTCCATCAAGCACTTTACAATCCCCATATCCGATCATAAGCCTAACAATCGCAAGCTCGTTTGCAAGGGACAAAACACCCACAACTTATCATAACGTCACACACCTACCGCTTCACCTTCCATATACACATATCACGTCTTAAAGAACTAACGCATCGCGTTACTACGTCTACAAGTCGCACGTGATATCAAAATAATTCTCGAGTCTACTCAGAAGAATACGAGATCTTAAAAAGGAGAGATAAATGTCAAAGACAATACTCATAGATTTGAAAGAATATATCCAATTCCAGATAAACAAGGATGTTCAAGCAATGAAGTTTGCTAGACACAATTCAATTGACAACTTCAAAGATAACCCTTAGATCAAAGAAGTTCAATAGGATCAATAAGAAGAAAACCAGCGCATCAGTTTGAAACAAACTCAAGCTGAGTCGAGGAAGCATGAGGTTTACAGAAGAGAATATTTCAAACCCAAGACAAAGCTCACAGAACTCAAGAGCATGATTAAAAATACTTTCGAATACATTGGTCATGAAAGAGTCGAAAACTTGCGAAAATCACTTCGCAGTCTAAAAGAGAAGGTAAACAACAAACATCCTTCAAGAGAGTAACAAAACATAAACGTTGCCTTGCTCTAATTCAATTTCATGTTGAAGTAGATCATGTAGAGTTTTAAAAACAAAATGCACACAAGTTTGGCTAAGAGCTAAAATATTTTCATCAAATATTTTAGAAAGATAATTAGATGCACAACTTAACCAAAAGCAGTTCATAAAAACTCGGAAGTAATCAAATGCTTGTTCAAAAATTCTAAAAATTCACATTCAAACAAGCGTGTATAACATTTATAGCATGGACGCAAGAGGGAGTTAAACTCTCTTTAGAAAAGAAATTCCGAGGTAGAAATTTGTTTACAATTTAGTAAAGACAATAAGTGGTGCATTACAAACGAACCGATTTCCACTAAACAAGGAAGCTTTCCAAAACCTCATTTAAAATAACACATGCCAACTTTAAATTAACTTTGTCAAAATTGAACGATGGTTTCAATCTCAATCAAGCAACAGAAAATAAATTCCGTTCAATATTTCTTCAAAGAGAATTCAAAATTTCTTTAAAAAGTTCAAAACAAGACATCCAAAAGTGTTCTTAAAATCACCATCTCAGAAGAACATTCAAGAAGTTTAAGATGTACTAAAAAGGAGTCAAGCCATACAAGAAAGGATCTTAAACCAAAGTAGTTCAAACAAGATTCACTAGGCATGAGTCATCAAATAAGCTTTCAATTGATCCAAAAGAATACAAAAGTCATAGAAAAAGACCACTCAATCATTTGTAATTTCTCAACGATAAATCTTTGACTAAAAACTCTTGTAGAGATAATGGGAGAATAAACAATGCACTAACTTGAAACGAATTAAACTGACCCTCATAAGGGTGAGATTCACAAGAGAGGACAAACCAAGATCAATGGTAATGTTCACAAAATGTAAAAGATTAGTCAAAAATAAAGTAAAGTATGACATTCATAGGGATGAAAGGTTAAATAGAGAATTTAGCCTGTTCATAGGAAGAAAGCTATGAGTCCAACGTTTTCAAAAGAACAACAATGGCATAAACCATGTAGTATGCTAAATCAGACTCAAATCAAAATGAATTAAGTGAAGTTTATCAAACGAAACTCAACCAGAATAAAAGCGAAAAATTCTTCCTTTCCAGGATTTCGGAAAATATCCAAATACACAATCAAATAAAGATGTCTATTGGAACTATAGTAAAATTACTAGAAAATCAAATTGTAATTTAAAGTAAATGCAGTTTCGTAAACCAGTAAAAGTACAGGCGAGGTATTAGAAATAAATAGTTGTTAAAATGTATAAGTAATCTCAGTTTTATATATACAAATAAGTATATATCTATTCAACAGCAATTTTCATAAAATCTCAAAATTAGCTGTAATCACTGTCAAATAAGAGGAAAACTGAATCAACAAGTTCTCTAAGCATGAACTCAGAATCAGGAGTTAAAATGCACAGCGTAATAGGACAAGTTCAAAGCTATAGCAAGGAATACATGAATCAAGAAAAACTCAAACAGAGAAAGACAGATACAACAAGGATTTCAAACAAGCATATGCACTTAGGATCAAACAAGAATACATATGAATAGAGGAATAGAGTGGAACATCAAACTACTTTTCAAGAGGAGTAGCAAACAAGAACTTCAAGTTAGGATATAAAAGAACAGGTCGACTCGAACACAATTCAAGACACACAACTGAATAGCCTCGAGAAATAGTTTCTAGCGTTCCCAAAACTCGCGATTCGCTTTACTCAAAACTCGTATATCATCTATGATAACCCATTAGTGCTCTCATATACATAATTCACTAGTATTAAGCTGGCCAAACTTAATATCAGGAATTATGCAATGCAAGACTAACAGCGTTAATCAATAGACCTTCATGTGCATAAAGCTCTAATTCTCGTCATTCGACAAGACCTAATACATGACAAACACTTAGAGTATGCAACTGAAGCATAGTCAGTCCATTCCTCAGGCTCTACAGGAAGAACTACTCTGATACCATAATGTAACACCCTAACTACCAAAGTTCACACTTCCGGCTGCGTGACTCTGATAGCTCGGACATTACGACGACACTTATACTATTTAATACTAAAATATGAGCCTGTTTAAAACTCTAAACCGCAATACCGCTCCCAAAGATACTTTCGTTCGATAACGTACATCCATAAATACCATTCAACTTACAACTCATAAAGAGTACATCCATATATATACATAAATATATATAAATAATATTACAAACAATAATCAATACAATTCCTATCCCTCTTACAGATTATATCAAGATAAAGGCGAGGGTACAATAAACCATAGCTAAAACAATACAGAGTATCACAACAACAATTAAATAAGCTCTTCGTAACTTCTGCGCCCATATCCTGAAAGGGAAAAAATGTAGGGGGGTGAGAACATCATCCTCGAAAGGGTTCTCAGTAGAGGGTTTTAGGAAATTACTGTAATAGGATACATGAAGATAAACCGTACCAGTGATTCATAACCGTCTTATGCCTCTTTTCAAAAACAACGGTTTACAATGAAAGTAAAGTCGGAAATCTTTTCGGAAAGAAGAACCGTTCAATTCTCAAAAACTCAAAAGCCTTTCAAAATGGTTTATCTATGCGGAACCAAAATAGCCTTTCATAATTTTATTCCAAACCAGAAACACAAAACCGAAATCAACCATAAGTTCATCTCTTTCCAACCATGGCCCTAGGCCCAAACAATCCAACCAACAACCAATCACCACAATCCAACAGAGTCCCAGATGCAAGCACAGATAGGAAGTTCAAGCACAAACAAACAGTTATTACAAGTAGAACAGTTAGCAATTAATCACATAGGCAAACCAAGTATAATATGCACACCCAACCAATGTCACACAAATGCATATGATGCATGCCTGTCCCTAGTGGCTGATGATATCATCTGTCGGTTATATAGCCAACCCGACACGTCCTGGTAGCTAACCATGGACAGAAACACCCCTCGCGGAGCAAGTAGGTTTGAGCTACAACCCCATTGCTACTACCCGCTCAACCCAGAGCCAGTGGAACAACCACTACTGCGGCTACTACCCAGGCGGGTATTTAAAAGCTCAACCTGGAGCGAGTGGAATCACCACTACTACCGCTACTACCCAGGCGTTACAATCTCTGACCTGGAGCAAGTGGGACGAACCACAACCCTTGCTACTACCCAGGTATCTCAAGCATATATTCATTCAGTCCCAACCATGGATCAACATCCATCTTAGCCATCCGGCTTAAATTCATAATTCATAGTCAGCCATACGGCCCATAACTCATTCGGCAATCAGCCATGAATCAATATCATACACAGCCATTCCAGCTCACGGTTCAATCCAGAACCAGCTAATATTCATAATCATACACAGCCATTCCGGCCCATAACAAAACAGCACTTCCTCCATCCAACATCATCAAATTCATAAAACCGGCATTTAAGCCATAAATCATTTTTTCTCAAATCGCTTCACTTTGAAATCAAGTTTCAACTCTTTTCAGCCTTGGCTTTAGAAATCTCGTTTCTCAAATCATCTCAGGCTCATAAGCCAAATTTACTCAAAGTGAGTTCCCTTTTTAAAACAAAGCCACTCTCGGCATTCTCTTTCCAAAACTTCCAAGACCATGGCAAGTTTAGGATTTATTTCAAAGTATTCAAAATCACCCATACAACAATGGGATTTCATAACAAAAGTTTCTCGGCAGAGTCCCAAGTCTTTAGGGGAGAATAACATAACTCATTTTGCCAAATTCATTTAAAATCATTAAAACATTGGCTTTCTGATTTGAGTAAGCAAATAGGATCTAAGCCAAACCGAGTCACGTAATCATTTACTTCTTTTAAAGCCTTTTCCTTTACTTAAGCAAAACCGACTTCAACCCCCATGATAAATTCTAGAACATTTCAACTGTTCAAAATTATTTTAGTCTTGCAAGAATTCAGAATTCAAAGAGTACTTAAACCTTTCTCAAAACATTTCAAAATGAAACTTGTCAATAGACATTCAGGTTCTTTCAAAGTCATTGAAACTTCTTTAATTGAAACCCCCAAGTCAAATTCAAAGGCATAAACCCTTTTCACATTCAAATAGCTTTAAAACACAAGTTTCATCTAAATAACTTTCTCCTAAAAGAGATACAATGCCTTTCTTAAGAAGCAAGACTAAATCACAATTTCCTCTTTACTAACTCATTTCGAAAACATGAATCATCCTTTTCTTGATAATTCAAATAAAATAGTAGAAGTCTTTAACTCATCATTTTCCAAACAACATTTCAATAAAGACTCAGATTTTATAGAAATTTCGGCAGCACCTCCCCTAAAACTTGGACTTTTGCCACCCGGTTCGGGTCCCAACTAAACCGTTTCTCATTCCTTTTCAACAACTCAAAACCAGAAATCAATTCAAAAGCAAGCTAAATCCAACAGTCGCCTCAATGGCATACCTCAAGGAAACCATTTCAAAAATCAACTCAATATGAACCGATTTAACTCATTTATAAAGCTTTAAAGAATCGGTTCAGCAATAAATCATTTATCAAAACCAGAGCAATAAAAGCAACTCAGGCTGAATTTCAAGAGCATTCTATCTTTCACATCATCAAAATAATTGACTCAATTCAAACCAATCCTCAACGGATTAAACTCATTTCAAATATTTAAAGAATCAACTTCAAACATTACATTTCACAAGCCACACAACAATTCAGCCAAGCCAACATCCATAATCATTCGAGTCAATCAAATAATCAATAAGGCAGATACAATCACTAATTACACCATATCTCACATCAGTATCCATATATAATAATTCCAATAATAAACTGTAGTTTTCGGAAAGCGCCCCTACCTCAAAACGCAAGCCATAACCCAAACTTGTTAACTGATTCCTTTTTGCTCAGCCTGAAATCACCGACAATTAGAACCTCGGCCCTGCTTGCTCCCTCTCGAAAGCAGAAACAGCTACAAGCGGCATAAACAAACCGAATTCTACCTCCTAAAACCATTAACATCGCAATCACTTTACTACACGGAACATAACACCAACGCAGGGCTTTCGAAAATCGAACATGCTTACCAGAACGAATAAAGAACGGCTGAACCGAACAGCGGCGGTCTACGAATCGGTTCGGTGGCAGCTTTAATCGTGACCCGCAATTACCGGAGCTTGACCCTATGATACAAAACCTCAGAATCTCTGGACAAACATTACAGCATATTGATTTTCAAGAGCTCCGGAATGAAAATGCTTACCGTGAGAAAGGATTAAAGACTGAATCAAACTGCAGAAGCTGCGGTGATGGTTCCGGCGACCACAACAGCTTCTCCGGCAGTGACAACGTAACTTATGACAGCCACTTCATTAAATACAACAGTTTCAATGACAGTTTCAGAGTAATATTGAATTGGCAGAACTAGGAGGAACCAGAAATAGGGCAAGCTCACCAAAACGGCAGCGACCAGAAATTCTGGTGGCGGCAGAGCAATTCCGGCGGCATAAACCGCAGCAACAGCGCGGATCTCCCCTCCAGTGGTGACGCAGGTAGCTTCCGCGCGACTCATCCCTTTCCCTCTTCTCTGTTCGCAGCTTCAACGGCGGCGGCAAGGGACGAATTTGACGGTGGCGACGCGACGGGCTGGTCAGTCAGTGACGACAGTGGAGATGCACGGCAGCGCAGCTCCGCGCGGTGGGTCACACTCCCCTCGCGTGACAGAGACGCGACGTCTTTGATGGCGAGCTCGAAGGGTGACCGGCGCGGCGGCGGTGATCGCGAGACGCGGTGGGACGAGGATGGACGGTGACCCAGCAGTGGCGGCTCCGTCTCGCGTGCCCAGGCTCACGCTCTCTCTTCCACCCGTGACCATGGTCCGCGGCTTCCTCTCCTTCGGCGGTAACACGACGGCGCGGCGGCAGTGCTGCCCGCCGGCGCCTTCCTTCCTCTTCCCTTCTCCCTCTTCCCGTTTTTCCTCCTAACCCTTTCTTTCTTCGTTCCATTTCTTTTTCAGCTATTGTTGTTGTGTTGCGGCTGAGTTTGGGGGGATTGAGTGGGGTTGAGAGAGAACCGGGTCGGGTAATGGGTTACCGGGTTAGGGTTTCCTCATTTTAAAAATTAGGGTTAAGGGTATTATGGTAATTTCACATAAAAGTGGGAATAATATAGTAATTGAAACCCAAATTAAATCCAACACTATTTGTACATAGAAAATACTATTTGCTCATCAATTTCACAAATTATTTTCCATAAAATGCCCAAATCTAAAAGTTAGAAATAATATACTTAATTTCTTCATTTTCCAAAATAGCAGTAATAATATTTAAAATATTACTTATCTAATCCAAATCATATAAAATCCTTATTATTTCATAACTATCAACTTTATACTTTAAATATAGGAAATAATCCAATAATTATAAAATTGGATAATAATCATAACTTATCTCAAATCCAATAAATCAAAACTTGCCTTAATTATCTTTAATAAAATAATCTCTGAAATTAAGGTTATAAATAGCTATATGATTTGAGACTTGATCATAATAAGACTTTTCAAAAGTTCTGGGTCTTACAGCTTAAAAGTCCAACTAAACCAGATATCAAGTAAGTTATCTATAGTATTCAAGTTCTAAATCTAATTTTAACATAACACTTCACTTTCTATCTCCTCCAATCCTCCGAATCACCAGGAACAACCTCCCTTACACCTCCGCCAAGAGGGGTCTCTCAGAAAACATACACATACAATTCAAGTAAGAAAAACACAAATAGAGGTGCAATTACAACAAGTAGAACAAGTAGCAGATAAGCAGAGTTAAGCAATTAAGCAAATCAAAACAATGCATACTCAAGCGAAACATACAAATGCACATGATATATGCCTGTCCTATGGCTGATGAATCTCATCTGTCGGTTATATAGTCAACCCGACATGTCCTGGTAGTTAACCATTGGACAATCCCTCTGTGCGCGCATCCACAAGCTAAAAAATAAGATTCATAGAGTCAAACTTCAAGCTCAAATATAATATTTCATGGAGTCAAACTCCAAGCTCAATAATATATTCAAAATCCATAAATATATGCATGCCCATGGGGGAACCCGGGGAGCTAAAGTATCTGGTCACATCTTGCGACAGAGGGTCAACAATTAATCTTAATGTCATCATCATTCATAAAAAAAATTCATACTCAAAACTTAATTCATCCTTTTGTAAATAAATCAAACTCAAAAATCAAATCATACAATCCTTAAACCCAAATCTTTCTAAATAACCACTTCAAACGAAGCCTCCAATTTTCATAAAAACTTCGGTAGCATCGCCTCTAAAACTCGGACTTTTGCCACCCCTAAAAGGTCACAACTACCGAACCAAACACCTCTCGGTCATTCAAATCATTTCCAGTATCAAATTATTTCAAAATCAAGCTAATTCCAATGTTAAATCTTTTCCAAAAAAAACCAACTAACTCCAATAATAAAACTGTTTACAAAATTGAATCACACATCATATACCATATACACAATCCATCAATAATTCATTCAGTTCATTCCTATCTTAAGGTCTTCTAGCCTAAGTTTTCACATGACATTAAACATTAACTACGAGAAACCAAAACCATACCTTGGCCGATTCCTCCCTAAGCTCGGAACTCCTCAAAAACCTCTCCTTTCACTAGCTCTAGGCTTCTAAACATTAATTCTTCAAACTTAATCACCCGGATTTCGTTTCAAACAGTCCAATTGAACTCTAAATCAACAAGAACACAATCTAATTCACACAATATCACTATAATCATCATAGGCTTCACTAATTCAATGATTCACAAGGGTTTAACAGTTTCTTACCTTACCCATGGATCAATTGGATAAAACCTAGTGATTATCTGCTGCTAGAGTTTACCTAAACTATCAAAATCATTCAATTCCTCAATACCCAAACTCAAAACCCAGGAAATTGAGAAGAGGAAGAACTGGACAAGAAATGCAAATTTCTTACCACTTTTTTCCGATAGAATTGAAGAGAATTTCGAGACGAACACGTGGCCACTGACGGCTCGTCAATTGAAGCTCCGAATTTTAAGTTCCGAACGATTGAATTTTGGAGACGTTAGGATTCTTTTTTCCTTTATGTTAATCTCTCTTCTCAGCGTATCTCATAGAAGAAAAAGGAAGAAAGCTCGTTTTTAGTGGTTTATGGGTTGGGCCTTGGGCCTGGTTTAGGTCCGGTTCAACCGGTTCAGATCGTTGGCCCAGTTTTGGGCCAAAATCTTTAAAATTAGTGTCAAAATTCGTATTTTTAATATTTTTACTTCTCTAAATTATAAAAATTGATTTTTCTAATTTCTTTAAATAATAATTAATTTATTGGATAATTATTTATTAATTTTGTGGGGTTTACACAAACTCCCAAAAAATCCACATAATAATAAGCCAGTCGCCTGATTAATTGGTTACAACTGTAACATCCTAACTTTTAGCACCTCATCATCGTACTAAAAGTCCAAGCGTTACTTACATCCAAACCTTTTTATTTTATACTATCTTTATTTAATATTGAGCCTTCACGAATACGAACTGAAGTTTTAACCAAGAAAATGAAGGGTCGGTACTTTAAACCATTTAATTACATAAATATATATATATATCTACGTAGCATTATATACATAGACTTATTTAAAGATCCTTAAATACAAGTCCTACCCCTCTAAAAACCAAAACAATAAATGACGAAGGAAAAATAAAATCTAACAACTTAACTCGTAAACATAATCTTCTATGCTCCTGTAGCTTCACACTGAACCTTCGTACCTGTAACTGAAAGGGGTGAAAATAGGGGGTAAGAACTGAGGAGTTCTTAATAGGGTCGGGGTGTATAGTTATGTTTATTTTATTATTTGTTACATAGGAATTCTACAGCAGAATACTTACAATCTTCAACAGATGGCCAATAGCAACAAACCTCATAATACAAACAACTTTAAAAAACCAGAGATATAGAGAAAATCACAAGTCAACAAGCACACAGACACACAATCATAGAAACACATATCATAGAAAAGTATGCACAAATAAGTATGATGCATGTCTATCCTATGCAGGCCATGAGCTCATGTGCCAGCCTACCCGCTCCTGACATTACTCGGGTACAAGTCTCGGATATGGCTTTCCAGATGCATATAGTGTGCATATAAGTCTTACGGCCAGGTCGCATACAGTGTGACTTTTAAACATGTTATAATATGCTTACATCTGAAAAACAGTTCACAGTGTGTGGGTGTTTCCACTATATATTTGGACCTACGGCCCAAACAATGTTGCATCTGCTCTCATGTGGCAGACAGTCTTTTAAAGTCTTTTTATCTTTGCACTCTGCTTTCTTGTGGTAGAGATCTGCTCTCTTGTGACAGATATCCCTATAGTTAATACATTTTTTTCTTTCCTGTGCTCTGCTCTCTTGTGGTAGAGGTTTGTTAGATTTTTTTAGTCTTTACTCTCTGCTCTAATGTGGCAGAGATTCCTTTAACTAATATATTCTTTTCTTTTCTGTTCTCTGCTCTCCTGCATGTGGCAGAGGTTCTTTAATTCTTTTCTTTTCTTTTCTTTTCTTTCTCATCATTCTTTTAATTATTTACTTTCAACATCACAAACTATCTTCACACTCTTTCCTCATCTTTTCTTAAATATTTTATGAAGAGAGGGATCCTTAGCTTAGATTTATCTTTCTAAAGCTTTTAGAAAAATTTGTCTGTTTACCACTCTCTGTTTTATTTTTCATAATACATACAATAATATTCTTATAAAATAATATTTTGATAAATAATAATTATAATAATAATTTACTCTAATGTAAATGCATAATTTTAAACAAATATTTAAAATAATATTTATAATACTCTTAAAACTTATTTTATAAAACATTATTTTCAAACTTTTATTAATTACTTTCTGAACCACAAACTTCTCAATATTTTATAGAATTATATCTAAATCTTCATTCCTTGTTTCATATTTATATAAATAACCTGAACTTTTATAAAATACTCGTCTTACCCATAAATTTTATTTATTACCCAACATACCCGAAAAACTTATATAATTATAATATTAAACTCAATCTTTTCATAAAAATACATTTATATCCCTCAAAAAATAATTCTTTATGGCTGTTTTCTTTTCTTCACAAAGAACTGAACCCTTTTTATTTTTATTTCAAAATATACATTTAAATTACTCCGTTTATGAGTTTTACGGTTACCGATTCTTCACAGTTTTTAATTTAATTTTTTGGCCATCAAATCTCACTAATTTTATTCAAAATTAACACAATAACAGCCTCGAATCAACCATATTTGGACAGCACCAACATGACCGAATCACAAGTTTAATCACATATAACAATATATCAACAAAATTTAATATAAAATCAATCAAACTTTAACAATAATCAATCACAACAACGATTCACTTATCCAACACAAATTTAATCTAAGATTTTACCAAAGCCCTACCTCCGTATGAAATCAAAATACTCGAAACTTCGGAAAAACTTTTTGACCGAATTGCCAAAGAAAAAACGTCAGAAATCGATTCCTCCGCTAAGAACATCAAAGGGCCAAACTTCAAAGAAAAGGGGAGTTACATCATCGTCAAATTCTACCACCAACACGTAGAGAAGAAAGATATAAATATTTTAATCGAATTAAATTTTTTATTTGAGTTACAGATTACAAAAAATCGAAGCCAGAAGGTTGGAGGTTTTACTGTTTTTCTCTTTCTCTCTCAGTCACTTCTTTCTCTTAGTTTTTTTCTTTTGGTTCGGTGAAGAAAAGGAACAAAATGAAATAAGAACGATGATTAGTGGTGATTAATGAGGTAAGGATATGTGTCACGTTATCTTTATATATATTAACCACGTTTGGCTTTCTTTCTTTTATTTCTTTATATTGGTTCGGTCACTTGAGAAGGAAACAAGAGATATGATGATGATATTAGATGGTGATGATTAATATGATGGGAAATGATTAGGTGCATGTCCACAGTTATATATGTACGTATGTATACATATAGGCCATCTTCTTTTATTTCTTTAGCTTCGGTTCTTTCTTTTCCTTAGGGCATTCGGCCAAGGGAAATAAATGGGAGTAAGAAAATAATATTAGATTATGATTAAGAATAATGCTAATTGAGGTGTCAGCAGTGACGGATTCAAAAAATTTTGATAGTGAGGACGAAATATATATAACATGATAATAATTTTTATAATAATAATATTAAGTTTACATAAAAAATTAAGTATCAAATTATCTACTATAAATTTGTGTATAAATATATATATTATTTAACTTATTTTTAATGTGTATTTTATATTTCAAAATTTATATTTTAAGATTTATTTTGTACAAGTGATTATTTTATGTATACGTAGCATAATTGTTGTTATAATTATATTTTGTGATTGTAAAATATGATTAGGTTTCAAAATATCTAATTACAAATTAAAATACTAAAATAATAATTTAAATAATAACTTATAATTTAAAATTTAATTTTTTATATTTCGTATTTTAAAACCTTGACAATATAATCAAAATGTCTCTTTTTTTTGTATATGTCATTGAACAATCATTTAAAACTCAATTTTCATACAATTAGCTCTTAATGATATTCATAGTTAAAAAAGTTCATTCAATTAGTGTAGTTATAAAAAACTAAAGCTAATTTCAAAAGAAGAAACACAAATGGATAAATAATTCTTTCGAGTCGATTTTTAAGAAAGAACACCAATCTTATTTAAATTTAAAAATTGATCATTATAATGGACATCTAGTATGAAATACTCAAATTGACTATTAAGTGTTGAAAGTTGAATAAAAAATTATTATGGAGTCAAATTTAATAATTTAATGGGGGTAAATAAATATTATTATTATATACTACTTAATAAAATTCTAAATTGTAGTGGGGCGCTTGTCCCCACACCCGCAAGAATAGATCCGTCCCTGGGTGTCAGTTTAATAAGTTGCTGAGTCAGCAGTTTAAGTTATAAATATTCTAAATAGATAATTATAAAAACTGGATATATTAAAACATAAGTAATAATATACATGAGTTACTAATATAAATGACATTAGCAATATAATGATAAAAGATATACGATGAAGTAATGTTAAGTTTATAGAAAAGTACCAATATTTATTTATATCGGCGGATATTGAGCTCGATAATAATACTATTAACTAAACTCTATTTTTAAATTAAAAATATCAATTACTCAAATTAAAATATACATATAACTTTCATTACTTATAAATTACTAGATTTATAGTTTTAATTATGTAAAATATTTTATCATAACAAAAATATATACAAGAATATGAATTTGATTGAATTCAAATAATTATAAAATTAATTCAATTATAATAAAATAATGTCTAAAAATAAAGAACTCCAATTTATAAAATAAATTATATCTTATTTATATTTATATTTTCAAAAATGTGAATTGGTTACAGCAACTCTTTGTTAAATTGAAGTGCAATCTTTCAACTAAGAGGAAGTGCTATAGCCTTCTCGATGTTCAGACTCATCCTTTTTCTTATGCTATCCTCTAAGAAAGAGAAAAGAAACCTTTGTGTGATTATCACTATGCAAAAGAAAAATAAAAAATCTAAAGTATCTCAAATAATTTAAATATGTAAAGAAAACTTTCAAATTATTTGTCAAAGCACTTTACATAAAATGTCTTATTAGTATTTTAGATACATATTTGTTCTCTCTTAATGTATATAAATAATGGAATGCTTTGACTTTTATATTTGTTTTATAATAAATAATAATAATAAAATTCACACAAATAATACTCTATAGAATATACACAAATTTTTTTAACTAATATCAAGTCCAAATAATTTTAATATATAAAAAAATTTATTCTCTCTTTATGTATATAACTATTGGAATAATTTGACTCTTATATTTGTTTTATAATAAATAATAATCATAAAATTCACTAAAATAATAAATACTTAAGATTATAATAAAAATTAACTACAATACTCTATAGAGTACACAAAAAATATTTTAACTAATAATAATTTCAAATTATTTTCCAAAACATTATACATATAATTTCCTTTTATTATATATATAATAACAAGTTTTTCTTTTCATTTGCATATAATTGTTAATTAGTTTGCTGTGTTTTTATATTATATCAGATGTGGATAAAAGTTAAATTTTAAAGCCATAAAGTAGTGTAGAATATAGATAAGGATTTAACAATTTTTTAGACTTTACATTTACTAATGCAGTATCAGATGGCATGATAAAGTGTCAATATCCTCAATGTGAATTTTAATTTATGCAAACAAGAGAAGATGCTTAGGACCACCTATTAATAAGACCCTTTCTCCTTGGATATACGGTTTGATTGCATCATAGTGAGAAACCAGGTAAAGAGAGCTCTAGTTACATTTGCAAATCCTATATCCCAAGTAAATCCAATGTCACAAATAGTTAGTGAGGCATTCAATTTCACAATGCAATATGGAAGCGAGTACACGATAATGGGTGAACATGTTGAAAATGATGAAGAGAAGTTGCCATATTTATATGAAGGCCCAAGTTGCGAGGCAGGAGATTTTAATAATCTACTTGCAAATGGAGAGTAGGAATTATGTCTTAGATGCTCGAAATGTTCAAAGCTATCTTTTTTAGTGAAGCTTTACCATATTATGTATATGTGTGGTATGAGTGACAAGGCAACATCAATGATTCTAGATTTATTGCGGGATGCATTTGATCATGTAACACTTCTACCGATATTATATGAAGCCAAAAAGACTATTAGAAAAATGGGTATTGACAAAAAAATTGATGCATGTCCAAATGATTGCATGCAATACTGGGTTAATGAAAAAGACTTGACCAAGTGTAAACGATGTGAGGCATTAAGATGTAAGCAAAAGACGCAGAAGGGTTCTATTCTTAAGCTCAAAATACCTATTAGGAGAAATGAAAATCACTACTAGCAAAGACTATTCATTACTTTCCCCTCATACTACGACTGCATGGTTATTCATGTGTAGCAAAAGATCAATTAACATGTTATGGCACAAAGAGGGTTGTAACAAGAATGATCTGTTAAAGCATCCAAGGGACGCTGAAGCATGGAAAATTTTTTATGTGAAGTATACCAATTTTTCTAAGGATTTGCACAATATTCGCCTAGCCTTAGCAAGTGACGAATTTAATCCTTTTGGAAACATGATCACAAAGCATTTTGTTTGGCCTGTAATTCTTTTTCCGTATAATTTTTTTCCCTGTCTTTGCATGAAATAAATTTTTTTTTTAATTTTATCTATGATTATTCCTGGGTTCAAAATTTCAGGTAATAACATAGATGTTTACTTGCAGCCTATGACTGATGATTTGAAGTAATTATGGAATGACATTAATGTGAACTATTAGTAATTTTTTAGGATTGGCAAACTTATCTAGGTAGAATATTCACAGTGGGTTAGCATGTCATATGTGTAACTTGGATGCTAAGGCTCAATGCATCACATTCAATCAAAAATGATATTTCATGGATCATCGTCGTTTTCTAAGCCAGGGCCATAAATTTAGACAACACCAGTTAAGATTTTCTAGGCAAGTAGAAAATAGTGATCTACCAAAGAAGTTTTTAGGAATAGATATCTTGAGGAAACAATCTAATGTGCATGTCTCATTTGAGAAGATATCAAATGTGACAGAGAAAAAAGACGCAATAGTCAAGATGCCAACTAGGATGACTCACTTTGGACAAAGAATAGTGTATTCTTTGACCTTCCATATTGGAAAGATAATATTCTGCATCATAACCTCGATATGATGCATATATAGAGAAAACTATTTGTGATAATGTAGTGTTCACTATATTCAATGATAGTGGAAAGTCCAAAGACAATAATAAAGCGCGAAAAGACTTATAATGTATGGGCATAATAAGGCCTGACTTATGACTATCCGAAGGTGGTAAATATCCTTCTGCCATATTTACAATGTCAAATTCATAAAAGGATGTATTTCTAAAGACTCTACAAAATGTTGTCTTTTTAGATGGTTACTCCAGCAATATTATTGCTTGTTGTGTTGACTTGTGACAGCGTAAGTTATTTGGGTTAAAAAGTCATAACTATCACTTTCTAATAGAATAATTACTACCAATAATGCATTGCCTACCCCAATATCCACTGTAATTGCCTACCTCCAAAATTATGTCTTCAGACCCTATGTCATATGGAAATGATTTTTTCTCCATCCTTCTTCACAATCATTATTCAGCTTATCATGCATTTCGTTGATGAAGTAAATTTTGGTGACTTAATACATTATCAGTGGATATATCCAATAAAAAAGTCAGTATCTAAATAAACCCCTCTATGACATGTGTAACATCTCGTATTTTTTAAAATCTATATATGAATAAATTATGCTTTATATTATTAAGTTTGAATTTTATATTTTTAAAAACTATTTTATTAAAAAGTAATTACATTAATTTTAAGATTATTGAAGTTTAAATTAATTATGATTTATTCTATTAGTTTGAGCTATTTATTAGAAACCATTTTAATAGAAAAAATTAAATTAATTTTTATAATTATTATTATTATCATTTGAGTTTGGATTAATTAAGACTATTATGTAATTTTGCTATAATAAGATATTTTATAAAATTGATTTTATGATAACTAGAGTTTAAATTAATTAGGATTTTTATATAATTTTTATTATAATGAGATTTTTCGAGAAAAAATAAAATTATTATTATTATTATTATTATTATTATTATTATTATTATTATTATTATTATTATTATTATTATTATTATTATTATTATTATTATTATTATTATTATTATTATTATTATTATTACCCACTTTAATTAATATAAGGATTTGTTTAATAATATTATTATCGAGTTCAAAATCTGTCGGTTTGAGTAAATATCAGTACTCTTCGATGAAATTAGTTTTGCTAATGTTTCATCATATATCTTTTATTCTTATAATTATTATGTTACTAATGTTATTTATATTAGTAACTCATATATATTTATCTCCATATATATTATTACTTGTGTTTTAATATATCCAGCTTTCATAGTTATCCGTTTAACATATTTATAATTTGAATCACTGACTCAACAACTTATATGCTTGACACCCAACCCCCTATGTGTCACAAAATCATTCAAAATCATCCTCATCATCACTAATCATCATCATAACCGAACCATTAAGAAAAAAAAAGACAGAAACAACCGAGAGAGAGAATGGAGAAACTGTGAAACCCTAAAAGTTTCAGCATTCGATTTCTTGAGATTCGTAGCTCCAATAAAAAATCTAAATCGATTAAGGTGTTCATATCTTTCTCCTCTTTGCGTCGGCATTACTTTTATTCAGGAGAAATCAATGGTGAAGTCGCTGCCCTCTCACGCATGGTTCGACCGAAGGTGATGTTGGTGGAGTAATCGATTTTGACGTTTTCTTCTTCGATTTCTTGTTCAGAAAGCTTTCTTGGTGTTTCAGTTTTGTGGATGTCAAACAAAGGTAGGATTCGGTAATTTTGTAATAATTAAATCTGTTCTTCATGTGTGATTGTTGATTGGGTGATTGTGGCTTGAAATTGAATGATTTTGTGTTTGAATTTCGATGAAATATTCTTGATTTAGTGCTTTATGTTTGGTTTTGATGAAGCTACTAAAACGGATCTATTGTGGGTGTTTTTGGGGGTTTTTATGTTTGAAATATTGATAAATTTGATGTGGTTTGTTGGTTAAAGGATTAAATTAAAAGCTGTGAAATATCGATAATCGTAAAGCTCAAGAATGGATTAAAAATCAAGCAGATATTTTGAAAAATCACAAGTAAAGTTTTAGTTTTTGAGAAGAAGTTATGCCACTAACACTAATTTTATTCTGAGGATGAAAATGTATTTTTATACAAGTTTGGGGGTAAAAAAATAGTAATTAAACAAGTTTTAAAAATGATTCGAATCTTTTGGGGAATATCTTTCCTTTAAACTTAAAAAGAAGTGAAGCTGATTTCGAGAAGTTTTTAGTGGATTTGAAAGTAATTGAATTTGAATACAAAATTATATTTTGTGACATTTTAGAAAAGTTAAAGTATTCCAATTTGATTTGGAGAAACGAAATGATTTTTAAGATTTTTAGAAATTTCTTGAAATAAAGAAATGAAGTTAAAAATATGTTTTGGGTATTTAATTGAACGGAAATGGGTTTTGTTTGACTAATTTTTGTGTAAGGTGTAAGACCGTGGCTTTCAAAAATTTAATAGTAAGTTATTTTACAATTTATTATATTTATTCAAGATTATGTTTTTAGAGATTTTTATATTAATTAGATATATTCTTATTATTGATTTAAAGTTTTGGTGATTGAAACGTAATGAAAATTTTATATGTTTAATTTTGAATATTTAGATTTTGAGCTTTATTTTATGATTTTAAAGGAAGTTAATTTGATTATTTCTAATTATTGAAAATAAATCGTAATTTGATAATTAGTATTTTTGTAAATATTAGTGTCGGATTAAAATTGGTTTTCAATTACTCAATTACCCCTAATTTTATTAAAATAATCTAAACTACCCTAACCCTAACCCTAACCCTAATTTCAAAACACACACACACACACACAAAAAACCCTAACCTAGCCACTCTCTCACCGCCACTCACCTACCGCCATCCTCTTCTCATATACACACTCTCACGGCATGATGAAAGAAAGAAAGAAAAGTGAGAAAGGAAAGAGAAAGGGGAAGAGGAATAAGAGGGAGGCGGCGCGGTGGGCGTCACTGCCACTATCGCCACCGTTGTGTTGCCAGGAAGAGGGAGATCGGGAAGAGAGAGGGAAACTGCATCCGTTGCCACTGTCAGAAAGCAGAGCCGTCAGGGAGGAAAAGAAAGAGAGAACGAGTGCAAGAGAGGAGACACGGAGGGAGCCACTATCGTCGTCCGTTGAGCCGTCATCGTGCCTCGCGGTCGAGTCACCGATTGCCATCACTGTTCTAACACCATGGAGTTGCTGCGTTGCCATCTGTGGGTGAATGTCGAGCTTCAGAGAGAGAGAAAGTGTGCGAAGATGAGAAAGGGAGAGAGGGGTCTGAGGTTGCACCTCCTGCTGCCTTCACTGCTGTTGATGTCGTCCTCCACTGCTGCAATAGTCACCAGTGAGTTGCACCCCATCATTGGAAGTCGTCGTTATGTCAATGTTGCTGTCAGAGGCTGCTGTCACTGATAGAATTCACCGGAGCCGTGCGGGGGTTGCTGTCGTTCCGTTGTCTCGATTCCTTCTTAGTGCAGGCAGTTGTTTTCCTCCAAAAACCCCTTTTATCGCTATTCCGTTATATATTACTCAGTTTTCTGTGGTATTTTTGTGATAGGGTTGAATTACGGTGATTGCATGTCGTGTTTTGATTTGTCGTTTCTGCTGCGAAGGTGAAATGGAGCTGTGATTGTGGCTGCTTTTGCTGCAGGCTGAGAAAAAAAGTTTTGCTACGTAGTTGAGTCGCGATTGAGGTAGGGACAATTTCTTAAACTCAATTTACTATCAAGAATTATTATAAGTCGATAGTAATGCAAAAAAATGTATTTTTATGATTTTCATAATATCTTATGGATTAAATTGAGCTATTATGGATTAATGGAGTTGCTAGTTTGATGGATATTTTGAGTATTTGGGAAGGTTGTATAACCTGGTTAATTGATTTTGTTGAGTTGGTGGTTGTTAAATTGGCCTCTTGATTTACTGGAATGAATTAGGTGTTGATATTTTGTTATGTTGATTTTCTTGATTTGGCGTTGGATATTGAAGTTGGTTGGATTTCGAAATAGTTTGACATTGAAAATGAATTGATAGTTGAAAATCTAAATCTTGTATTTATTTGGGAAATGATTTGGTTTTGAACCTTTTAGAAAGGATTTGAGAAATGTTTGGATGAGACCCGTAAAAGGTGGCAAAGTCCGAGTTTTAGGAGAGGTGCTGTTGAAATTTTTATAAGTATTTAAGAATAACAAATTTCGAGTCTTTAAGAAAAAGTTTCGAGTTTGAAAAGAAGTTAACATTGATTTATTCAATTGAAGAATTCCATTTTGAGGAGTTAAAGTATTTAGAACTTGATTTGGTTCAGAAGAAAGAGATTTTGAGACTTTTAAAAAAATGTCTTAAGCTGTAAATGGTTTTTGATGTAGTTTCGGGTTTTGGTTGATTAAAAACAAGGATTTAACTTGCTTTTTTAAAAAAATGAATTTGGTTTAACTATTTACAAAAAGGATTATATTTCGGGTATTTGGTTGAACGGTAACGAGACTGGTTGTCGCTCCCTTAAAGTTTGGAGACTTCTCCGTGGAATTTAATTTAATAAATCTTGATTTAAGGTAACTTGATCTAATTTAATAACTTATTTTGTCTTGAGTTGATTTAAGGAAAGAATTATAATTTTTTTAAGCATGATTGATTGTGGATATTGTTGATATGTAAGTATGATTGATGTTGTGAGGACGGTAGTATTGTCCCACTTACGGATTTGGCAAGTTGAGGATAAAGGATTTTCTCTCTTGTTGTGGTATGGATGTGAGGAAGGTGGAAAGACAGTCTCTTTCATATTGTTTTTCCCACATCTTTCTCTGGTTGTAAAGTGGAAAGACACACTCCTTTAATGTGGAAAGGCACTCTCCTTCTTGATACCTTTAATGCACCACTATTTTGGGGTACATTTTATGCTTAATTGAGTGGATTTTATCCACTATTCTCACACTTATATAGAATTCGCATGTTTTATATTTTCCTTCCTAATTATATGCTATGATTGAAAATATGCTTCTTTGGCCTTAAAATTGCTAATTATTAATCCTCACTTATTACCATTCGATGCCGTGATATGTGTGTTAAGTGTTTTCAAGCTCTATAGGGCAGGAATGGCTCGGAGGATGGAAAAGAAACATGCAAAAGTGGAAGGAATGTGCGAAAATGAAGTTCCGAGAAACCGGCAGCGACGCACACGCATGGGTGACGCGTACGCATGCCTAGCGCAAAAGACAAGCGATGCGTACGCGTGACTAACGCGTACAATGACAAGGAATTTTGCCAAATGACGCGCACGCGTGACCTACGCGTACGGGTGACCTACGCGTACGCGTGATATGCGCCACGTGCAGAAAGCGCTGGGAGCGATTTCTGGGCTCCTTTTGGCCCAGTTCCAAGCCCGAAAAACACAGAATAGAAGCTGCAGAATGTGGAAAAAATAGGAGGCATTCATTCATTCATCAATTCACATAATTTTAGGTTTTAGATGTAGTTTCTAGAGAGGGAGGCTCTCTCCTCTCTCTTGGTTAGGATTTCAGGTTTAGCTTTTCTTAGTTTGAGAATTCTACTCTACTTTAATTTAGTTTTCTTCTACTCTTAATTGTTCTAGTCCTTTAGTTTACTTATTTCTCTTGTTGGTTCATTTATTTTCCCAATTTAGCTTATAAATTCTTATGTTAGATTTGATTTTATATTTAATGCAATTTGAGGTATTTCATAATTTTTGCTTCTTCTCTTACTTTTGAGTCATTGATAATTGCAATTGGTTGTTTGGATTTAATATTCCTTATTAGTTTTCTATGTTTTTATGTTGTGCCTTCCAAGTGTTTGATAAAATGCTTGGTTGGATTCTAAATTAGATTTCTATATTCTTGGCTTTGGTTGAGTAATTGGAGACTCTTGAGTTATCAAACTCCTTTGTGATTGATAATTGAAAATTGCTGGTTGATTTGGATCCCTCTAAAGCTAGTCTTTCCTTAGGAGTTGACTAGGACTTGAGGAATCAAATTGATTAGTCCACTTGACTTTGCTTCATAGTTAGAGGTTAACAAAGTGGGAGCAATGAATAATTCTCAACACAATTGATAAGAATAACTAGGATAGGACATCTAATTCTCATACCTTGCAAAGAGCTTTTCTAGTTATTAATTTACTTTCTTGCCAAGAGTTTTATTAATTGTTAGTTTATTTTCTTATCCTTTACATTCCTTGTTCAACCTTTTAAAAACCCAAAAAGATACTTTCCCATAACCAATAACAAGAACACTTCCCTGCAATTCCTTGAGAGACGACCCGAGGTTTAAATACTTCGGTTATTAATTTTATTTGGGTTTGTTTTAGTGACAAAAAATTTTTTGTATGAAAGGATTCTTTGTTGGTTTAGAAACTATACTAGCAACGAGAATTTATTTGTGAATTCTTTACTGGCAGAAATCCGTTCATCAAAATGGCGCCGTTGCCGGAGAATTGCAAACGTGTGCCTTATTATTGGTTATTGTAAATATTTGCTTTTTGCTTATTTGTTAGTTTTTGTTAGTTTTAGGACTTTGTTGCTTAATTTTTATTAGTTTTTGTTTTTATTTTCTTTTGTTACCATGAATTCTCACCCCTTTGGCTACGAGTTTGGTTATAATCATGCTGTAGGAAGTGGAAATTACAATGAAGGCTTGCATCAAGGATGGGACAATCAAAGATGGGAGGAGCCACAAGGATCTGATCAACCCTTTTGGCAACAACCACCTCCAATGGACTATCAACAACCATTCTATGATGCATACCAAGACAATGGTTATGCTGGACCTCTCTGTGACAATCAACACCCACCACAATATACCTATGAACCCCCTCCTCAACATAGCTTTGAACCACTATACTCACAAGCACCTTACCACCAAACACCCCCATATGACCCTAACCTATATCCAGCATACCAACCGCCTTATGAGCCTTATGAACCATACTTAGAACCACCCCCATTCCAACACAATTACTCCCAAGAACCACCACCTCAATATACACCATCTCCTTATCCTTATCAAGAAGAACCACCTTCCTATCATGAACCATTCTTCCCATGCGATGAACCCTTCTAACCACCCCAATCTCCAATGAATGAAACCCTTGGTGTACTTCTTCAAGGGCAAGAAAGGATGACTAAGAAGGTACTAGAATTCACGGCTGTCTTGATCGAGGTAGTAAATCGACTAGCCTCCCAATGGTTGGACACTCAAGGAACTCCCATAGCTACATGTAGAGAATCTAATGAAGAGCGTAGCATGAAGGAAACACTAGAAACTCCCGTGGACAATAAGGAATGTGACTTTGTATTGGAACAAGTGGAGGAAGCTGTAATAGTTGAAGAGGAGGAAGTGGTTGAAGATTTAGGAGATGCGGAACCTCCATGGGAAAGTCAAGTCATAGAGCCTCCTTCCAAGACGTTTGAATTTGATGTTGAGGAGGGTGTACAACCTCCAAGGCATATCATGGTTGAAGACTTTGAAGAGGTTGATCAAGAGATGGAGATTAAAGAAGAAGAGGCACAACCTCCCATGCCCTTGGTAAGCAATGAAGAAGAGATTGAATTGGTAGAGAGCTACCAAGAGGAAGAGGTTGAAATTGAAGAAGCTTGCAAAGAAGTGGAAGTTGTCAAGAAAGAACACAAGGGAGTGGAGCTTGCAAGATCATTAGAAACACCTCTCCCAAAGCCATTACCATCCAATACAACAATCAAGTGGGTAAAATTCTTATCCTTAACCTTTACTTTCCCACTTGACTATGGTTTGCTTGAGACGGATGGTCAACTTAGAGCTCTCTGCGGATTGAAGAGTAAGGGGGAATTGTGTGGTGGTTGGAAGCGTCACTCTAGGTTCATGATGGTTGCACACTCAAGGTTCGATAATAATGGTTGGTATAGAACCAAAGTGAATGGGTCCAGGAGGATGTATGGGTGCTTACACGAGAATTTCAAGGCTAAACCACCCGGATGGAATCATGATGATCAACTTACAGACGGGTGTCGAAACAAGATTTGGGATCCGGGCATACAAGAGGATCAACTTTGGGAGATCAAAGCTTGTGGAGAACTTCATCAAAGCTTGGTGAATTCACTTGGAGATGTTGAAGCTTATTGGAAGTCCAAGCGTTGGTGGCATTTTCAAGATGAGTTCAAGCACAAGCCACCATAACAAGGAGCTCACCAAATGTCCAACTTAAGGACTTTAACTAAAAGTGCTAGGTGGGAGACAACCCACCATGGTATGATCTTTCATTTTTATTCTTAGTTTTATTTTATTAGTGTTCATTCATAATTTCTGCATAATCATCTGCATTCTGTATTTTGCATTCTGCATATAAAAAAAGGGTGCAACCCACGCGTGCGCGTAGGCCAGGTGTGGGCGTCGATTCCCAATTTTGCTATCCCATCCAACGAACAGGAAGTTGTGATGGAATCGTGCGGCTAGTGTGCTCTGCACACACTTTGACCCACGCATACGCGTCTAGCACGCGTACGCGTCAAGCACGCGCACGCGTGGACATGGCAATCGGCGTAAATGGGTGTTTGACCCGAGAGTTGTGCTGCCTTCGCACTGGAACTGTGCTAGAGGCACAAAATCACCCCACGCGTACACGTCCCTGACGCGTGTGCGTTCTTTTGCTTTCAGACCACCCACGCGTATGCGTGGGCGACGCTTATGCATCGCATGGCCAACTCAGTTTCACGCGTACGCGTGATGCCCCCGCACGCGTCGCTTCCTGTTTTTCATTCCTTTCTCCTTTCTTCTATCATTTCTACTTCTTTCTTCCTCCTTTCTTACCTTCTTCTTCTTCTTCATCTCTTTGACTTCTCATCCTTGTTCTCTTTCATTTTCTTTTACATACTGCACTTGCATACTTTTTTTTCATTGCATTTTAATTTTATTCTTATTTTTATCTCCTTTTCTAATTTCCTATTTTACCATTGGTGTTAAATTTTCTTATTCAACTGTTGCATCTTTTCTGGTATTATTTTGGTGCTTAGTGACTTGTTTTCCATTGTTGGATAATATTATTTAAATCAATGTTGATCTTTTCTGATACTTGTATTCCTTTGCATTGACATGCACTTACACTGTCTTTCATTACCCACACTCTCTCCCCTATTGTTGCAATTTTTGCACTATTGATATGCCATTTGCTTCTACTGTTTTCTCACTTGCATGTTGTAGCTACAATATAATTGAGACCCTCATTATTTGGCATTAACCAATCATATTTTATCTGTTTTCTATCTTTGTTTTTGGGCTACTTTTCTTCCTTTTTCTCTTCTTTCAGGATGGCCACCAGGAAGGAAACCGGAAGTCATTTACATAGGGTAACAGACAAGTCCATCTGCATAATTTTTGGAGAAAAGCATCAGTTGTAGCAACCTATCCACTTGCACATCTCAGCATGCACCAAGGACGGTGCAATCTTTAAGTGTGGGGAGGTCGATACCAACTTCCGTGGGTTAGTCACTTCCTATTTCAACACCAATATTTAATTCTTCCTTGTTAGTTGTTGCATTTGCATGTTTGATTGCATGTTTGTTTGATTTTGTGAATATTTTACCACTGCTTGGTTAAAAGGAATGAGTTTCCTTTCAAGACCCTTTTTATAGCATTTCACTAATTTAAATTAAAACTTTTTTGTTAAACTTGTTTGAAAATTTTAATTTAGAACATGATTTTTGAGCTAAGAACACATAACCTGTGAGACTTTGAGCTTAATTATATGGTTACATTATTTAACCATAATATTTTTATTCTTGTGTGTTTTCTTCCCTATGATTGCAATCTATGTTTTGTTCCATTCTATATGTCCATTGTTTAGTGTATTTGCATGCGTACATATGATTGATGCCATCATTTGTTATTAGCTCTCACATCCCAAATAGCCTATCCTTTCAATCACCTTTGTTAGCCACCTTGAGCCTTTTAATCCCCATTTGTTCTATATTTTACCACATCACTAGTTTTAAGAGAAAAAAACAATTAATTACCCCAATTGAATCTTTGGTTAGCTTAAGATAGAAATTGTGTGTCAATTAAGTGTGGGGAACTGTGGGAACTTGGGTTGATGAAAGTGTACAGTGTTCTATTGACAAAATATTGAGAATTTGGGTACCTACTCATGTGAGACCAGAAAAATAAAAAAAATCCATGTGCATTGATATGTTATGTTTACTTTTATATTTTTAATAAAAAAATATTCAAATAAGTAAATAGATAAATAAATAAGGGGACAAAATTATCCAATGCTAAGTTTAATAAAAGATCAATGCATATGTGATAAAATTAAAGAAAATTTGATGCATGAGTATGTGAAATATGCAAAAGTGGGAATTTTGGGTAGCTAGGCATGAATTAGAAATACATAGAGAGTGTGTGTGTTAGGTGAGAACTTAGGCTAGTCAAAGATTCATATTACAGCTCACTTGGCCATACATATATCCTCACCCTTACCTTAGCCCCATTACAACCTTGAAAAGACCTCATGATGTTTGCATTGGTACATTAAATATTTGTTGATGGGTTAGATGAAGAACAAAGTTTTAGAAAGCATGGCTAGAGAAGAGTAGAGTGGATTGACCTTAGACACTTGAGCGATTAGAGTGCATATACACTTCCAGTGAGGGTTCAATGCTTGATTCTATATTCCCTGCTTTCATGAGCTATCTTCCTACAAGTTTACTTGTCTTTTATTGTGTGATTTGAATTAGTAGAATCTGATCTATGTTTGTCTTGGAGAATTTGTTTACTTTTGACCAAGTAGGTAGAAGTATTTTTGCATTTAGTTGCATTCATATAGATAGGTTGCATTTCATAATTTTTACCATTTCCTCTTCACTGCTTTTTAGCTTCTCCTGAGCTTAGCATGAGAACATGCTAATATTTAAGTGTGGGGAGATTTGATGCACCACTATTTCGTGGTACATTTTGTGCTTAATTGAGTGAATTTTATCCACTATTCTTACACTTATTTATAGAATTCGCATGTTTTACATTTTCCTTCCTAATTCTATGCTATGATTGAAAAAAATGCTTCTTTGGCCTTAAAATTGCTAATTATTAACTCTCTCTTATTACCATTCGATGCCGTGATACGTGTGTTAAGTGTTTTCAAGATCTATAGGGCAGGAATGGCTCGGAGGATGGAAAGGAAACATGCAAAAGTGGAAAGAACGTGCGAAAATGAGGTTTTGAGAAACTGGCAGCGACACGCACGCATGGGTGATGCGTACGCGTGCCTAGCGCAAAAGACGAGCGACGCGTACGTGTGACTAACGCGTACGTGTGACTAACGCGTACGCGTGACAAGGGATTTCACCAAATGACGCGCACGCGTGACCTACGCGCGCGTGACATGCGCCATCTGCAAAAATTTGCAAAAAGCATTGGGAGCGATTTTTGGGCTCCTTTTGGCCCAGTTCCAAGCCCGAAAAACACATAATAGAAGCTGCAGAATGGGGGAAACATAGGAGGCATTCATTCATTCATCAATTCACATAATTTTAGGTTTTAGATGTAGTTTCTAGAGAGGGAGGCTCTCTCCTCTCTCTAGGTTAGGATTTTAGGTTTAGCTTTTCTTAGTTTGAGAATTCTACTCTACTTTAATTTAGTTTTCTTCTACTCTTAATTGTTCTAGTCCTTTAGTTTACTTATTTCTCTTGTTGGTTCATTTATTTTTCCAATTTAACTTATGAATTCTTATGTTAGATTTGATTTTATATTTAATGCAATTTGAGGTATTTCATAATTTTTGCTTCTTCTCTTACTTTTGAGTCATTGATAATTGCAATTGGTTGTTTGGATTTAATATTCCTTACTAGTTTTCTATATTTTTATGTTGTGCCTTCCAAGTGTTTGATAAAATGCTTGGTTGGATTCTAAATTAGATTTCTATATTCTTGGCTTTGGTTGAGTAATTGGAGACTCTTGAGTTATCAAACTCCTTTGTGATTGATAATTGAAAATTGCTGGTTGATTTGGATCCCTCTAAAGCTAGTCTTTCCTTAGGAGTTGACTAGGACTTGAGGAGTCAAATTGATTAGTCCACTTGACTTTCCTTCATAGTTAGAGGTTAACTAAGTGGGAGCAATGAATAATTCTCAACACAATTGATAAGGATAACTATGATAGGATGTCTAATTCTCATACCTTGCCAAGAGCTTTTCTAGTTATTAATTTACTTTCTTGCCAAGAGTTTTATTAATTGTTTGTTTATTTTCTTGTCATTTACATTCCTTGTTCAACCTTTTAAAAATCCAAAAAGATACTTTCCCATAACCAATAACAAGAACACTTCCCTGTAATTCCTTGAGAGACGACCCGAGGTTTAAATACTTCGGTTATTAATTTTATTTGGGTTTGTTTTAGTGACAAACAATTTTTTGTATGAAAGGATTCTTTGTTGGTTTAGGAACTATACTAGCAACGAGAATTTATTTGTGAATTCTTTACCGACAGAAATCCGTTCATCAACCTCCAAGAGAAGATGGAAAGGCACTCTTCTTCATTTATGATCCTCCTGGGGATGCACAACCTAGAGACAATGTCCGGGTTAGCTACCGGATGTGTCGAGCTCTGGCGATTCAACTGACACGTGAGCTCACGGCCAGTAGGACAAGCATTCATCATGTTGCATTTGTTTGCTTTGTTTGGGTGTGCTTAAGTGTTTTGGTTTGCCTATTTAATGAATTTTTTTAATTGGTAACTGTGATACTTGTGGTAATTGTTCTTTAAATGTGCTTGCCTTGAATTTGTTTGTATTTGTGATTGATTCTGTTTTAGGATTGAGTTTTGATGGTGAATTTTTTTTAATTTGGGCCACGGGCTGTGGTGATATAATTTGGGCTGGAGGCCGAGTTGATCTAATTTGAGCCAAAGGCTGTGATTGGTTGGACCAATGGTAAGTTTTGATTTAAAATAGTTTCTTGGTAAATGGTAAAATGTATGGAATATTATTTTGCGTGAAATTTTTATAAGAAAAATACGAGTTTTACATTTGGACTATGAACTGACGAATCACTGCGATTGAAAATAGTTTTATTTAAAATATCTTCTTATAACAATTCTTAAAAATCCTCTACTGAGAACTAGCGAGGATGATGTTCTCCCCCCTAAAGACTTCTCTTTTTAGGACGAAGGACGAAGCTTGCAGAGTTTTTGTTAAGTTTTTGGATATGCTGATTGGTGCGCGTGTACGCAAAACCCATACTATTTTGTACAATAGCAGTAGTACCAGCAAGTGCACTGGGTCGTCCAAGTAATACCTGAGCAAATCAGGGTCGATCCCACGAGGATTGTGGCTTGAAGCAAGCTATGGTTGTCTTGCAGGTCTTAGTTAGGCAGAATCGGAAGGTTTTTGGGTATTAAGTGGAAGTAAGGATTGGAATATCAAACATTTGGATGTTAAGTTTAAATAAGGATAGGAATAGAGTTGAGAGTCGGAGTTGCTTTGTCTTTCTGAAGTAACTCTGATACTATAATCTTCTTTGCTTGTGAATGATCTTCTTCTATGGCAGGCTGTAAGTGATCAAAGCCATGCCAGTGGTCCTTGATCTCTTCTGCTACTGGTTAAACACGGCTGTGGCCTTTGGCCGTGGTTACTCAATCTGACGGAGGGTGAAGCGCATAGCAATCCATTCTCGTGGCGATCCTACTCAAAACTCCACAGACAAGGTAGAATCTTTCAAATTAGAGAATGCTGCTTCTTGGATCTAGCCTATACCACGGAGACCTAAATCTCCCCAGAGATCGGCTGAACTGGTGTCTCGAGAAGTCCCCAATGAAATCGTGGATTAACCGTCTGAGAGATGTAAATCCATAGTTGTTGGCTCGTGCTTTTCTTCCAGGTACTCACACGAACCCAAGTAAACGCAGGTGTTTGTCAGGCACGTTTGTCTTAATGTGATGAACATAGCCAATTTGTCAAATCGTTCTGTTCATCACAATGAAGATCGGAAGATACATCTTAGAAAAAGAAGAAATAGTACTTTTATTAATTCATAGGACTCAGCAGGGCTCCTCCCCTCAACCTAGGAGGTTTAGAAACTCATACTGAAGGTAAAAACAATGGTGAAAAACGAAAATAATGGGAAAAGTGATGATGATGATCTAAATTACATGAACATAACCCCTATAAATACTAAACAAATGACTAGTAAGGGTAAAGCAATCTATTTAGTGCTAAAATCCACTTATGAGGCCCACTTGGTGAGTGTTTGGGCGTAATGATTCCTCTGGCATTACGGCCTTTACCACAACGATGCTGTCCATAGATCAAATTATTTCGTGGATTGGATTTGACTTGACTGTCTACGGCTCTATTGCGTGTGCTCGGGGTAGAAGTTTTGTATAAATGTATTCAATTTTCCAATTTGAATATAAGATTTTTGAATATAATATTCATTATATTATATTATATTATATATTAGTATTAGTAGATATTATTCCATTTTCTTCTAACTTTTCATTAATGAGCTTTAATGAGATCCACGTGCTATGAGGCTCCTTGGGCATGGAATGCCAGCTAGGGGGTCCTCTTTGGGCCTTTGGACGCTGGGCGCTCTTTGGGTGCTGGACGCATGGAAGGGGGCAGAAAGCTGGCGTTGGACAACAGTTTTAGGCCTTCTAATACGAAGCAAAGTATAGACTATTATATATTGATGAAAAGCTCTGGAAGTCAGATTTCCATAGCCATTAAGAACACTCCATTTAGACTTCTGTAGCTCTATAAAAGCTCTTCCGAACGCAAGCAGGTCAGATCCGGACAGCATCTGCAGTGCTTTCTTTATCTCTGAATCAGACTTTTGCTGCAGCTCCTCAATTTCAGCCAGAAAATACATGAAATTGCCCAAAAACACAAAAGCTCATAGTAAAATCCAAAAATGTGATTTTAACACTAAAACCTATAAAAACTTAATAAAAACTAAACAAAAACTACTAAAAACTATATGAAAGTGATGCCAAAAAGCGCTTGTCCCCATGCAACTAAAAACACAGTAAGATACAAAAGAAAATTAAGATACAATAAATTTCTATATTTCAAATGAAGCATAGTTAAAATCAGATGAGCGGGACTTAGTAGCTTTTTGCTTCTGAATAGTTTTGGCATCTCACTATCCATTGAAACTCAGAGATGTTGGCATCTTTAGGAACTTAGAGTCCAGATGGTATTATTGACACTCTTAGTTAAGCTTATTTTGATTCTTGAACACAACTTTTTGAGTCTTGGCCGTGACCCTAAGCACTCTGTTTTCCAATATTACCAACGAATACATTCATGCCAAAGACACTTTACCTGGGTGAACCTTTTCAGATTGTGACTCAGCTTTGCTAGAGTCCCCAGATAGAGGTATCCAGAGTTCTTAAGCACACTCTTCTTGCTTTGGACCATGACTTTAACCGCTCAGTCTCAAGCTTTTCACTTGACACCTTCATGCCACAAGCACATGGTTAGGGACAGTGGTTTAGCCGCTTAGGCTAGGATTTTATTCCTTTTGGCCCACCTAACCATTGATGCTCAAAGCCTTGGGCCCTTTTACCCTTGTCTTTTGGTTTTAAGAGCTATTGGCTTTTTCAATCTTCCCTCATTTTCCTGCATTTTTGGGCAGTAATGGATTTTTCTTTTTATTCTTTTCTTTTTTGCCAATTGCTTTCTTGCATGCATAATAATTTTTTTTCTTTTGCAACATGCTTTTTCTTTTGCTTTTTGTTGCTTCTTGCTTCAAGAATCAATTTTCAAATTTTTCAGATTATCAATAATATTTTTCCTTTTTCCTTATTCTTTCAAGAGCCAATATTCATAAATTTCAACTTCAAATATGCAATGTTTATTTCATTCTTCAGAAAATAAAAGTAAATGACACCACATCAAACTAATTAAACTATTCTTATTTTAAACTTGAAATTCATGCATCTCTCAATTCTTTTCAAATAAAATTTTTTTATTTAAGCAAGGTGAGAGATATATGGAACATTTTACAACTTTTTAAGACATCAATGCAAATGATCATGCAACTAAGACAAGAGAACAGATAAATAAACAGACAGAAAATAGAAAAGGAAAGGAGTAAAAGAGAACGAATCCACCTGAATGATGGTGGACAGTGCTCCTCCTTGAGGATCCCATGTAGTGCTTGATCTCTTCTATGTCACTCCTTTGTCTTTGTTGAGGCGGCTACACAAGCTTATGTGCATGCTCTCTAGTTTGCTCCATCCTCTTCTTCTATACTTAAGAGTGGTAAAAGTCACAATGCAAAGCTTTTGCAACACCAAACTTAAGAGTTTTGCTCGTCCTCGAGCAAATATGATCAATGAGGAAGAAAGTGGGGTAGGTGGAGCTTCTGTGGGACCTCTTGGTCCTGAGAGGCTAGGGAATTCCAGATTCCCTGCTTCTCTACATTGGCGTTTGAATGCCTAGGGGCTGCTCCCTGGATGGCGTGCAATGCCAGCAATGCTCCCCTCTTAGGGCGTTGAATGCCCAGTGAGGGCTTCCTCACTAGCGTTCAATGACATGGCAAGTGCCAAGGATGTATTGGTAAAGATTCTCTTCAAGAAAACCGCGTTGTAAGTATAGCTCTACCAACAACAATCCTCGGGGGTCAAATTTAGAAGAGGGATTTGGTTGTCACAAGTTCAACCCCAATAGAAATAACCGAAGTATTCAAACCTCGGGTCGTCTCACAAGGAATGGGCAATCATGTGCTTCAACATTGGTTAGAAATCTGGGGTTGTGAGTTATAAGCATGAAGATAAATGGGAATCTTAATAAACAAGTAATCTTAAAATGCAACAATTAATTCAATCAACTAAGCAAAACATAAGCACCTTAAATGAATAAACAACATTCCACTTAATTCTATTGTAACCCAAATAAGAAACTACAACTAAAGCAATTGGTTGAGAAAGTTGATTTTCAAGTATGAATAATGAAGGTAACCCTTGGCTAGGCTCGGGAATTGGGATCGCCATCCTTGTCTAACAACTATACCTTGACAATTATAAGGAACCAAGCTCATTAAGTCTACCCTCAATGTCTTAAGTACGTGATATCTACTCCTAGACTTGAAGTACGTCAAATGGCCCTGATCACATCAACCCATAAGTCCCAACCTACCTACTAATTAAATTAGTAGTGGGTTGGCGTCAATGAGTATCAAATTGACCACCTAGGGCTCCCAAATCATCAAATCCATTAGACCCAATGACTCAAGTTTACCCAATTCCCTTGACCTAGGCCAAGAGTGAAAAAGACTACTCCATAATCAAAGTAAACAATTCATCAAATACTTGGTAAGCACTAACAAAAGGCATGTTCAAAATAGCAATTAAATTGATATCTACAAATACCCACTAACAATTATCACCATGTAATCATCCAGACAACAAAGCTAAGTATAGAAATCATCAATGTAACATCAACAAGTCAAGATTCACAACATTCATGAAATGGGTATAAAATGAGAATTGACAAGAATTCATAAACTATCACAAGATATAAGCAAAATTGTAACAAGAAATTCAAATTGAACAATTAAAACTAGTAATTAACAAGATCCAAGTCACAAATCAACAAGGAAAGATCAAATTAAAACTAGGTCTAGAGAGGAACAAGGGTTTCTCCCTCTATAACAACAAAGAACCTAAAACTAGCTAAAAATTATGTCCTAGTGTAAAATGAGTGATCCCCCCTTTTCCCCTAGCATCCTTGGGCCTTTTTCCATGCAGAAACAGCTTGAAATTGGGCCTAATGAGCCTCAGAAATCGCCAGGCACAATTTCCTTTAATGAGGTCACGTGCAGCCTTCCACGCGTGCGCGCCATGCGTGCGCGCGCGCCGATTTCTCTTGCGATCTACGCGTGCGCGCCAAGTGCGCGTGCGCGTTGATAAGAATCTCCTGATTCGCGCGGATGCGTTTATCCTTGCGCGCCGCTTCCAGCCAATCCCATCCATGCGTGCGCGTGGAGTGCACGAGCACGCCGATGCTGCTTTTCCCAAGATCTCAATTCTTCATGTTCCTCCCCTTTGTACATGCTTTCTCCCTCTCTTCTAAGTCATTCCTACCGTATAATTCCTAAAATTACTCAACAAATACATCACGGCATCGAATAGCAATAGAAGAGGATTAAAATATGGCAATTTTAAGGCAAAATAAGCATGTTTTACATCATAGAGCAATATTGGAAAGTGAACACAAAACCATGCATTTCTTGCGAATAAGTGTGAGAAATATTGATAAAATCCCTCAAAATAAGCACAAGATAAACTACAAAATTAGGGTTTATCAAATCTCCCAACACTTAAACCAAGCATGTCCTCATGCTTAAAATAAAAAGACCAAAGATCATGGTGAGAAATGGTTTATGAAATGCAAACTACCTAAGTGGATGCATGCAACTAATGTAAAATCATCTATATACTTGGTAAAGAGTAAATCTATCCTTCAAGAATACATGTGAGCATATAGGGTGAAAATAGTATGCAATTCATGAATCCTACCAAATTGAATATCACTAAAGATTGCATATGACTTGCTGAACGAACGCTTGTGAAAGCCGGGAACAAGCATTGAGCATCGAACCCTCACCGGAAGTGTATCCGCTCTATTCGCTCAAGTGTCTAGGGTTCGTCACTCAATCTCCTCCTAATCATGCTTTCCAAGATTTGTCTTTCATCTAACAATCATCAATTACTTAATGCATGCTTACAAGTATCATGAGGTCTTATTCATGGGTTGTAACGGGGCTAGGGTGAAGGTAAGGATGTATATGGCCAAGTGGGTTCAAAATTTGAGTCCTTGATCAATCTAGGATCCACTAAACACATAGAACAACCTATACAACTACAATACATTCCTAGCTACCCTTGAATTTTACCCTTTTTGCATACTCATGCATTCTTTTCAATTCACACCCATATGCATTGTTTTTATTACCTTATCTCGGGGCGTCTTTGTCCCCTTTCATTGCTTTCTTTCTTCTTTTTTTTTATTTTTTATTTTTTATTTTTTTTATTTTTTATTTTTTAAGCATCCTCCTTTCTTGGGGTTTCTTTGTAAACCCAAGCGTCAATGCATACAGTTTAATCATCCGCCACATGAGCATGTTCCCAAAATCCTAGAATTTTTCAATTGCACTACAATTACATACCTACATATCTACCCGAATTTCCCAAGTATACCCTCCTAATTGAATGCTACACATCCTAACTTACCTAAGCCAATCAAGGATTCAAATTCAGGGACATTCATAGTTTTTCACTTAGGGTTGTTGATGTGCTCTATTTAAGAACAAAAGGGTTTATCAAAAGCTCAAAATTGGTTAGCAATGGTAGATATAAGGGTTAAGGCTATTTGGGAGAAGTGACTATTGAATTGATGGCCTCAATCATGTAAATGCATTCATACGCAAAGCAATGGACATATAGAATCAGACAAAGCAAGGATCACAGTCATAGAGAGGGAGATATGCACACAAGAATGGAAATAATGGTTAAAAGATGTAACCATGCAATAGCCTCAAAACTTTTGTGCTTGTGTCCTTAACTCAATCACTATGTTCCAAAATACATTCTTAAAGCAAGTTTATTGCAAAAATTTTCAGAAATTTTGGTAGGTCACCCAGAACACAGTTTCTTGAAAAGAAAGTTATTGTTTTGACCAAGTAACTCTATAGAAACTAACTATCATGAAAAGAGTATTTACAAGCAAGACTAACTACACATGCAATATATAAAAAGAAAAATAAATCCATGGGTATGGAGGGGAAGAGAACGTTACCCATGGAGATCGGTTGGACGACCTCCCCACACTTTAGAAATTAGCACGATCCTCCGTGCTACGAATAATACGCAAGGGACAGTCGGGAGCGGAGCCTTCTCTATTCCCTTCATCAGAGCTCCCATCACTCGAGTCTGAGGTGGATGTGAATATTTTGGGTTCCTCCATGCTAGGGGTAACAAAACCCAGAAGCGTCTTGATGTAAGTATATCGGCGGTGGTTGCGCCGCTCATATCTATCAAGCTTCCGGTAAAGATCTTCTATCTTTGATGTGTGGATCTCAGTGGTGGTGATGATGAGCTAGAAGGAAAAAGAAGTGGCGGGGCCATGTCGAGGCTTGGTTTGTTCATGGGAAGGTGTAGGTATTTTCCGCTTGGGACCACATTGCCCTTAGCCGGAACCATAATCTTCTTATCCTTGGCTTCCCAAGAAACACCCGCAGCAGCAACTAAGTCAGACACCAATGCTGGAAATGGCAAATTACCCCGGTCATGAACTTGACTTATCGCTTGCTTGACAAGAGGCGGAATGTTCACCGGCTTCTCCGTGAGAACACACCAAACAAGCAAGGCAAGGTCCGCCGTGATGGACGACTTGTGGGTGCTAGGCAGCACATAGTGAGATAGGATTTGGGCCCAAGCTCTAGCTTCCACAGTGAGGAAGCGAGCGTCAATGCTCTTGGGCCTCATCCGGAGTTGACCATGGATCCAAAATCCTTCTGGTTCAGCAATAACTCGGAGAATCGAGTCCTAGTTGAATCCATACTTCTCACGCTGACGTAAGACTTCTTGGTAGCCATCCATGTCACTTGGCACTGGTATGACATTGATCACTTGCTGGATAGCCTCTTCTGAAACTGAGACTTGCTTCCGGCGCATGTACACCGATTGAAGAGAGGGAAGATGGTAGTTGGTATAGAGTTCTTCCACCCAAAAGAGGTTGATTTCTCTTGGTTTTCGCAAAAGAAACTGCCATCCTCGCTGTTCAATGTGGGGCAAAATATAAGGAGCAACCTTGTCCGACTGAGCGAGTAGATGCTCGGGGTGATAGTTCCTTACCGCTATGGAGGGGAACATAAGTTCACAGAAGCGGTTAGGGAACCTTGAAGAATCTTTCGCCGGTTTGCTCTTGTCATTCGCATCAATAGGAGCGGATGTCTTTCCTTTCTTAGATGAGGGTTTGGCTCCTACTGAAGAATGCACCTTAGAATTTGATTTTTGGGGTGCCCTCTTTGCGGCCGGTTTCATTGGAGCTATCCCCTTGCCTTTCTTGGTGGCCATCCTAAAAAGGGAGAGAAAGAAGGAAAACATTAAACCCAAGAATCAATTTGACAGAAGACATGCAAGTGAATTGTAATGCCCGTAGTAGATGTAAAATCAAGGGTCATAACACTTGGCATGGGATGCAAGAGGGAGTAATGCATGCAATGGCATGAGAAGAGTAGTCTCAAGCATCCATAATAAAAAGCAAGTCATGTTCAATGATATCTAATTGGCAAGTATCAACTCTAAGCACACAAGTTAGACTTAATGCATTCAAGAGAAAGCAAGTGAATGAAGAAGGAGCACCAAATGGGGAAATATATGGCTAATTTGAGCCAAAATGGTATATGTGCATTTTCTCGAACACTTAGCGTGCACAAATCAAGCAATGAGCAATTATGAAATACTAAACCAATTCAAAGCCCAAAATGAAACATCAATCATCACATAGACATCACATAATGGCAAAGGTTAGAGAAAGAATGATAAAAGATCTAGTAATCCAAATTAAGCTCAAACTCAACATCCATGGAGAAATAAAGAAAAGAAAAGGAAAATAAGCAAACAAAAAGCAAGAAACATCGTCATGCAAGTAAAAGACAGACTAAAGTAAAGCAATAAGAAGTAACTAACTAAAAGAAATAAGGTAAGGGAAAATGGAAGTAAAGGAAAAGAAGAAACAAAACCTCGATGAAGGAACAAAGTTGAACCTTCTTTTGTGAGGGTGAGAGGGAAGATAGGAGAAGTGTAGTGCTACCGGAAAAGAGTAGTTGTCACCGGTGAGTATCCAGAGACAATGGCGGTGGATTGTGAAAGAAGAAGAAGAGAAGGAAAATGATGGATTGAGAAGAGAAAGAAACTAAAGAAGAGAAGGGGTTGAGAGAAAGGAAAACAGGGCAAGGCGCGAAGGCCTTAAATTGACTCGCGCAACCGGCGCGCGTGCGCAAGGTGCGCTGGCGCGTCTGTGAGAGTGCTAGCAGATCGCGCGGGCGCGTCAGTGGCGCGCGCGCACAAGAGAGGTTGTGTCTCAGGCATAAAGGTGGCACAAAGTTAGCACAAGTCTCTGGTTTTTGTACCAGAGTGAGTCAGTGAGGTAGGCGCGCTGGCGCGCACCCTGCGCGGATGCGTGCTTGAGGTGTTTTGCCACTGGTGCGGACGCACACTACGTGCGGACGCGTGGGTTTTGGCACAAGGTTGGCCCAATTGTAGCACAACTCTCTGGTTTTTGTACCAGAGAAGTCATATTTGCCATTGGCGCACGCGCACCGTGCGCTAGCGCGTCGATGGTTAAATTGGCAGAGTGCACACAGGCGGCATGTACGCGGACGCGTGAGTGTCCGGCGCGAGTTGGACACGAAGTGGGCATAACTCTCGGGTATTTGGCCTAAAAGTGGGGATTTGCTACCGGCGCGCGCGCGCACTGTGCGCTGGCGCGTCGGTGCCCTTTTTCAAAGAACAAATTTTTGTTTTCTTCACTTTTGCACACCCAATCTACAAGAAAATTCTTCCTACCCAATAAAATCAGCAAAACTAACATTCCTATGCACTCAATCAATCATCAAAAGATCCTAAAATTCACAAGAAACTAAAAGTACTAAGAAGATTGTATAAACAAGGAAGATCTTACCATGGTGGGGTGCCTCCCACCAAGCACTTTTCTTTAACGTCCTTAAGTTGGACGGTCCTTTTCTTAAGCTTCCTCTCTTCTTGGTGCATCCTCCAATATGTACACCTCTAGCTCTCTTGGAGGCTTGCAACCATGATACTTCTTCACTCTATGTCCGTTCACCTTGAAAGTCACTTCACTTTTGGGATCAAACAATTCCACCACTCCGTAGGGCTTTATCTCCTTCACCTTGAAAGGTCCTTCCCATCTAGAGCGGAGCTTGCCAGGCATAAATCGGAGCCCTGAGTTGTAGAGGAGGACTTCATCTCCTTCTTGAAAGTCCTTCTTCCGAATGTGATGGTCATGGAATGCTTTAGTCTTTTCCTTGTAGATTTGGGCATTCTCATATGACTCATTCCTCAAGCATTCAAGCTCCTCTAATTGTAGCTTCCTAGCTTCACCCGCCTTGGCTAGATCCATGTTGCACTGCTTTACCGCCCAATAGGCTCGATGCTCAATCTCCACCGGAAGGTGGCATGCCTTACCATAGACGATCCGGAAAGGGCTCATCCCTATCAGAGTCTTATAGGCCGTTCTATATGCCCATAATGCATCTCCTAACCGGAGGCTCCAATCCTTTCTTTGTAGATTGACCACTTTTTCCAAGATTCTCTTGATTTCCCGGTTGGACACTTCCGCTTGCCCACTTGTTTGTGGATGGTAAGCAGTAGCAACCTTATACGTCACTCCATAGCGCTTGAGCAATGCTTCTACCTTCCTGTTACAAAAGTGGGATCCTTGGTCACTCACGATTGCTCGTGGCGACCCATAACGGCATACAATATGATTCCTTATGAAAGAAACAACGGTATTGGCGTCGTCAAGGCGGGTAGGCACGGCCTCTACCCACTTTGACACATAGTCAACCGCTAACAGAATATACAGATACCCACTAGAGTTGGGAAACGGTCCCATAAAGTCAATGCCCCATACATCAAATATCTCACAGAACAACATAGGTTTCTGAGGCATTTCATCCCTTTGGGATGCATTTCCTGACTTCTAACACTAATGGCAAGACACACATAATCGGTTAGCATCCTTGAATAAGGTTGGCCACCAGAATCCACAATCCAACACCTTTTTAGCGGTCCTTTGTGGGGCAAAGTGGCCACCACATTCGGACGAATGACAAGCTTCAAGAATTGGTTGGAATTCGGATCCTGGGACACACCTTCGGATTACTTGGTCCACTCCTCTCTTCCACAAGTGAGGGTCATCCCAAATATAGTATTTGGAATCACTCCTCAACTTGTCCCTTTGGTTTTTCGAAAGGTTGAGAGGGAAGATTCTTGCAACTAAGTAGTTTGCCATTGGGGCAAACCAAGGAAAGCTATCCAACACAGCACGCAAACTATCCAATGGGAATAGTTATTGATCGGAAATGGATCAGTTTTTAAATTCTCAATGCGGCTTAAATGATCCGCAACCAGATTTTGAGATCCACTCCGGTCCCTAATCTCAATGTCAAATTCTTGCAAAAGCAAGATCCAACGTATGAGTCTAGGCTTTGACTCATTCTTTGTCAATAAGTACTTTAAAGCTGCATGATCCATGTATACCACTATCTTTGAACCTAGCAAATAAGATCTGAATTTATCTAAAGCATGAACAATGGCTAAGAGTTCTTTTTCGGTAGTGGTATAGTTGGATTGTGCTGCATCTAGTGTCTTAGAAGAGTAAGCAATGTCATAAGGGAGTTTACCATCACGCTGTGCAAGCACGGCACCCACAGCATAGTTTGACGCATCGCACATTATCTCAAATGGCAACGTCCAATTGGGGCCTCGCATAATCGGTGCTATGGTAAGAACTTTCCTTAACTCTTCAAAAGCTTTTACACATTCACTGTCAAACTCAAAATCCACATCTTTTTGGAGTAGGCGCGACAATGGCAAAGCAATCTTGCTGAAGTCCTTGATAAAGCGCCTGTAAAATCCTGCATGTCCCAAAAATGAGCGGACCTCCCTCACGAATGAGGGGTGAGGCAAAGTAGTAATAACATCGACCTTGGCCGGGTCCACAGAAATGCCTTCACTAGAGACTACATGTCTTAACACTATGCCTTGTCGTACCATAAAGTGACATTTTTCAAAATTTAAGACAAGATTAGTGTCAACACATCTAGCTAGGACCTTGTCCAAGCTCTCTAAACAACAATCAAATGAGATACCATAAACGCTGAAGTCGTCCATAAAAACTTCCAGGCAATTCTCCATTAGATCGGAGAAGACACTCGTCATGCACCGCTGAAAGGTAGCGGGTGCGTTACATAGTTGATAAACCCCGATTTTGTGGTTTATCTTGTGCTTATTTTGGGGGATTTTATCATATTTTCTCATATTTATTCAATGAAATAGCATGGTTTTGCAATTTTCCCTTGATTTGTACTTAAATGTGAAAACATGCTTTTTAGGCCCTAAAATTGGTGATTTTAATTCACTTTAATTCCATTTGATGCCTTGATGTGTTTGTTGAGTAATTTCAGTTCATGAGGCAAGTATTGGATGGAAGAAGTGAGGAGAAAAGCATGCAAAGTGGGAGAACTCATGAAGAAATGAAGGAATCGTAAAGCTGTCAAGTCTGACCTCTTCGCACTCAATCGACCATAACTTGAGCTACAGAGGTCCAAATGAGGCGGTTCTAGTTGAGTTGGAAAGCTAACATCCAGGGCTTCGAAATGATATAAAATTTGCCATATGTTGTCTAACTCATAGGGGCACGCACGCGCCATGTACGCCCGCGCGCCGATGGAGCACGTGGGTCCACTTTAGTGAAATCGCCCCCAACGATTTCTGAAGCATTTTGGGCCCAATCCAACCCATTTCTGATGCTATTGAACCCAAGGATTGAAGGGAGAATGAACCAAGTAATCATAGTTTAGTTTTCATCATGTTTTAGGTTAGAATTCTAGAGAGAGAGGCTCTCTCCTCTCTCTAGATTTTAGGGTAGTTTTAGTTAATTCTTCTTGGATCCAAGTTATAATTCTTGTTTTGATTTAGTTCTTCCTTTTAATTTCTTGTTATTACATCTCTATTCTTCTAGTTTTACTTGTCATTTCCTTTATTTTGCCATTTTTATGTTTATGAACAATTGTTGAATCTTAATTTTCTTTAATGCAATTTTAAGTTTCCATGTTCTTTTATTGTTGATTTGAGTTGTGATCTTGTTTCCTTGCAATTTGTAGTTGGTAGATTTTACTATTTCTTGTCATTTATTATGCTTTCCTTTTATGCCTTCCAAGTGTTTGATAAAATGCTTGGTTAGACTTTAGAGTAGATTTTGAGCATTCTTGGCTTGGAGAGAGTAATTAGGCAATCTTAAGTCATGAAAATCCAACTCATGTTGGTGATCTAGAGTTGTTAGCTAATATTGTTTCCATTGACGCTAATCTTTTGCTAATTTAATTAGTGAGTTGATTAGGACTTTTGGAATATTGTTTCCATTGACGCTAATCTTTTGCTAATTAAATTAGTGAGTTGATTAGGACTTTTGGATTGAGATTAACTAGTCTTATTAGACTTTCTCTCATGGAAGATAATATGATACCTTCTTCCAATGTTGGAGATGACGTAATAAGATAAATTCTTGTTATTATTGTGGTATGATTGATTAATCTTGTTTGACATTCTCCCTATTTGTTGGAGTTAACTAAATAAGATGAATTAATCATTGCATGACTAGGATACAAAGCCTATGATCTCAACACTTGCCATGAATGTCTCTCTTTATTACTTGCTTTACTTTAGTTACTTGTTTGATTTACTTTTCTTGTCATTTAATTTCTTGTCCTCTCACCAATCAAAACCCCCTTGACCTTCATAGCCAATAATTGAGCATTTCATTGCAATTCCTTGTGAGATGACCCGGAGTCCAAATACTCCGGTTAATTTTCATTGGGGTTTGTTACTTGTGACAAAACCATATTTTAATTTGATGTGAGAGTTGTTTGTTGGTTTGGAGCTATGCTTACAACGAAATTCTTATTTCTACAAGAGAAAATCTAGACCGACAACAATTTTCGCTCATCAATAGTCCAAATGGCATCCTTTTATAGGCAAAGGTGCCAAACAGACAGGTAAACGTGGTCTTCTCCTAATCTTCAGAAGCAATATGTATCTGAAAATAGCCAGTAAATCCATCAAGAAAACAGTAGTGAGATTTACCTGCCAAGCGGTCTAGCATCTGATCAATGAAGGGTAGGGGGTAATGGTCCTTTCGTGTGGCGGCGTTCAATCTTTTGTAGTCAATACATATTCGCCACGCATTTTGTAACCTTTTAGTAACCATTTTACCATCGTCCTTCTTGACCGTTGTGATGCCTGACTTCTTGGGAACAACCTGAACCGGGCTCACCCACTCACTGTCAGAAATTGGGTATATGATATCCGCATCCAGTAATCAGGTGACCTCTTTCTTCACTACATCAAGGATGGTTGGGTTGAGCCTCCTTTGTGGTTGCCTAACCGGCTTGGCTCCGTCTTGGAGAAATATCCTATGCATGCACTTGCGGGAGTCAATCCCCACAATATCCGCTAGGCTCCATCCTATTGCTTTCTTGTACTTTCTTAGAACGTCTAGGAGCTTTCCCTCTTCTTCACTTAAGAGCTCACTAGCAATAATGACCGGAAACCCTTGGTTGTCCTCTAAGAAAGCATATTTCAAAGGAGATGGAAGGGGTTTCAGTTCACTTTTTACCTCAAGATGAGGTTTGATGAGCGGATATTTTATACGCTTTTTGGGGTTAATTTCATATAGTTTTTAGTGTGTTTTAGTTAGTTTTTGGTTTATTTTCAGTAGATTTTAGGCAAAATTTATATTTTTGGACTTTACTATGAGTTTGTGTATTTTTCTGTGATTTCAGGTATTTTCTGGCTGAAATCGAGGGAGCTGAGCAAAAATCTTATTCAGGCTGAAAAAGGACTGCTGATGTTGTTGGATTCTGACCTCCCTGCACTCAAAGTGGATTTTCTGGAGCTACAGAACTTCAAATGGCACACTTCTAATTGCGTTGGAAAGTAGACATCCAGGACTTTCCAGCAATATATAATATTCTATACTTTGCTCAAGGATAGACGACGTAAACTGGCGTTCAACGCCAGTTTCATGCTGCTGTCTGGCGTCCAACGCCAGAAACAAGTTAGGAGTTGGAGTTCAACGCCAGAATTGGATCCAAAGCTGGCGTTAAATGCCCAAAACAGCCCTATGCACGTGAAAAGTTTTAGTCTCAGCCCCAGCACACACCAAGTGGGCCCCAGAAGTGGATTTCTGCACCATCTATCATAGTTTACTCATTTTCTGTAAACCTAGGTTACTAGTTTAGTATTTAAACAACTTTTAGAGGTTTATTTTGGGTCTCATGACATTTCAGATCTAAACTTTGTACCTTTTTGACGGCATGAGTCTCTAAACTCCATTGTTGGGGGTGAGGAGCTCTGCTGTGCCTCGATAAGTTAATGCCAGTATTTCTGTTTTCTATTCAATCATGTTTGTTCCTATCTAAGATATTCATTTGCGCCTTATTATGATGAATGTGATGATCCGTGACACTCATCACCGTTCTCACCTTATAAACGTGTGTCTGACAACCACCTCCGTTCTACATTAGATTGAATGAGTATCTCTTAGATTCCTTAATCGGAATCTCCGTGGTATAAGCTAGAATCCATTGGCAGCATCCTTGAGAATCCGGAAAGTCTAAACCTTGTCTGTGGTATTCCTAGTAGGATTCTGGGATTGGATGACTGTGACGATCTTCAAACTCACGAGTGCTGGGCGTAGTGACAGACGCAAAAGGATGGCGAATCCTATTCCGGTATGATCGAGAACCTACAGATGATTAGCCGTGCGGTGACAGCGCACCTGGACCATTTTCATTGAAAGGAAGGATGGTAGCCATTGACAACGGTGATCCTCCAACACACAGCTTGCCATAGGAGGGACGTGTGTGCGTGAAGAAGAAGATAGAGAGAAAGTAGAGATTCAAAAGGCAAAGCATCTCCAAAACTCCAACATATTCTCATTTACTGCATAACAAGTAACCTTTAATTCATGCTCTCTTGTTCATTTGCAAGTCAATTGATAACCACTAATTAATATCCTGACTAAGAGTTGCAAGATAACCATAGCCTGCTTCAAGCCAACAATCTCTGTGGGATCGACCCTTACTCACGTAAGGTATTACTTGGACGACCCAGTGCACTTGCTAGTTAGTTGTGCGGAATTACATAGTGTGAAGTAATTTTCGTGCACCAAGTTTTTGGCGCCGTTGCCGGGGATTGTTTGAGTTTGGACAACTGACGGTTTATTTTGTTGCTTAGATTAGGAAAAAAATTTGTCTTTTTGGTTTAGAGTCTTTTATTATTTATACCTTGTTAAAATACTTTAAATTTATAGCTCAATTAGTTAGAGCGTGGTGCTTATGTTCTTAGTAATTGGCTATCTTATTTTCAAAATCTTTTTCAAAAATAATTTTTCTTTGAATAAATCTTGTGCCAAACTTTAAGTTTGGTGTTTTCTTGTTGATTTTTCTTTGTTTTTCAAAAATTTTAGTTTGGTTTTCTAAAAATTTTAAGTTTGGTGTTCTTTCTTCATGTTCTTGTGTTCTTGTGAGTCTTCAAAGTGTTCTTGAGTTCTCCTTGCGTCTTGATCTTAAAATTTTTAAGTTTGGTGTTCCTTGGTGTTTTCCCTCCAGAATTTTCGAAAACAAGAAGCATTAGATCTAAAAAAATTTTAAATCTTGGGCTATCTTATTGTTTCTCTCTCTCCTCCTTAAATTCAAAAATATCTTTTCTCTCTATTTTTAAAACAAATTTTCGAAAATTATTTTTAAAATTCAGATTTTTTTTCAAAATTTAAAATCTTTTTCAATTCATATCTTTTTCAAAACTTCCTGACCACTTTCTCTCTCCTCATTTTTTTCGAAAATCTTCACCTATTTTTATTTATTTTATTTTAATTTATTTTTGAAATAATTAAATAAAAAAATAATAATAATATAAATACATTTTTTATTTTACATCATCTCCCTTTCTCCATCATGGATCTAAGTGGAAATGAACAGTCCAGGAGGACTTTGGGGTCATATGCTAACCCCTCTACTGCTTCATATGGGAGTAGTATCTGCATACCCTCCATTGGAGTCAGTAGCTTTGAGCTGAATCCTCAGCTCATTATCATGGTGCAGCAAAGCTGCCAGTATTCCGGTCTTCCACAAGAAGAACCTACAGAGTTTCTGGCACAGTTTTTACAAATTACTGACACAGTACATGATAAGGAAGTAGATCAGGATGTCTACAGATTATTACTGTTTCCATTTGCTATAAAAGACCAAGCCAAGAGGTGGTTAAATAACCAACCTAAGGCTAGCATAAGGACATGGAAACAGCTAACAGAAAAATTCCTGAATCAATACTTCCCTCCAAAACGGATGACACAGCTAAGGCTGGACATCCAAGGCTTTAAACAAGGAGATAGTGAATCTCTTTATGATGCCTGGGAGAGATACAGAGAGATGCTAAGAAAATGCCCCTCTGAAATATTTTTAGAGTGAGTTCAGTTAGACATCTTCTATTATGGGCTTACAGAAAGAGCTCAGATCTCTTTAGATTGCTCAGCTGGTGGATCTATCCACATGAGAAAGACAATTGAAGAAGCTCAAGAGCTCATTGATACAGTTGCTAGAAATCAGCATCTGTACTTAAGCAGTGACCCTTCCATGAAAGAAGAGGCTAAAACAGTAACTGCTGAACTCAGTCCTGCAGAGCAAGCTGCTGAATTCAATCAGCAATTGGATTTTCTAACAAAGCAGTTAGCTGAATTCAAGGATAAACTACAAGAGACAAGGATGGCTAATATAAACATGGAAGTACAATTAAAGCAAACAAGGGAGCAGCTGTCAAAACAAATAACAGAAGAATGCCAAGCAGTTCAACTAAGAAGTGGGAAAGCACTAACTACCCCACTTCAAAGCAGCAGGAAACCAAGAAATGAGCAAACCACCTAAAATCCATCTGAGAACAGTAAGAGCCCAGGGAAAAATAATTTTGGCGCTAAAACGCCATAAATTTGGTGGAAGGCTGGCGCTGAACGCCCAGACCATGCTCAGGACTGGCGTTCAACGCCAGAAACAAGCAAGGATCTGGCGTTGAACGCCCAAAAGGAGCACAGTTCTGGCGTTCAGACGCCAGGAAGAACTGGGAAGCTGGCGTCTAACGCCACTCCAGCTCCTAACTCTGGCATTCAATTGCCAGTGAGCGAACAGACACACACAAGTGCTGATGACAACCCATCTAAAAAGGCTTCCTCAACCACTTTTGTAGGAAATAAACTTACAGCAACTAAGGTTGAGGAATATAAAGCCAATATACCTTATCCTCAAAAACTCCGCCAAGAGGAGCAGGATAAGCAATTTGCTCGCTTTGCAGATTATCTCAGGACTTTTGAAATAAAGATTCCATTTGCAGAGGCACTTGAGCAAATACCTTCTTATGCTAAGTTCATGAAAGAGATCTTGAGTCATAAGAAGGATTGGAGAGAAACTGAAAGAGTTCTCCTCACTGAAGAATGCAGTGCAGTCATTCTGAAAAGCTTTCCTGAAAAGCTTAAAGACCCTGGGAGTTTTCTGATACCATGCACATTAGAAGGTAATTGCACCAAGACAACTTTATGTGATCTTGGGGCAAGCATCAACCTAATACCTGCATCCACTATCAGAAAGCTTGGTTTAACTGAAGAAGTTAAACCAACCCGGATATGTCTCCAACTTGCTGATGGCTCCATTAAATACCCATCAGGCGTGATTGAAGACATGATTGTCAGAGTTGGGCCATTCGCCTTTCCCACTGACTTTGTAGTGCTGAAAATGGAGGAGCACAAGAGTGCTACTCTCATTCTAGGAAGACCCTTCCTAGCAACTGGACGAACTCTCATTGATGTCCAACAGGGGGAAATAACCCTGAGAGTCAATGAGGATGAGTTTAAGTTGAATGCTGTCAAAGCCATGCAGCATCCAGACACATCAAAAGACTGCATGAAAGTTGATCTTATTGACTCTTTGGTAGAAGAGATCAACATGGCTGAGAGTCTCGAATCAGAGTTGGAAGACATCTTTAAAGATGTTCAGCCTGATTTGGAGGATTCAGAGGAAATGAAAGAGCCTCTGAAATTTCATCTGGAAGAGGAAAAACCTCCTAAACCCGAGCTCAAACCATTACCACCATCCCTGAAATATGCATTTCTGGGAGAAGGTGACACTTTTCCAGTGATCATAAGCTCTGCTTTAAATCCACAGGAAGAGGAAGCACTTATTCAAGTGCTAAGGACACACAAGACAGCTCTTGGGTGGTCCATAGGTGACCTTAAGGGCATAAGCCCAGCCAGATGCATGCACAAAATCTTATTGGAGGAACGCTAAACCAGTGGTTCAACCACAGAGGCGGCTAAATCCAACCATGAAAGAAGTGGTACAGAAAGAGGTCACCAAATTACTGGAGGCTGGGATTATTTATCCTATTTCTGACAGCCCCTGGGTGAGCCCTGTCCAAGTTGTCCCGAAAAAGGGAGGCATGACAGTGGTTCATAATGAAAAGAATGAACTGGTTCCTACAAGAACAGTTACAGGGTGGCGCATGTGTATTGACTACAGAAGGCTCAATACAGCCACCAGAAAGGATCATTTTCCTTTACCATTCATAGACCAGATGCTAGAAAGACTAGCAGGTCATGATTATTACTGCTTTTTGGATGGCTACTTAGGCTATAACCAGATTGCAGTAGCTCCCCAGGATCAAGAGAAAACAGCATTCACATGTCCATCTGGAGTGTTTGCTTATAGAAGGATGCCATTTGGGCTGTGTAATGCGCCTGCAACCTTCCAGAGATGCATGCTCTCTATTTTTTCTGATATGGTGGAAAAATTTCTGGAAGTCTTCATGGATGACTTCTCGGTATATGGAGACTCATTCAGCTCCTGTCTTGATCACTTGAAACTAGTTCTGAAAAGATGCCAAGAGACCAACCTGGTTTTAAACTGGGAAAAATGTCACTTTATGGTGACTGAAAGGATTGTCCTTGGGCATAAAATTTCAAACAAGGGAATAGAGGTGGATCAAGCAAAAATAGAGGTAATTGAAAAATTACCACCACCTGCCAATGTTAAGGCAATCAAAAGCTTTCTGGGGCATGCAAGATTCTATAGGAGGTTTATAAAGGATTTTTCAAAAATTGCAAAACCTCTGAGCAATCTGCTAGCTGCTGACACGCCATTTGTGTTTGACACAGAGTGTCTGCAGGCGTTTGAAACGCTGAAAGCCAAGCTGGTCACAACACCAGTTATTTCTGCACCAGACTGGACATTACCATTTGAGCTAATATGTGATGCCAGTGATCATGCCATTGGTGCAGTGCTGGGGCAGAGGCATGACAAGCTTCTGCACGTCATTTATTATGCTAGCCGCATTTTAAATGATGCCCAGAAAAATTACACAACCACAGAAAAAGAATTACTTGCAGTGGTTTATGCCATTGACAAGTTTAGATCATACTTGGTAGGATCAAAGGTGATTGTGTATACTGACCATGCTGAAAGCCAAGCTGGTCACAGCACCAGTTATTTCTGCACCAGACTGGACATTACCATTTGAGCTAATATGTGATGCCAGTGATCACGCCATTGGTGCAGTGCTGGGGCAGAGGCATGACAAGCTTCTGCACGTCATTTATTATGCTAGCCGCATTTTAAATGATGCCCAAAAAAATTACACAACCACAGAAAAAGAATTACTTGCAGTGGTTTATGCCATTGACAAGTTTAGATCATACTTGGTAGGATCAAAGGTGATTGTGTATACTGACCATGCTGCTCTCAAATATCTACTCACAAAGCAGGATTCAAAACCCAGGCTCATAAGATGGGTGTTGCTTCTGCAAGAGTTTGATATAGAAATAAGAGACAGAAAAGGGACAGAGAACCAAGTGGCTGATCATCTGTCCCGGATAGAGCCAGTAGAAGGGACGTCCCTCCCCTCTCCTGAGATCTTTGAGACTTTTCTGGATGAGCATTTATTTGCCATTCAAGAAACACCATGGTTTGCAGACATTGCAAACTATAAAGCTGTAAGGTTTATACCCAAAGAGTACAACAGGCAACAAAAGAAAAAATTAGTTACTGATGCAAAGTACTACTTGTGGGATGAACCCTATCTCTTTAAGAGATGTGCAGACGGAATAATCCGGAGATGTGTGCCTAGAGAAGAAGCACAGAGGATCCTATGGCATTGCCATGGATCACAATATGGAGGCCATTTCGGAGGTGAGCGAACAGCCACCAAGGTCCTCCAATGTGGCTTCTATTGGCCCACACTCTATAAAGATTTCCGAGAGTTCGTACATAACTGTGACAGTTGCCAAAGAGCTGGTAATCTGCCTCATGGTTACGCCATGCCTCAACAAGGAATCTTGGAGATTGAGTTGTTTGACGTATGGGAAATTGACTTCATGGGACCTTTTCCACCATCATACTCAAACACTTATATTCTGGTGGCTGTTGACTACGTATCAAAATGGGTAGAGGCCGTTGCCACACCCACCAATGATACTAAAACAGTGCTGAAGTTCCTCCAGAAATATATCTTCAGCAGGTTTGGGGTCCCTAGAGTACTAATCAGTGATGGGGGCACTCACTTCTGCAACAAACAGCTTTACTCTACCATGGTCCGGTATGGGATTCGCCACAAGGTGGCAACTCCATATCATCCACAGACTAACGGACAAGCTGAAGTCTCTAACAGAGAGCTAAAAAGAATCCTAGAACGGACTGTAAGTACCTGTAGAAAGGATTGGGCAAGAAGCTTGGATGATGCTCTGTGGGCATACAGAACAGCATTCAAGACTCCTATAGGGACCTCTCCATACCAACTTGTGTATGGTAAGGCATGTCACTTGCTCGTGGAACTGGAACATAAAGCCTACTGGGCAACCAGATTCCTAAACTTTGATGCCAAATTAGCTGGAGAAAAAAGGTTGCTCCAGCTAAATGAACTAGAGGAATTCAGATTCACTACTTTCGAAAATGCCAAGCTTTATAAAGAAAAATAAAAAAAATGGCATGACAGGAAGCTGTCATCTAGAATCTTTGAACCAGGACAAAAGGGTCTATTGTTTAACTCTAGGCTCAGGCTATTCCCCGGGAAACTGAAGTCCCGGTGGAGGGGACCATATGTGATTACAAGTGTATCACCATATGGTTATGTGGAGCTTCAAGATATTGATTCTGATAAGAAGTTCATTGTTAATGGATAGAGAATCAAGCACTATCTTGAAGGCAATGTTGAGCAAGAGTGCTCAAGGATGAAGCTAGATTAAAAGCTCAGCAAGGTCCAGCTAAAGACAATAAAGAAGCGCTTGCTGGGAGGCAACCCAGCCATAGGGCATCACTTCCTCTAAGCATTTTTCCCTATTCTTGATTTTATTTGTTTATATAAAGTTCATTGATCCTAAGGTAAAGAGTCAATTGTATAAGTTCACAGGATTACAGAAGGATTCTGCACGCAAAACAGAGAAAAAGAGCTCACTGGCAAGAAAACGTCAGTAAAAGTCTATTTTGGGCGTTCAACGCCCAACAGAAGCATCCACTGGGCGTTGAACGCCAGTAAGGATAGCCATCTGGGCGTTGAACGCCAGAAAGAAGCTCTTTCTGGGCGTTTAACGCCAGATTTACAGCGTTCTGGGCATTCAGAAAAATGCCCAGTAACAAAGGATTTCCTGGCATTCAACGCCAGAAATAAGCAGCAGCTGGGCGTTGAACGCCCAGGAGAAGCAGCATTTGGGCGTTGAACGCCCAAAACATGCAGCGTTTGGGCGTTCAAACGCCATGATGGTGGGGAGGAGGTAAATTCATTTTTTTTTTCATATTTTTCATTTTAATCCTAATTTTCATGTTCCAATTCATGATTTCTTGCATAAACATGTTAAGAACCCTGATTTCTAAAATCCCTAATTTCTAAAAACCCTTCTTTAAAAATATTAAATGTATCTTAATCCATAAGCACAAATCCTTTTTTCAATCCAACTAACTCTTTTTCAAAATTTTCAAAACAAATCTCTCTCTTTTCATTCAAAAATCTTTTCAACTAAGCAATATCTTTTTCAAATATCCATACTATCTTTTTCAAAATCCCAAATCTATCTTCTTCAGATATCTTTCATATCTTTTCAATTTTAAATCATATCTTTTCTTATCATATTTTTTTCTAAAAATCATATCTTCTATCTTATCTTTCTCCCTATTTTTCGAAAACCCACCCCCCTCTCCCTTTAAATATGGGTTTGGCCTCCCTCCCCTCCCATCCACCATTGCACCTAGCTCTCCTTCTCTACCTCTCCTTTCTTTTATTTTTGCTTGAGGACAAGCAAACCTCTAAGTTTGGTGTGCTTATCCGTGATCATTAAGATCATGGCTCCTAAAGGAAAATAACCCACTCCAAGAGGCAAGAAAGAAAGTGTTCCAAAACTACTTTGGAATCAAGGGAAGTTCTTAACTAAAGAACATTCAGACCATTATTACAAAATAATGGGTGTAAGATCAGTGATCCCGGAAGTCAGATTCGATCTGAAAGAAGACGAATATCCGGAGATCCAGAAGCAAATTCGAATCAGGAACTGGGAGATCCTAGCCAATCCTAAAATGAAAGTGGGAAGGAATATGGTCCAGGAGTTCTATGCTAATATGTGGCATACAGACAGGCAAAAACTATCTGGATCTGCTATCTATGACTATTGGACCGTGGTCAGAGAAAAGATTGTTCATACCCACCCTGACAAGATCAGGGAGATCTTAAAGCTACCTCAGCTGAAAGATGATCCAGACTCCTTCAATAGGAGAATGATGAGAATAGACAAGGGCCTGGATAAGATTCTAGAGGACATATGCATCCCTGGAGCCAGGTGGACCACCAGCAAGAAGGGTGTTCCTAATCAACTCAAAAGAGAAGATCTCAAACCAGTCGCCAGAGGATGGCTGGATTTCATTGGGCATTCTCTGCTGCCCACTAGCAACCGTTCTGAAGTCACTATTAGAAGAGCAGTGATGATCCATTGCATCATGATGGGAAAAGAAGTGGAAGTTCATCAACTGATTTCAACTGAATTTTACAAAATTGCAAATAAAAATTCCAAAGATGCTAGGTTGGCTTATCCAAGCTTGATTTCTATGCTCTGCAAGGACGCTGGAGTAAGGATAGGAATAACTGAGTATATCTCAATTGAGCGACCAATCACCAAAGCATCAATGGAAAAACAACAAGCATAGGATGACCCCATCAAGAAGAAAACACAGGAATTTCTCCCAGAAATCCCTCAATCTGAATACTGGGAGTATCTTGAAACATCAGTTACCAAGATGCAAGAAGTTATGGAATAAATAATAAAAGAACAGAAGGAACAAAGTAGCATTCTTTGCTATTTGATTAAAGAACAGGAGGAGCAAGGGCACGACTTAAGGGAATTGAAGCGCCAGAAATTATCTCTTGAAGGACCAAGCACCCCACAGATTAGAGGAACATCTACTCCCCAGAACAAAGGTTGTTAAATTCCAATCTTAGCCTTAACTCTGTGATAACTGTTCTTATTCTAGTTTTACCTTAGGAGTCATATAGTAGTAATTAGTATCTATATTTTTGATTTTATCTCTAATTAAGCTATAATTTAATTTTCTCATCATCATCAAACATGAATAAAATAGAAGAATTTCTTTAGAATAAGACGAGTTTTTAATAAGAACATTCTAATTATTTACATGTGGTGGCAATGCTTTCTGTCTTCTGAATGAATGCTTGAACAGTGCATATGTCTTTTGAATTTGATGTTTAAGACTGTTAAATATGTTAGCTCTTGAAAGAATGATGAACATGAGACATGTTATTGATAATCTGAAAAATCATAAGAATGATTCTTGAAGCAAGAAAAAGCAGCAAAGAACAAAGCTTGCAGAAAAAAAATAGCAAAAAAAAAAATAGAAAGAAAAAGAAAAAGCAAGCAGAAAAAGCAAATAACCCTTAAAACCAAAAGGCAAGGGTAAATAAAAAGGATCCCAAGGCTTTGAGCATCAGTGGATAGGAGGGCCTAAAGGAATAAAATTCCGGCCTAAGCGGCTAAACTAAGCTGTCCCTAACCATGTGCTTGTGGCGTGAAGGTGTCAAGTGAAAACTTGAGACTGAGCGGTTAAAGTCAAGGTCCAAAGCAAAAAGAAGAGTGTGCTTAAGAACCCTGGACACCTCTAATTGGGGACTTTAGCAAAGCTGAGTCACAATCTGAAAAGGTTCACCCAATTATGTGTCTGTGGCATTTATGTATCCGGTGGTAATACTGGAAAACAAAGTGCTTAGGGCCATGGCCAAGACTTATAAAGTAGCTGTGTTCAAGAATCAACATACTAAACTAGGAGAATCAATATCACTATCTGAATTCTGAGTTCCTATAGATGCCAATCACTCTGAGCTTCAATGGATAAAGTGAGATGCCAAAACTGTTCAGAAACAAAAAGCTACTAGTCCCGCTCATCTAATTAGAATCTGAGCTTCACTCAAAAACTCTGAGATATTATTGCTTCTTAAATTATTTGTATTCTATTTTATTTATCTAGTTGCTTGAGGACAAGCAACAGTTTAAGTTTGGTGTTGTGATGAGCGGATATTTTATACGCTTTTTGGGGTTAATTTCATATAGTTTTTAGTGTGTTTTAGTTAGTTTTTAGTTTATTTTCAGTAGCTTTTAGGAAAAATTTATATTTTTGAACTTTACTATGAGTTTGTGTGTTTTTCTGTGATTTCAGATATTTTCTGGCTGATATCGAGGGAGCTGAGTAAAAATCTGATTCAGGCTGAAAAAGGACTGCTGATGTTGTTGGATTCTGACCTCCCTACACTCAAAGTGGATTTTCTGGAGCTACAGAACTCTAAATGGCGCGCTTCTAATTGCGTTGGAAAGTAGACATCCAGGGATTTTCAAAAATATATAATAGTCCATACTTTGCTCAAGGATATATGACGTAAACTGGCGTTCAACGCCAGTTCCATGCTGCTGTCTGGCGTCCAGCGCCAGAAACAAGTTAGGAGTTGGAGTTCAAGGCCAGAATTGGATCCAAAGCTGGCGTTGAACGCCCAAAACAGCCCTATGCACGTGAGAAGCTTTAGTCTCAGCCCCAGCACACACCAAGTGGGCCCTAGAAGTGGATTTTTGCACCATCTATCATAGTTTATTCATTTTCTGTAAACCTAAGTTACTAATTTAGTATTTAAACAACTTTTAGAGGTTTATTTTGGGTCTCATGACATTTCAGATCTAAACTTTGTACCTTTTTGACGGCATGAGTCTCTAAACTCCATTGTTGGGGGTGAGGAGCTCTGCTGTGCCTCGATGAGTTAATGCCAGTATTTCTGTTTTCTATTCAATCATGTTTGTTCCTATCTAAGATATTCATTTGCGCCTTATTATGATGAATGTGATGATCCATGACACTCATCACCGTTCTCACCTTATGAATGTGTGCCTGACATCCACCTCCGTTCTACATTAGATTGAATGAGTATCTCTTAGATTCCTTAATCGGAATCTCCGTGGTATAAGCTAGAATCCATTGGCAGCATCCTTGAGAATCCAGAAAGTCTAAACCTTGTCTGTGGTATTCCTAGTAGGATTCTGGGATTGGATAACTGTGACGAGCTTCAAACTCGCAAGTGCTGGGCGTAGTGACAGACGCAAAAGGATGGCGAATCCTATTCCGGTATGATCGAGAACCTACAGATGATTAGCCGTGCGGTGACAGCGCACCTGGACCATTTTCACTGAAAGGAAGGATGGTAGCCATTGACAACGGTGATCCTCTAACACACAGCTTGCCATAGGAGGGACGTGCGTGCGTGAAGAAGAAGATAGAGAGAAAGCAGAGATTCAAAAGGCAAAGCATCTCCAAAACTCCAACATATTCTCATTTACTGCATAACAAGTAACCTTTAGTTCATGCTCTCTTGTTCATTTGCAAGTCAATTGATAACCACTAATTAATATCCTGACTAAGAGTTGCAAGATAACCATAACCTGCTTCAAGCCAACAATCTCCGTGGGATTGACCCTTACTCACGTAAGGTATTACTTGGATGACCTAGTGCACTTGCTGGTCAGTTGTACGGAATTTCATAGTGTGAAGTAATTTTCGTGCACCAAGGTTCCTTTTCATCAAGCTCATGGGACTCAATCTTGACAATTTCTTCTTCTTGTTCATCCTCTTGGTCATCCTTCTCCTCAACAGTGGGGTAGCATAACTTGTCATGGTCTTCCTCTTGCACTTCCGCTACCACTTCATCAATTACATCGCATCGGAGCATAGAATGTTCTTCGGGAGGATGTTTCATGGCTTGCTCTAAATTGAACTTGATAGTCTTATCTCCAACCCCAAAGGAATATACACTGGTGAAGGCATCTAACTTGAATTTGGAGGTTTTGAGGAAGGGTCTACCAAGTAGAACGGAGGATGACTTTCTATTTTCTGTTGGAGGCATTTCGAGGATGTAGAAATTGACCGGAAAGACCAAATCCTTAATTGCCACAAGTACATCTTCCGCTATTCCCATCACTATGATCACACTTTTATCGGCTAAGGCAAACCTCGCCACCGACTTCTTCAATGGAGCTAAATTCAACCGCACATAGATAGAAAGCGGCATGATGCTAACACAAGCTTCCAAGTCACACATACAATCATGAAAAGTGTATCCACCAATACAACAAGACACTAAGCATGGTCCTGGGTCACCACATTTTCTTGGAATAGGTTCCATCAAGGAAGAGATTGAACTACCCAAGGATAATGTCTCCAATTCTCCTATCCTATCTTTGTGTGTACACAAGTCTTTCAAAAATTTTGCATACTTTGGAATTTGTTGAATAGCATCGAGGAGCGGTATAGTTACCTCAACCTTTTTAAACACTTGAAGCATGTTCAAATCAAATTCCGGTGTCTTCTTTGCTTTCTTCACCATGGAAGGGAATGAAATAGGAACGGACTCATCCACTATAGCTTTCCTCTTGGGTTCCTTGAGGTTTACTCCTTCTTCCTCATGTCTTTTATCTACCACCTCTTCTTCATGTGGAGCTTCAACAACTACCTCTTTCTCATGCACATATCCATTCCCCTTGGAGGTATCTCCTCTAATGTAGTCCCCGACCTTAGAGTGATGGCGTTGAGACCCCCTTTGGGTTTGGTTGGGGTTGGGATAGAAGGTTAGAAGAACTTGAGGGTTGGTTGGTGTTGTTATTGGGGTTTGGTGGTTGGTTTGACATGTTCATCTTTGAAAGCAAGTTGGTGAGGTTAGCCAATTGAGTACTCAAGGCATCAAATTGAGCCTTGTTGCTCTCATCTCGTTTTTCCATAGCGGCTCTAAGCTCTTCAACTTGATTGTTGGGAGATGGAGGAGTTGGGTTTTGATTTTGTTGTCTATGGTGTGGTGCTTAGTACTTGGTGTAGTTGTTTTGGTTTCGGTTGGAGTGGCCTTGGTTGGCTTGGTAGTTGGTGTTGTTGTGGTGATATTGGGATGAAGATTGGTTGTTGTTGTGATGAGAAGGAGAGTTGTTCCATCTTTATTTTTGATTGCTTCCTTGTGCATTATCTCTCCACCCTTGATGTTGACTACCACCTTGATGGTAATTGTTTTGACCTTGAGAAGGGTAGGGTGGATGGTTGTTGTAATTCACATTGGCTATCACAAGAGCATGTTCCTCTTGAATTTGATGGCATTGGTCGGTGTAGTGTGTGGTGCTAGAGCACAAACCACAAATTCTAGGAGGGCCTTCAAGTTGAGCAACTGGAGGTGGGGCTTGGACGGCTTTGATGGAGTAGTATTCCTTTTGATCCCTTTGAATTTGTGTAAGGATGGTGGTCATATCCCCAAGTGCCTTGGTTAAGCTTGATTCGGAAGGGGATAGTTCTACCACACCCTTAAGGGGATTACTCCTCACTCTTGTGTGTTGTGTAGATTCGGCAACATTCTTTATCAAATCCCAAGCTTCTCCCTCCGTCTTGTTTTTCAAAAAGGAGCCACCACTAGAAGTGGTGAGCAATATTCTATCCTCCGTACAAAGACCTCCGATAAAGTAGCTAATGAGCAAGTTAGTGGTCATTCCGTGGTGTGGACATGACTCCAATAACCTCTTGAACCGAGACCAATACTTGTACAAACTCTCTTGGTCTCTTTACATTATGCCCGAAATCTCTTTCCGGATGTAGTCGGTCTTTTCCGATGGAAAGAATTTATCAAGAAACTCTCTTCTCAAGAAATCCCAATTAGTCACAATCTCATCCGGTAGCGAATAAAACCATGTTTTTGCTTGCGCTTCAAGAGAGAATGGGAAGGCAAAAACCATGATAGCTACCTCATCGGCTCCATGCCTTCGAGCCGTAGAACAAGCAACTTGAAAATCCTTTAAATGTCGAATGGGGTCTTGACCCGGCAACCCATGATACTTAGGAAGTAGATTTATCAAGCTACTCTTCAACTCAAAGTTCGGATCAAGGTTAGGATACCTTGCTTGCAACGGTTGAAGTATGATATCCGGAGCTCCTTACTCATGCAAAGTGATCCGGTGTGGCTCCGCCATGTGTGGCTCACCTGTAGGATGCAAAGATGTATTAGTAATGCCAACAGAAGAATAGGAAGTAACAGAATCCAAGTCACTCTCGGTAACGTCTAGTGATTCGGTGTTTTCCTCAAGAGAGGCCGAAGTACTAGGTGTATAGTCCAACCGCCACCTAGCTTGCCGAGTGTGTAATAAAGTCCTTTCGATCTCGGGATCAAAATTGGCCAAGCTAGAATTCGGTTGAGACCGAGTCATCAAACTTGAAAGTCATAGCATAAATGTAAAGGAAATCTAAACTATGGCTAAGTAAGTAAAAGAGTAAACTATCTACAATATTCACATATTCACATAACCAATATCAAGACATACGTTGCAACCATTCCCCCGTAACGGCGCCAAAAATTTGACACGGCAAGCGCCAAGGATGTATTGGTAAAGATTCTCTTCAAGAAAACCGCGTTGTAAGTATAGCTCTACCAACAACAATCCTCGGGGGTCAAATTTAGAAGAGGAATTTGGTTGTCACAAGTTCAACCCCAATAGAAATAACCGAAGTATTCAAACCTCGGGTCGTCTCACAAGGAATGGGCAATTATGTGCTTCGACATTGGTTAGAAATCCGGGGTTGTGAGTTATAAGCATGAAGATAAATGGGAATCTTAACAAACAAGTAATCTTAAAATGCAACAATTAATTCAATCAACTAAGCAAAACATAAACACCTTAAATGAATAAACAACATTCCACTTAATTCTATTGTAACCCAAATAAGAAACTATAACTAAAGCAATTGGTTGAGAAAGTTGATTTTCAAGTATGAATAATGAAGGTAACCCTTGGCTAGGCTCGGGAATTGGGATCGCCATCCTTGTCTAACAACTATACCTTGACAATTATAAGGAACCAAGCTCATTAAGTCTACCCTCAAAGTCTTAAGTACGTGATATCTACTCTTAGACTTGAAGTATGTCAAATGGCCCTAATCACATCAACCCATAAGTCCCAACCTACCTACTAATTAAATTAGTAGTGGGTTGGCGTCAATGAGTATCAAATTGACCACCTAGGGCTCCCAAATCATCAAATCCATTAGACCCAATGACTCAAGTTTACCCAATTCCCTTAACCTAGGCCAAGAGTGAAAAAGACTACTCCATAATCAAAGTAAACAATTCATCAAACACTTGGTAAGCACTAACAAAAGGCACGTTTAAAATAGCAATTAAATTGAATTCTACAAATACTCACTAACAATTATCACCATGTAATCATCCAGACAACAAAGCTAAGCATAGAAATCATCAATGTAACATCAACAAGTCAAGATTCACAACATTCATGAAATAGGTATAAAATGAGAATTGACAAGAATTCATAAACTATCACAAGATATAAGCAAAATTGTAACAAGAAATTCAAATTGAACAATTAAAACTAGTAATTAACAAGATCCAAGTCACAAATCAACAAGGAAAGATCAAATTAAAACTAGGTCTAGAGAGGAACAAGGGTTTCTCCCTCTAGAACAACAAAGAACCTAAAACTAGCTAAAAATTATGTCCTAGTGTAAAATGAGTGATCCCCCCTTTCCCCTAGCATCCTTGGGCCTTTTTCCATGCAGAAACAGCTTGAAATTGGGCCTAATGAGCCTCAGAAATCGCCAGGCACGATTTCCTTTAATGAGGTCACGTGCAGCCTTCCACGCGTGTGCGCCATGCGTGCGCGCGCGCCGATTTCTCTTGCGATCTACGCGTGCACGCCAAGTGCACGTGCGCGTCAATAAGAATCTCCTGATTCGCGCGGATGCGTCCATCCTTGCGCGCCGCTTCCAGCCAATCCCATCCATGCATGCGCGTGGAGTGCGCGAGTGTGCCGATGCTGCTTTTCCCGAGATCTTAATTCTTCATGTTCCTCCCCTTTGTACATGCTCTCTCCCTCTCTTCTAAGTCATTCCTACCGTATAATTCCTAAAATTAATCAACAAATACATCACGACATCGAATGGCAATAGAAGAGGATTAAAATATGGCAATTTTAAGGCAAAATAAGCATGTTTTACATCATAGAGAAATATTGAGAAGTGAACACAAAACCATGCATTTCTTGCGAATAAGTGTGAGAAATATTGATAAAATCCCTCAAAATAAGCACAACATAAACCACAAAATCTGGATTTATCATTCAACTTTAAAACTCTTTCTGGAGTGTTCTGTTTTCACTGCTGTGAATTCTGTCTCTTGACTTATGCGCATGATCATGACTCTGAAAGAAAATAAAACAAAACAAAACAAAATAGATATTTAAGGTTGGGTTGCGTCCAAACAAGCGCTTCTTTAATGTCATTAGCTTGACGGACAACTCCTTTCAAGGTGGAAAATAGTCATAGAGGAATAAATCCTCGCTCCTTACTGGGGGCTACCTTCTTGTGCTCTCATAGAATAGCGTAATACGCTCAAGAGACAGGATTTTTTTCACTGCCTGAGGCAAGGTTGGGCTTGCAGCAATATGCTGGTGTCCCTTTTTATCACTTCTCTCTTCCATGGTGAATACCATGATGAGACAAGTGAACACCATTTTCCATGGTGAAAAGCCCTCAGTAGGGATATTTTTGTTTTTTCAGCCCCTAGGTATCTTCCTTTTAGGGCCTTTCTCCTTTGTGGATGGTGCACATCCAACACCAAACTTACGTTTGGTCTTAGGAGGGATTGAATTAGTTCCATCAAAGAGAGGAGGCTTGGATGCTGAATCCTTTATGCAAGTCTAGATCACAGGGGGTAATGGAGGGTCAAGAACCTTGAATATCATCCAGTCCTTATGCAAGGTAATCCTTGTTTCCTCTTGGATTCCCAGCTTCTTCATTACTACACTTGACCCTAGGTCACACAGAGCCTTCTCAAAGGTCATGGTGCCTATGGTACAAGGAATCAGAAGGCGTCTAGGGTCTGGAAGCTTCTGAGGTAGCTCTTGTTGAACCAAAGGATTGAGGTTTTTGGAAAGCAATGGAGGTTCTTCCTCCAAAGGCTTTGTATCAAACAGTTTGGCATTCAGCTTCATGAGAGCTTCTAGGTGTCGAGCAAATTGCTCTTTCCTAGAGTCTTCATCCTCACTTGAGGATGAGTAGTCATCAGAACTCATACACTGCAGAAGTGAATTCAAAGGAACCTCAATGGTCTTTATGATTTTCTTTGGTTCTGAGATAGAGGGTTCTTGAGTGGGCTTTAAAGCTCTCAAGGGGTGTGCTCTCACTGGCATTTTCAGGATCCTTCTAGTCCGTGATTGCCTTAAGTCCCTTAGTAGCATGCTTCTGAGATTTGGCCTCCTCGGTACTAATGAGGGCCAGACACTCTTCTCCTGGATTTACTTCTGTGGCTCTGAGAAGAGAGTTAGGATGTTTCTGCAGCTTCTAAGGAAGGTTCCTCTGAATGATTGCATTGCACTCCTTAGTAAGAGCTACTGTCTCTACTTCCCTCTAATACTTCTTATGACTCAAAATGTCCTTCATGAACTTAGCATAAGAAGGTATCTGTTCAAGAGCTTCTGCAAAAGGGATCTTAGTCTCTAATATTCTGAGATTGTTCGTAAAGCGGGCAAATTGTTAATCCCTTTTCTCTTGACAGAGTCTCCGAGGAAATGGCATCTTAGCCTTGTATTCATCAACCTTGGTTGATGAAGGCCGAATGCCATGTGAGTTGGGAGGGGTTTATTGGCTTGCTTAGGAGGGTTGTTATCAATGAATGACTGACCTCCCTTGCATAGGCGTTCAATGCCCATGCTGCTGTCCCCTTGGATGTTTGGATGCCCAATCTCTCCCCTTTCTTGGCATTCAACGCCAGTAGAGTTACCTTCCTGGGTGTTTGAATGCCCAGTCTCTGCCCGTATCTGGCGTTCAACGCTAGGAGCACTACCATTCTGGTTGTCCTCTATAGGCTTTTTGTTTTTATTATACTGAGGTTGGGTGTTAAAAGTTTTCCCACTCCTCAGTTGGATAGCCTGGCATTCATCTGTTATCTGCTTAGACAACTGTGGCCTTATTTGACTCAATTGGGCTTCTATATTTCTGTTAAAAGCCTGAGTTTCTCGTAGAGCCTTTTGCAGTTTCAGCAATTGCTGGGCAAGGGTGTGTAGTTGCTGAGTCAATAGGCCATCCTACTCTGGAGGGTTAGGCTTAGCAACTACTGCCTTAACCTCTCCTTTTACAGAGGTCTCAGGAGATAAGTACAGATGATGATTAGTGGCAACTTTCTCAATAAGCTCTTAAGCCTCTCCTATGGTCTTTCTTATGTGTATGGAACGACCAGCAGAGTGGTCCAAAGACATGCTGTCCATGTCTGAAAGCCCATAGTAGAAGATGTCTAACTGTACATATTCTGAAAACATTTCAGTGGGATATTTCTTTAGCATCCTCTTATACCTTCCCTAGGCATCATAAAGAGATTCACTATCTCTTTGTTTGAATCCTTGGATGTCCAGTCTCAACTGGGTCATCTTTCTATGGGAAAGTAATGATTTAAAAACTTGTCCACTAACTGTTTTCAAGTTTTTAAACTGTCTTTAGGCTGGTTATCCAACCACCTTTTTGCTTGCTCCTTTAAAGCAAAAGGAAAGAGCAATAACCTGTAGACATCTTGGTCTACTCCATCACTGTGTACTGTGTCAGCAATTCTTAAGAAATTTGCAAGGAATTCTGTAGGTTCTTCCTGAGAAAGCCCAGAATACTGGCAGTTCTGCTGTAACAGAATAATAAGTTGAGGGTTTAATTCAAAACTACTAGCTCTGATTCGAGGTATGCTGATACTTCTTCCATAAAAGTCAGCAATGGGACTTGTATAAGATCCCAGAGTTCTCTTGAACTCTTCATTCCTACTTGAGTTCATGATTAAAAAATATAGAAGAAGAGATAGAAGTAAAAGATGTGAATAAGAATTAATTTTTTTTTCTTTTTATTTTATTTTATTAATTAATTTTTTTCAAAAATTAAATTGAATTAATTTAAAAATATTTGAATTTTAATTATTAAATTTTCGAAAATAGAAGAGAGGGATGAGAGAGAAATTTTCGAAAATTAAAGGAGATAATAGTTAGTTAGGTGGTTTTGAAAAAGAAGAGAGAGAGAAGATATTATTTTTGAAAATTAAGGAAGACATGAGTTAGTTAGGTAGTTTTGAAAAAGAAGAGAGAGAAGAAGAAAGATATTTTCGAAAATTAAGAATAGAAAAGTTAGCTAGGAGGTTTTGAAAAAGAAGAGAGAGATATTTTTGAAAATTAAGGAAGGGAAGAGTTAGTTAGGTGGTTTTGAAAAAGAAGAGAGAGAAGATAAGATATTAATTAAGAAAAGATAAAAGTAAAAATAAAAATAAAAAAAATAAGATAAGAAAAGATTTGAATTTTAAAAATGAGATAGAAGACAAGATAAGAAAATATTTTTGAAATTAAAATTTAAAATTAAAAAGATAATATATGAAATTAAAAAGATTTGAAATTGATTTTAAAAAGATAAGATTTCAAAATTTGAATTTGAAAAAGATATGATTTTAAAAATTTAAATTTTAAAAAAGATAAGATAAGATTTTTTAATTTTGAAAAAGATATGATTTAAAAATTTGAAATTTGAAAAAGATAAGATAAGATTTTTAAATTTTGAAAAAGATATGAAAAATATAAGATTTTTGAAAAAGATAAGATTTTTAATTTTGAAAAGATTTGATTTTTGAAAACTTGTTAACTAAGATAAGATAAGATAAAATTTTAAATTTAAAATCTGAATTTTTAAACTAATTTTCGAAAATTATAGTCAAAATTAGTTAGAAAATATATTTTTTTAATTTTTTTTGAATTTAATGAATAGAGAGAAAAACACGTAAAAGACACAAGACTTAAAATTTTTAGATCTAGAGTCCCTAATTTTTGAAAATTTTGGAAGGAAACACAAGGGGACACGAAACTTAAAAATTTTAAGATCAAAATATATGCAAGACCCAAGAACACTTTGAAGACTCACGAGAACATAAAGAACAAAAATTTAAAGACTCAAAGAACACAACAACACAAAAAGAACACTAAACTTAAAATTTTTAGAAAACTAAGACCAAATTTTTTAAAATTGCAAGAAAAATAAAAGAAAAACACCAAACTTAAAGACTTGACGCAAGATTAAACAAAGAAAAATTATTTTTGAAAAGTTTTAGAAAGAGAGACTTAAAGAAACACAATTACCAAGAACATAAGCCAATGCTATAACCAATTGAGCTAGAAATTTAAAACCTTTGAAAAACTTTCTAGGATTTTCAAAAAAATAGAGATGAAAATAAAAATTAAAGACTTAAAGACTCAAACCAAGAACACAAAGATTAAACAAAGAAAAAAAATAAAAAATAAAAAAATATTTTTGAAAAAAAATTTAAGAAAATTTTGAAAAAAATTAAAAGAAGAAGAAGAAAACAAAAATTAAAGACTCAATAAAACAAAGTAAAAATAAAAGAAAATTACCTGATCTAGGGAGCATGACAATCCGGCAGTTTGTCCAAACTCATCAATCCCCGACAACGGCGCCAAAAACTTGGTGTACGTGTACGCAAAATCCACACTCACTACAAAATTATTACTAATTGATGGAGGTTTTATAGTGGAGGTTTTTAAAAACCTCCTCAACATTATCTATTTGTGACATTTTACAAAACTCCCAAAAATAAAGATCTCAGTATTTTAAAAGCTTAAACAAACACTCAAAGCCCATAGTCACCAAAAACCATTCAAAGCCCATACTGAAGATGCAAACAGTGGTTAGCTTCGAGTGAGATGGATCGAAACCCTAAATTACAGCCATCGTTGTGCCGTCATTACCGCCACTGCCATCGCCACTGCTACAGCCATTCATCTCCTTGATGCAAGCACCAATGCCACCACGTGCTTCGACAATCTCTTCTCCCGTTGTCTCTTCTGTCGATGGGTCTCTTCAGATCACGAGACGGTAACTTTTGAGAAAGAACCCATGCCTTCGAACCTCGCCAGCAGCGAAGAAAGCGACGAAAAGCAAAGCTTCTCCTCCAAAAACAAATTCTCTTCCCGCAATGCTTTTCTAAGTACGATTTTGTTAAGGTCCGTTTCGAAACCTCAATTTCAATATAGATATCAAAAATTTTCTTCATTGCATGAATGCACATAATCAATCATTTTGGAATCTATTTTTTGTTCAATTTCAATTGGTTTATTTACTTCTATAGTGCGAATATCGATTCCCTTGTGTTTTATGCTTATAGGTGAAGGTGCGGTTGGGTGATAATACGGATCATTACTATGTTCTGTCTAGATTTTTGCTCAGTAGGATTCTAACTGTAACCAAGGTATGAAAATCCACTCTTCAATTGTTCATTTTGCTTATGAGTTACTTTAGATGGATAGGATTGAGATTGGATTGTGTTGAAAAGTGTTGTGCTTGCCCTTATAGACTGGATTTAAAGCTGCAATGTAGATTCGATTTGGTTAGTATCATTTGTGATTTGCTTGTTGGTTGCAGATTCCGAATCATGTAGCTATTAAAATATTTTGATTATAGTCTGACATTTGAAATTGTTACTCCTCTGCCAGAGAAATGTAGATTTTATTTGGAAACTGGAAATGTGACAGTTGAACTTGGTGGCATTCAGAAGGAGGTCTCGCGGTGCATAAATTGCGATGGTGCTGGTTACCTCGTTCACACACCAACAATACTTTACAAGATAGGATAAGTTGTCCTATATTGGCCTTATAAAATGTTTTGATATCATCTTTTATCATTTTCTGGTTTATTTTAGCATGTGACCATCTTATAGTGGCCTACCTTTTATGAATATTTAGATATTAATTGAAGTAAAGAATGGAGGACATAGCTTGTGCCCTCAGAGGAAAAGTGAGAAACAAAAACAGAAAAGGACATATTCTATGAGGTATGTTAAGACTGGGAAATACCACTTAATTTTTCTGTTTTAGTACTGGACTAGAATCTCTTTTTTTCTCTATTCCCTGATGATGGGTTATATTTGAAGCTTGGGTAATCTAAGTTGACTTGAATTATTTAAAAAAATTTGTATATCTTCAGTTAATTAAAGAATTTTTGTTTCATTGTCAGTTTGTGATCCAGTGATGGGTGACGAAGGAAAACTTTATGTTCCTCAAGAGCTAATATTAATCTATCGTGAAAGGGTAAGACTATTTAGCAAAGATGTTTCTACAGGTGTTCATGTGCAAATAATATATACAATGCATCAAGTTTAAAGAATATAAATCTTTTAGCTCAGTTACCAATAATTGAAAACTCATTTTTCTTTGCATTGGACGGCCAAATTAATAAGGGAAAGAAGAAACTATTACATTATTACCGTATTCTTTTGTGGAAAAAAGTAAAAGGTGCTTTTCACCTTACTTTAATTTATGTTATAGTTTCACGTGAATGAAGTAATGAATAAGTGTGGTTAAGGTCACTAACATATACATACTATACTAGTACTAGCATGTAAGAAATAATAAATATATGGTTTTATTTGTAAGAATTAGGAAAAGAAAGAGAGACAGCAGGGGAGGGGTTACATCCTTTTCACCTTTCACTACCTTTCAACTAAAAAAAGGAAATGTAATGTAATGATATTGAAGGCAAGGAGGGCATTGAGAGCGCTAAAAGCATTGGTGAAGTTGCAAGCATTGGTTAGGGGCCACATCATGAGAAAGCAAACCGCAGATATGCTAAGGCGCATGCAAACATTGCTAAACCCCCCTCCCCTAAATATTAAATCTATAGTTTTGCCAGTTGAAAAATGCATAATGAATTAATTATATGTATTGCTTAAGAGAAATGGTATTTTTTGCTCTGAATCCATAATTGTAATTCCTGTCAAATGTTGGTGTTGGTATTTTTCTTCCAAGCAACTTACGACAAGCTTTTGATGGATGTAATGTCACTTTCATCAGGTCCATACCAACTTTGGAAGTGTTGGGAGAGAGTTCTTTAATGCCAGTCCTAAGATAGAATTGGACAAATGACATGAAAAAACAATATGTTCTTCAAATGGACAAATAATTCTGGTTTGTAATTCCTCCTGAAAAGTGCTATTTTGTTAGAATTTGTTGCAGGAACCTGTTAGATTGGTCTATTTAGTAAAGTGAATTTGGTATTACTTAACCGATATCCATTCACTCAGCTTTTTGTACAGTGAATCATGCAGGAACTGCACTTATTTGGAAGATCCTAGAACATACATTGCATGAATAGGTCTTGTATTTTTACAATTGAACAAATTCCAGTTATCTTGTTTTCAACTTTTTATATAGGTCAATGGGAATGAAATTGCTTCAATATCACTGTTGACATGGCAAAATGAGTTTTTGTCATTTAAATTTTCTGAATGTGATTAGCCTCTATAAAATTTATAAAGAAAGTCATATTTACAGACTCAATAATTTGTAAACTCAATTTTAAAACATAAACTTTTAGGATTCCGAAGTCTTTTCCTTGTCTTCATGATAAAGTTCTCCAAGCTGTTGTTGATGTTACTGTGAGCCAATCTCCAAGCCAGAATGAAAGACATGTCCAAATTTTTCAGGCTTTCGGTGCTTTTGGTTCTTTCATTACAGTTTCTAGGATTTTTAATTCAACTTTCATTGCCACAGGGAACAACTTCTGTCTTTGCTAATTTTGTCAAGAACTTCACCACGGGAAAAGCAGATCCAAATGCAAATCAACCAGCTCATCCTAATATTTTGGAGAATCTAGAACAATTATTCTCAAATCCTCCCTTCTTAAAGCCTTCATCAAGCACAGTTGATCCACTTGATGCTATTGTCAAAGCAGCCTTCATATTACATTTAAAGTCAAATTACAGTGTTTTGATGTCTCAAGCGTAAGATCTTTGGATTCTCTTTTCTAATTAGTGCAATTTACTATTGATAATTTATTTCATAGGGCTACATAATTCATAGTGCATAGTGTTTTGATTGGCTTATTAATGCTTAAAATGCAAGCATAGAAGAAATTTTGCTCAGAAATTCTAACTGATATATTTGCAGATAGTATTCTTGGCAAATACATAATTCATTTGACTGACCACATATCCCATTTTGAAAACTTGTTTATTTTTTAGATATACTTCAGGAATCATGAGGATCTAGAATGTTATTGCTTTCAGTTTTAGTTCAATCTTCTTAGTTTCTAGTGAACTTTAATCTATCTTGTTCTGAGCTATAGATATTGTATATTATTCTCATACTAGTTTTTAACAATAACGTATCTTGCAGATTAAATTGCTTGATTTGTCCCTGCTATCAGCTGCAGAGATTGATTGGCTTAATAACTACCACTCACAAGTCTGGAAAAAGGTATAATATTTGTGGTTGACCTTTTTGAGACAGTCTGCAATATCATGTATAGGAAATCCATGCAATGCAAGATTATTCCTTTTGTAACTCCACTTAATTTCTATTTTGTATGATTGAATGTTTCATAACGCTTTCAGGTGTCGCAATTGCTGGATGGCTCTACTCAACAGTTGCTTTGGGACAACACAAGGCCTATTATGCAATGAGACTTGACAGAAGCTAATGGGTTTTCATGTTAAGGTCCCATGCCACTCGTGCTTCAGGTTCACATTCTGGCGTATCTCACTCCTTCCTTGCTTTGTCTCTAATCAATCTGCATAATTCATATAGCAAATTATGTGTATAATAAAAGAGTGAGAATTAGAGGCTGTAGATATCTCAAGTCAACTCCAGATCATATTCATTGGATTTTAAACTTTTAGTTGGGTAAGATGAGTAATTTAGCCATTTGTAGTTGCAACTCAGCAGTTACAATTTTATATTCTTTATATAGATTTCTTTTTACAAGGCTCTTATTGAATCAAACATTATCATTTATCAACACTTTGTATTTGAAGAAGAAACTTTGAATTTAGTTTCTCAAATAATTTAATTCTATTGAGTTCAGCTTCTATTAATTAATGTTTTGCCTTTCTTATGTGATTATCAAAGTATTTCTATATTCTTTTATATAGTTATGTAGAAAAATACCATATGAAATTATGTTTGTAACTATTGACATTGAGAATTTTTTAATATATAGAGTTATGTCTTATATTGAGAAATTGTGTTATAAAAGATTTAGTTTTTAAATTTTGATACTAAAAAATAAATTTTTAATTTGAGAATATGTAAATGAGATGAGATTAATGAATAACTTGAAATTAAAATAAATAAATAATTATAGGATTTGTGGAGGTTTGAAAATCTCAGAAAATAGCTAATTTTTGTTAAATTAAAAAATCAATTTATGGGGTTTTAAACCGTCACAAAAGTGATTTAAGTGGAAGTAAGCTATGGTTGTCTTGCAGGTCTTAGTCAGGCGAAATCAGAAGGTTTTTGGGTATTAAGTGGAAGTAAGGATAGGAATATCAAACATTTGGATGTTAAGTTGAAATAAGGATAGGAATAGAATTGAGAGTAGGAGTTACTTTGTCTTTCTGAAATAACTCTGGTACTATCATCTTCTTTGCTTGTGAATGATCTTCTTCTATGGCAGGCTGTAAGTGATCAAAGCCACGCCAATGGTCCTTGATCTCCTCTGCTATAGGTTGAACACGGCCGTGGCCTTTGGCCGTGGTTACTCAATCTGACGGAGGGTGAAGCGCATAGCAATCCATTCTCTTGGCGATCCTACTCAAAACTCCACAGACAAGGTAGAAACTTTCGAATCAGATAACGCTGCTTCTTGGATCTAGCCTATACCACGGAGACTTTAATCTCCCCAAAGATCGGCTGAACTGGTGTCTCGAGAAGTCCCCAACAAAATCGTGGATTAATCTTCTGAGAGATGTAAATCCATAGCTATTGGCTCGTGCTTTTCTTCCAGGTACTCACACGAATCCAAGTAGACGCGGGTGTTTGTCAGGCACGTTCATCTTAATGTGATGAATAGAGCCAATTTGTCAGATCGTCCTGTTCATCACAATGAAGATCGGAATATACATCTTAGAGATAGATCAGACACAGATCGAAGAAGAAATAGTACTTTTATTAATTCATAGGACTCAGCAAGGCTCCTCCCATCAACTTAAGAGGTTTAGAAACTCATACTGAAGGTAAAAACAATGGTAAAAAACTAAAATAATGGGAAAATGGATGATGATGATCTGAATTACATGAACATAACCCTTTTAAATACTAAACAAATGACTAGTAAGGGTAAAGCAGTCTATTTAGTGCCAAAATCCACTTCTGAGGCCCACTTGGTGAGTGTTTGGACTGAGCTTTAATGAGATCCACGTGCTATGAGGGTCCTTGGGCGTGGAATGCCAGCTAGGGGGTCCTCTTTGGGCCTTTGGACGCTGGGCTCTGCTCTTTGGGCGCTGGACGCCTGGTAGGGGGCAGGAAGCTGGCGTTGGACGCCAGTTTTGGGCCTTTTAATCCGAAAAAAAGTATAGACTATTATACATTGATGGAAAGCCCTGGAAGTCACATTTCCATAGCCGCTGAGAACGCTCAATTTAGACTTCTGTAGCTCCAAAAAAGCTCTTCTGAATGTAGGCAGGTCAGATCCAAACAGCATCTGCAGTGCTTGCTCTGTCTCTGAATCAGACTTCTACTCCATCTCCTCAATTTCAGCCAGAAAATACCTGAAATTATCCAAAAACACAAAAACTCATAGTATAATCCAAAAATGTGATTTTAACACTAAAACCTATAAAAAATAAATAAAAACTACTAAAAACTATTTGAAAGTGATGTCAAAAAGCGTATAAAATATCCACTCATCACTGATTCTGTTTTATACATATGTTATAGATTTTCCTCACCTTTATTATTATAATCTTGTAAGAGGGATATGAGTTGTATGTTTTGTATGTACATTATTATTATAAGCTACTTATGTGAGAAATTTTGTACATATGTATATGCTTGTTTGTTTTCAGGATAAAATATTTTTCCGATTTTTCAAAGAAAACCGCGATACAGTTTCGAGTCAAAAGCTCTTATTTTATTATTAAATATATGAAGTCATCATAATATTTCTCGCTATCAGAGTGGCGCAGCCAGAAGCGTGACATTCTGGTAGTAAAGGTGTTATATAAGGACTATCTTTCTGAGGAGTTTTAGAAGAAACTAAAGTAATAGAAGTGAATTGGATATTTAACTTATTTTTGTTTGGTTAATTATGGAAAAGAAATATGCTTTGGGTACTTGATTGAACGGAAACGAGTTTTATTAAATTGATTCAAATTAAATATGAGGTTTTGAGGATTTTTAATGAAAAATAAAATAATGAAAATGAGTTCTATGATTTTAGTTTATTTGAAAAATGAGTTTATGATTTACTTATTTAGTTTTGAGTAACAACGAAAAGAGTTTTATTTATTTAGTTAGAGATTCAAGAAGTTAATTAATTATTAATCTAAGGATTTTGGGAATAGGCAAGTTGAGATTGAGGATTCTCTCTCTTGTTTCGATGGACAAGTTGAGGTTGAGGATTCCCTCTCCTATTGCGGTGGACAAGTGGGGTTGAGGATTCCCTTTCTTGTTACATCGGGGAATTGAATGGAGAAGGTTAAAGATTTCCTTTGATTCAATTTATGGATGTGGTATGAACGAGTTAGGTTGAGGATTCTCTATTATTACATCACAGTCCCTCTCTGATTGGAAGGTTGAGGATTTTCTTCTGGAAGGTTCAGGATTCCATTCGTGTTAAGAGACGATATTCGGATTAGCTACTGGATATGTCGGGTTCTGGCAGTTTAACTGACATGTAAGCTCATGGCCAATAGGACAGGTATGCATCATATGCATTTATGTGACATTGTTTGGGTGTGCATATTGTATTTGGTTTGCCTATGTGAATAATTTTCTTAAACTGCTAATTGCCATACTTGTTGTAATTGCTCTTGATTGTGTTTGAACTTTATTACTTGTGATTGTGACTGGTTGGCTGGGACTATAGTGGTTTGAGTGTTGATTTCATTTGTGTTAGGCCGGAGGTTGTGATTGGTAAGTTTGAATTGATTGATCCTTTGGTATGTATTGAAATGTTATGTGATTTATCGAGATTGAAACTTTTAATAAATGAAGATATAAAGTTGGATTTTCAGATTATTTAAATATCGATGTTTGAATAGATTCATAAGATGAACAATAATCGCTGTGGTTAAAATCCATACTTTTCTTTATACGTATTTTCTTATGGCAATTCTGAAACTTTTTTGGTGAGACCGTGCGGTTAGGTTCTCACCCTTTACAGACTTCTCTTTTTCAGGACAGACGAGATAGCTTATAAAGTTTTCTTCTGCGCATCTGATTATGTTGTATGTATCTTAGTTATAGTTTTTCCTTCGCCTTTGTTATTATATTTTTGTAGAGAAGGATATGAGTTGTAATGATATGTATGTTTACAATATCTGTAAGTTACTTGTATGAGAAGTCTCGTATGTTTATATATATATATATATATATATATATATATATATATATATATATATATATATATATATATATATATATATATATATATATATATATATATATATATATATATATATATATATATGTATGTATGTAACACCTTCACTATCAGAATGTTTGGGTTTCATCCCAATTTCGAGTAGGTAAGATAAGGAACCTTTGAACCCTTGTAAATTAGTGAATTAGTGAACCATGTGTTGATTATTGTGAATTTGTGTGTGTCACAGCAAGTATCACAATTACTAATTAAACAGAATTCATCAGATAGGCAAACCAAAACACTTAAGCATATCCAAACAAAGAAAACAAATGCAATATGATGCATACCTGTCTAACTGGCCATGAGCTCATCTGTTGGTTACTTTGCATAACCCAACACATTCGGTAGCTAACCCAGATATCGTCCTCTTGAAAACTGGTAAGCGGTACACCATCACGATCCCCACCATTGCAAGCGGTACACCACCGCAATCCTTGCAAGATTTTCAATTCGAAAACACACCCGTGGGTGGTAAAAAACCACGATCCCCACAATCATTATGACACTGAACCAAAAGACAATATACAACGCCTAGTTCTCCATAGTCAACCTCTAAGAGGGATAAAACATGTTTTTATACAAAAGTGGAGAAAGTACACATATAGATAACTAAATACATAATATAGAAAAAAAACCATAAGGTAGATCTTCGCTCCCAAAGCGTCTTCAGAATGCTCAGTTAGGTGACTCTCGATCTGTATTTGAAAAATAATAGAATATGTATAAAGTGAGAACCAGGGGCGTCCCCACTATACATTTGGCCCTAAGGTCCAAACCAGGTTGCATCTGCTCTCATGTGGCAGACAGTCTTTTAATGTCTTTCTATCTTTTCTCTTTGCTCTCCTATGGCAGAGATCCCTTTAATTAATACATTCTTTTCTTTTATGTGCTTTGCTCTCCTGTGGCAGAGATTTGTTAGAATCTTTTAGTCTTTTATTTTGGTTTGTTTGATGGAAGAATTATGTTTTAGGTATTTAATGGAATGGAAATGAGTTTATTGAATTGATATAAATTAAATAATGATGTTTTAAAAATTTTTAATGAAAAAAATGAATTATGTTATGAGTTTGAAATTATTGATGAATGGAATGGGAGGTGTGACAAGATTGAGTGTGATAATGAAGGATGATAAGGATTGATTTTAAAGTCTGAATTTTTAAATAAATAGAATGATATTAAGAATAGTTTTGAAAATGAAATTTGAATCTGATTGAGATGTATGTGACCAGGTAAGAGGCAGTGGCATGGTCCATTTGCTCTGATAAACATTCAAGACATCGGGGAAGAGGCAAAGGTTGAGTTCTGTCACCGCTTGCTCCGGGTCAAGATTTTAAAAGATTATGGCTTTGAATGTGAGTTTTGACCTGGCAAGGATCGTGGTGGTGTACTGCTTGTCCAGTGTTGCAATGTTTGGATCGTTGTTATTTACCACCCACGAGTGTGTGTTTTCCAATTGAAAATCTTGTGAGAATCGTGGTGGTGTACCGCTCGCAATGGTGAGATCGTGGTGGTGTACCGCTCACTAGGTAGGGATCGTGGTGGTGTACTGCCTATCGATTTTCAAGTGAACAATATTCGGGTTAGCTACCAGATATGTCAGGTTTTGGCAAAGTAAACAACACGTCAGCTCATGGCCAGTAGGATAGGCATATATCATGTTGCATTTGTTTGCTTTGTATGGGTGTGCTTAAGTGTTTTGGTTTGCCTATCTGATAAATTCCGTTTAACTGGTAACTGTGATACTTATTGTAATTGTTCTTTAAATTTGTTTGCCTTCTATTTGTTTGTGCTTATGATTGATTTTTGTTGTAAGTATTTGGTGGTGGATTGATGATAGTGGTGTTTTGTTTTGATTTGGTCCAGAGGCCGTGATTCGAACCCCAAAATCCCAAAAGACTATATAGTAAATCTGTTTCTCCAAATCAACCTCTAAGAGGGACAAAAATATAATATATCAAGCAGAGAATCTATATACATGCGCATATACAAAACACAAAGTATAAAGTCCCAAAGGTAGATCTTCGTGTCCCAAGAGTCTCCAGCAAGCTCAACGTGGTGTATCACATCCTGCATTTAAAAACAACAATATATGTATGGAATGAGAACCAGGGGTTCTCAGTATGATAAAGGTGCCCGATGTAAGACCTCAGATTTTTAGAAATTCGATTATGATCATTATTTATGATTTTAAAGGAAAAATTAATTTGATTATCTATATTTCTATTGAATTAGTATTTATTTGAAAATAAATTTACAAATTGATAATAAAAATGGCATTTCAAAGATAATTGTTTTGTATTTTAATTTGGTTCTTAAAATTATTACTCTACTCTTCAATTTTTATTAAAATTCTTATTTTATAAAAAAATCTCCAATTTCATACATAAACCCTAATTTACTTTAGCCAAACCCTAATTCCCAAATCAAAACCCTAATTTTACCTAACCCTAACCCTCACATCTCTTCTCCTTACTGTCATACACACACAAACATAAGAAAGAAAGAAAGAAAGGAAAGAGAGAAAGGGGAAGAGAGAGCTGAACGAAGAAGAAGGAAGGGAGGGGGAGGCCTTGCCGGGGCCGATCCGCCGCCAATCCATTGTATGTGGGGAGCCCATGGCCGTCGTGGAGAGAGGGAGCAACGCGATCGAAGAGAGGAGGAGGAAAGGGACCCATGCCGCCATTGGAGCCAGTGTCTCCCAGTTGCCGCGCCTTGTCATCGTCGCCGTTGTCATCGTCAGACAGGGTAGGGAAGAGGAGGCGCGAGAGGGAGTTGCTACTGCTAGGTTGACGCCGCTACTGTACTATTCATGCCTCATTATTGTCCTCACGAGCCATCGCCGTCAAACCTGTCAGAAGTTGCCGCCGTCGCCGTTGGGTTTGAACGTAGGAGAGGAGGTGGCGGTGGTGGATGTTAGAGCTGTTGCATGCGAGAAAGAGAGACTGGTATGCCGTCACCAAGTTGCTCCATCATCACCGGAGTTGCCGCTGCTCCAATTTCTCGATTATTTGTAAGTTCGAACCCTTTTAGTCGCTATTTTCAGTTATATATTGCTGAGGAAATTGCGGCATTATTGCGATAGGGTTGAGTTTTCAAGGTTGCATGTAGCAATTAGAGTCGCTGCGGTTGCTGCAGAGATGAAATGAAGTTGTGATTGTGGCTGCCGCTATTACGGGTCGAGAAGAAGGGGTTTTTGACACACGGTATAGCTTTCGGGTTTCGACTATTCAAGGTAAGGGCACTTTTCTTAAAACTTATTTTATATCGTAAAATTGTTATAAATAGATATTGATGTGAAAAATATATTTTATTTTATGATTTTGTGAGTCTTATGGATTGAATTGAGTGCTCTGGATTATTGTAATTGCTTTTCTGGTGGAATTATTGACTATTTGAGAATGTTGAATATATTGAGTTATTGATTTGTTAAATTGGCGGTTGCCGAATTGGTTTTCTTGAGGTTTGGATTGTTCGCACTAACTATCCATCTGTGTTGGAGATGATATCCTGTACTGATGTGTAGCTCTGTTCCAAATGCTTTCCAAAAGTCTCCCCAAAATCTAGACATAAATATTGGGTCTCAATCGGAAACAATCGATGAAGGTACTTCATGCAATCGCAATGTCCCTTGAATATACCAACGCAAGTCTTTCCAAGGTATAATCAACTCGTATCAGGAGGAAATATGCTGACTTAGTCAATCTGTCCATTATTACCCAAATAGCGTCATGTCCTGACGATGTTCTTGGTAACCCAGTTACGAAATTCTGGTGATATTTTCTCATTTCCACTGAGGTATATCCAAAAGTTGTAAGGTTCCTAAGGGTTTTTTATGTTCCACTTTTATCTTCTGACAGGTTAGGCACTTCAAAACATACTTAGCCACATCCTTCTTCAACGCTGGCCACCAAAACACACGTTTCAGGTCTTGGTACATCATAGTTATACCGGGATGCATATAAAATCTACTCTGGTGGGCTTCTATCAAAATTCTTTGCCGCAAATTTTCTTGAGTAGGTACACAAATTTTGCTTTTGTATCTCCACAAATCCTCTCAATCTTGGTATATTTCCTCTAGCTGACCTACTTTTAGCCGTGTTATTAGTGCTGACATTTCTGTATCATGAGCTTATGCTTTCTGAATAACTGTCTTGAAATCAGATGCCAGGTACAAATTGGCCATAACAACTCCTTCGGACGTCTCCTTCATTCCCAAATTTAGATTCTCAAAAACCGAAATCAACTCCTCTTCCTTTATCATCATCCACGAAATACTTAAACTCTTCTGACTTACAGCGTTCGCAACTACGTTCGCCTTCCTAGGATGATAACTCAACTTAAACTCATAATTCTTTAGGAACTCCATCCACTGCCTCTGTCTCATGTTGAGGTATTTCTAATCAAAGATGTATTTCAAACTCTTGTGATCAGAAAAAACTTCAAACTGTACTCCATACAGATAATATCTCCATATCTTGACTGCAAAAACCACTGCAGCTAATTCCAATTCATGCATTGGGTAGTTCTTCTTGTGAGGTATTAGCTGTCGTGAAGCATAAGCTACCACATTCCTATGTTGCATTAACATATATCCTAAACCTTTAAAAGAAGCATCACAATACACTTCGGAAGGTTCTTGTGGATCCGACAACGTCAAAACTGGTGCTTTCATCAGCTTTTCTTTTAGAGTATCAAAAATATTCTCACATTTTTCTATCTACTCAAATGGAACTTCCTTACAGGTAAGTCGTGACGAACGTAAAGCTATCTGCAAAAATCCTTTGATAAACCTTCGGTAGTATCTAGCCAACCCTAGAAAACTCCAAACTTCAGTAATATTAATAAATTGCTTCCACTGCAATACCACTTCAATCTTTGAAGGATCTACTGCTATTCTTCCTTGTCAAATCACATGTCCTAAAAATGCCACTTCGGTTGCCCAAAACTCACACTTCGATAACTTTGCATACAACTTTCGCTTCCTTAATATCTGTAGTACACTCCTCAGATGCTCTTCATATTCCTCTTCTATTTTAGAATAAATGAGAATGTCGTCTATAAAGGCTACCACAAACCAATCTAGATACGGACAAAAGATATGGTTCATAAAATTATAAATACCGCTAGAGCATTCGTCAATCCAAAAGACATAACTGTATAGTCATAATGTCAATATCTGATCCTAAATGCAGTCTTTGCTATATTTGCCCCTCTTACCCGAATCTGGTGATAACCTTATCGCAAATCAATCTTCAAAAATACTGACGCGCCCTTCAATTGATCCATCAGATCGTCTATCCGAGGAAGTGGATACTTATTCTTGATAATGACCTTATTCAACTGTCAATAATCTATGCACAACCTCATTTTTCTATCCTTCTTCTTTTCCAACAGTATTGGAGCTCCCAACGGTGACACACTTGGACGAACAAACTTCTTCCTAAGTAGCTCATCTAACTGCTTCTTCAGTGGCAATGGTGACATCCGATAAAGTGCTATTGAGATCAGTCCAACTCTAGGTATCAGATCAATGTCAAACTCTATCTCTCGCTGAGGAGAAAACTCTAGTATAAAATATCAGAAAATTACTTCACCAGTCGGATCTATTCCAAAATTTATCCGTTTCCGTTTGAGCTAGCCGTTAACAGAATATACTACTGACACTTACTCCCATTATAGGTAGCAATTACAAAATTTAAATAGAAAGCATAGGATAACACTGGTTCAGTAGGTATATTTTTAGATAAAATGATAGCAGTCTTCTCAAAATAGTCCAAAAAAATACGGTTCTTGGATAACCAATCCAACCCTAAGATAATGTCTAAACCATGTAAAGGCAAGCACACTAGGTCATATGCAAATGTTTTACTGTTTATGACAAATTCTACATGTCGGCATACTAGGCTAGTCAAAGCATTTTGGGATGTGGGTGTATGAACAATCAAATCAAAATTTAGTTTTGAGAAAATTAATCCTAACTCACGCGCAGTAGTTAAAGAAATAAAAGAATGTGACGCACTCAAATCGTACAATACAGTTTAGAAGTGAGTCTTGACACAACACTAACCTTGAATCAGGGAGTCTGAAATACACAGTATCGTCTTTGCTGTTGGGCTCTAAATGGTTATTGAACAAACCTCTTTAGACAATTCCTCACCATATGTCCCGGTTCACTGCAGTTATAGCTGACAATCGCTCCAAATTGACAAGGTCTATCAGGATGATTCTTATCACACTGCTTAAATGTCATGTCCACTTAGACCTACTGAGGTCACTTGCCAGCATTCTACCTTAACCTATTGTCATTCCCTACAATAGAGTGAATAGGGATGTTCTTAACTTGCTGATTCCCTCGCACAAGTACTCCAAGTGCCTTAAAATTCATCCTTTTTTGTACCGCATACCAGTTGAAATTGTTAAATGTCCTTGGTGCTAAACTTGGATGACTCATTCTTGATACTGCCATCTTCTTCTCGCAATCTTCCATCAATTGACTCTTGTTAATAAGCTCTGTGAAATTTTGTTTTTTCAATGGAACTAATGAATGCATTAGCTCGTCACGAAGTCCTCCTTCAAACTCCAAACACTTCCATTCCTCAAAGTCATTTGGATTTCCCTAACAAATCTTGGAAAATCGGCACAGATCTTTAAATTTTCAAGTGTACTCTGACACCGACATATTTGCCTGCCTCAACTGCATCAGTTCCATTTCTTTGGCATCACGAACTGATCCAGGAAGTACTTCTTGTAGAATTCTACCTTGAAAGTATCCCAGAATCTCTCCAGTATTCTGCTGTAGCAACCACTGTACTCGAAGCCACCATTGCTCAGCTTCTCCTTCTAGCATATATGTCGCAAGTTCCACATGTTTTCCTTTTGGCCCATGTTGCACTCACGACGACTTCTCGATACCACTGAACCAATTGTCGGCTTCAGTCACAATAAGTGTTCCCTTAAACATAGGTGGATTCAGCTTCAGAAAAATGGCCAGCATCATAGGTGTTCCCTTAACCATTGTTATCTCCATTGCGCTCACCATTACATTCACCATTCATTTCCTCTAAACGATCAATTGCTCGGGTAATAGCAGTTGTTGTTTCACACACGCCATCAGCCATGGTATTTACCGCAGCTATAAAAGCATCCACGCCTCTCATCGGAATATCTCCTGAATTCTCACCTCACCTACCACGTCCTTGTCCCTGTGCAGCCATCAAGATCCTGTTCACACCCAACATTCCATATTAAGGTGATTAATCTTAAGATTTCAGGTAAAGTGTGAATAGTCTCTAAAATGAATACACAATGGCAGTCATGCAATCCATATCATAAAGATATCCTAAATGCATGAGACACAACTTAGAGAATGTAATAAAGCACGATTCAATCCATTTCCCCAAGATCTAACAGGAAGAATTGCTCTGATACCAAATTGTAATGACCCAATTTCCAGCATGTCATGATCATACTGAAAACCGAGTGTTACCAACTTGCTTCCTAAATAAATATTACTTATTATGTATATTTTGCCTGTTATGCATTTACTTACATATTGTTGTTGGTATAGGCTGAATTTAGCGATATACACCTTTTGTTTTGATATATATATAAAATATACATTATATACAGAAAAGTCATACAAAAGGAAACCATTCAATGTACCATCTTATATAGCTTAGGTTTACTTATACATATACATATATAACACTCCAGACCCTGGTCCATTTAGGAAACCTCTAAACTGGTACCCGAACTAGCCTAGCAAAGCTATACAATCCCTAATCTCTCGACGGATCTAACCAAAAGTGAGATACAAAACATAAAAGTCTATGCTAAGCTGGAGACGCTCCAAAATATGCTGCCCATCATAACTGTCCGTGGTCAATCATCATTTTCAGAAGACAGGATCTCTATCACCTCCATATCCTCCTCTGGATCCTCATCATTGCCGTCAGAAATCTCTATAATCTTTGAAACCCTTTAGATAATGATGTCACTACTAACATCCAAATGTGCAGGGTGGATTGAGAACATGGGTCTGCTCGCGTCCATCAAGAATGAAGGTCCAAGCACAATTATCTGATCTAATGTCTCCTTAGAAGGTCCAGACTTCTCTTTGGTCTATGCACCAGACAAAGGTGATAAAATCGGCTAGAGGAAGATTCCACCACTCATGAATAGGCTCGCGTTGATACTCAGGTGCATGCTGTTCAACTGGGGCAGGCTGAGGAACAACGTGGTCCTCAGGAGATATAGGATGATGGTGTGCAGGATCCTCAGGAAAGGGATGATGTAGGGTGTCCGGATGAAGTCACTGGTATGCGAAATTGTTACTCAGGTTGTGAATTATTACATATCTTCACAACTTCGCATAACTAACCAGCAAGTGCACTGGGTCATCCAAGTAATACCTTACGGGAGTAAGGGTCGAATCCCACGGAGATTGTTGGTATGAAGCAAGCTATGGTCACCTTGTAAATCTCAGTCAGGCAGATATAAAATAGTTATGTAGTTTTCGAAATTTAGTAATAAAAGAAGTATAGAAATACTTATGTAAATCATTGGTGAGAATTTCAGATAAGCGTATGGAGATGCATTCGTTCCTCTGAACCTCCGCTTTCCTGCTGTCTTCATCCAATCAGTCTTACTCCTTTCTATGGCTGGCTTTATGTAAGGATGTCACCGGTGCCAATGGCTACTTTCAATCCTCTCGGGAAAATGGTCCAAATGCTTTGTCACAGCACGGCTAATCGTCTGGAGGCATCACCCTTGTCGTTGGTTGCATCCTATTCCTCTCTGTGAAAATGGTCCGATGCGCTGTCACTGCATGGCTAATCATCTTGGAGGTTCTCGATCATACTGGAATAGAATTTACTATCCTTTTGCGTCTGTCACTATGCCCAGCACTCGCGAGTTTGGAGTTCGTCACAGTCATTCAATCCCAGAGTCCTACTTGGAATACCATGGACAAGGTTTAGACTTTTCGGACTCTCATGAATGCCGCCATCAATCTAGCTTATACCACGAAGATTCTGATTAAGAGATCTAAGAGATACTCATTCAATCTAATGTAGAACGGAAGTGGTTGTCAGGCACGCGTTCATAGGGAATGATGATGATTGTCACGTTCATCACATTCAGGTTGAAGTGTGAATGAATATCTTAGAAGCGAAATACGATGAATTGAATAGAAAATAGTGGTACTTTGCATTAATCTTTGAGGAACAGCAGAGCTCCACACCTTACTCTATGGAGTGCAGAAACTCTACCGTTGAAAATACATAAGTAATAAAGGAGTTCATTGGTCTCGGCCCCAAAGGGGAACCGGAGTAACCAAGACTTCTATGATCCGAAGATAAAACTCAGGATGTCTCATACAATAGTAAAAAGTCCTATTTATAATAAACTAGCTACTAGGGTTTACAGAAGTAAGTAATTGATGCATAAATCCACTTCCGGGGCCCACTTGGAGTTTGCTTGGGCTGAGCTCGAAGTCTACACGTGGAGAGGTCATTCTTGGAGTTGAACGCCAGCTTTTGTGCCAGTTTGGGCGTTGAACTCCACTTTGCAACTTGTTTCTGGCGCTGGACGCCAGAATTGGGTAGAGAGCTGGCATTGAACGTCAGTTTGCATCGTCTAAACTTGGGAAAAGTATGGACTATTATATATTTCTGGAAAGCCCTGGATGTCTAATTTCCAACGCAATTGGAAGTGCACCATTTTGAATTCTGTAGCTCCAGAAAATCCATTTTGAGTGCAGGGAGGTCAGAATCCAGCAGCATCAGCAGTCCTTCTTCAACCTCTGAATCTGATTTTTGCTCAAGTCCCTCAATTTCAGCCAGAAAATATCTGAAATCACAGAAAAATACACAAACTCATACTAAAGTCCAGAAATGTGAATTTAACATAAAAACTAATGAAAACATCCCTAAAAGTAACTAGATTCTACTAAAAACATACTAAAAACAATGCCAAAAAGCGTATAAATTATCCGCTCATCACAACACCAAACTTAAATTGTTGCTTGTCCCCAAGCAACTGAAAATCAAATAGGATAAAAAGAAGAGAATATACTATAAATTCCAAACTATCAATGAAACATAGCTTCAATCAGATGAGCGGGACTTGTAGCTTTTTGCCTCTTGAATAGTTTTGGCATCTCACTTTATCCATTGAGGTTCAGAATGATTGGCTTCTATAGGAACTCAGAGTTCAGATAGTGTTATTGACTCTCCTAGTTCAGTATGATGATTCTTGAACACAGCTTCTTTATGAGTCTTGGCCGTGGCCCTAAGCACTTTGTTTTCCAGTATTACCACCGGATACATAAATGCCACAGACACATAACTGGGTGAACCTTTTCAGATTGTGACTCAGCTTTGCTAAAGTTCCCAATTAGAGGTGTCCAGGGTTCTTAAGCACACTCTTTTTTTTTTCTTTGGACCTTGACTTTAACCGCTCAGTCTCAAGTTTTCACTTGACACCTACACGCCACAAGCACATGGTTAGGGACAGCTTGGTTTAGCCGCTTAGGCCAGGATTTTATTCCTTTAGGCCCTCCTATCCACTGATGCTCAAAGCCTTGGGATCCTTTTTATTTGCCCTTGCCTCTTGGTTTTAAGAGATTTTGGCTTTTTCTGCTTGCTTTTTCTTCTCTTTTTTTTCGCCTATATTTTTTTTTTCTGCAAGCTTTGTTCTTTGCTGCTTTTTCTTGCTCCAAGAATCATTTTTATGATTTTTAAAATTATCAAATAACATGTCTCCTTGTCATCATTCTTTCAAGAGCCAACATATTTAACATTCTTAAACAACAACTTCAAAAGACATATGCACTGTTCAAGCATACATTCAGAAAATAAGAAGCATTGTCACCACATCAATATAATTAAACTAAGTTCGAGGATAAATTCAAAACTCATGTACTTCTTGTTCTTTTGAATTAAAACATTTTTCATTTAAGAGAGGTGATGGATTCATAGGATATTCATAAATTTAAGACAAAGTTACTAACTACTAATGATCATGTAATGAAGACACAAACATAGATAAGCACATAACATAGAGAAAACGAAAAACAGAGAAAGTAAGAACAAGGAATGAGTCCACCTTAGTGATGGTGGCGTTTCCTTCTTGAGGAACCAATGATGTCCTTGAGCTCTTCTATGTCTCTTCCTTGTCTTTGTTGCTCCTCCCTCATTGCTTTTTGATCTTCTCTAATTTCATGAAGGATAATGGAGTGTTCTTGATGTTCCACCCTTAATTGTCCCATGTTGGAACTTAATTCTCCTAGGGAGGTGTTGATTTGCTCCCAAAAATTCTGTGGAGGCAAGTGCATCCCTTGATGTATCTCAGGGATTTCTTGATGATGAGCTTCTTCATGTGCCTGTTGAGATTCATGAATGTGCTCTCTTGTTTGCTCCATCCTTTTCTTAGTGATGGGCTTGTGAGATGAATCTTTCCATCTCCCATGGCTTAGAGGTGGAAGCATTTGTCTTCCCTTTCCTCTTTCTTGAGGTTTCTCTGGCCTTAGGTGCCATTAATGGTAATGGAAAAACAAAAAGCTTATGCTTTTACCACACCAAACTTAGAATATTGCTCGCCCTCGAGCAAGAGAAGAAAGAATAGATGAAGAAGAAGAAGATATGGAGGAGATAGAGGGATGTGTGTATGGATGTGAGTGGTGAATGGAAAACAGAAGGGATGACCATGAATGGAGAGAGAGAGGGTGAGGTGGGTGGGGATCCTGTGAGATTCATAGATCCTGAGATGATCCTGTGGGGTCCACAGATCCTGAGGTGTTCAAGGAATTACAACCTTGCACCAAATTAGGCATGTAAAATGCCCTTGCACACAACTCTGGGTGTTCAGCGCCAGGTTGGTGCCCATTTTGGGCGTTCAACGCCCGTTTCTTGCCCATTTCTGGCGTTGAATGCCAGAACCATGCTTGTTCTAGGCGTTCAGCGCCAGCTCTTCTCCAGGGTGCAATTCTGGCGTTCAGCGCCCAGATGCTGCCCATTTTGGGCGTTCAGCGCCAGAACCATGCTCTGTTCTGGCGTTGAACGCCAGACAGGTGCTTCCTCTAGGGTGTGATTTTTCTTCCGCTGTTTTTGATTCTGTTTATAAATTTTTCGTTTATTTTGTGACTCCACATGATCATGAACCTAAGAAAACATGAAAAACAAAAATAAAATTAGATAAATAAACATTGGGTTGCCTCTCAACAAGCGCTTCTTTAATGTCAATAGCTGGACAGTGGGCTCTCATGGAGCCTCATAGATGTGCAGAGCTTTGTTGAGACCTCCCAACACCAAACTTAGAGTTTGGTTGTGGCCTCCCAACACCAAACTTAGAGTTTGACTGTGGGGGCTTTGATTGACTCTGCTTTGAGAAAAGCTTTTTCTGCTTCCTCTCCATGGATGCAGAGAGAGATCCTTGAGTTGTAAACACAAGGTTGTCCTTATTTAATTGAAGGATCAATTCTCCTCTGTCCACATCAATCACAGCTCTTGCTGTGGCTAGGAAAGGCCTTCCTAGGATGATGGATTCATCCTCTTCCTTTTCAGTATCCAAGACTATGAAATCAGTAGGGATGTAAAGGCCTTCAACCTTCACTAACACGTCCTCTACTTGTCCATAAGCCTGTTTTCTTGAATTGTCTGCCATCTCTAGTGAGATTTTAGCAGCTTGCACCCCATAGATTCCTAGTTTCTCTATTACAGAGAGGGGCATGAGGTTTATTCCTGAACCAAGGTCACACAGAGCCTTAAAGATCATGGTGCCTATGGTACAAGGTATTAAGAACTTTCCAGGATCCTGTTTCTTCTGAGGCAATGTCAGTTGATCCAGATCACTTAGTTCATTGGTGAACAAGGGAGGTTCATCTTCCCAAGTCTCAATACCAAATAATTTGGCAGTTAGCTTCATGATTGCACCAAGGAACTTGGCAGCTTGCTCCTCAGTAACATCCTCATTCTCTTCAGAAGAGGAATACTCATCAGAGCTCATGAATGGCATAAGGAGGTTCAATGGAATCTCTATGGTCTCTAGATGAGCCTCAGATTCCTTTGGTTCCTCAAAGAGAAGCTCCTTATTGATCACTGGACATCCCAGGAGGTCTTCCTCCTTGGGATTCACGTCTTCCTCTCCCTCTTTGGGTTCGGCCATTTTGGTTATGTCAATGGCCTTGCACTCTCCTTTTGGATTTTCTTCTGTATTGCTTGGGGGAGTACTAGCAGGGATTTCAGTGATCCTTTTACTCAGCTGGCCTACTTGTGCTTCCAAATTTCTAATGGAGGACCTTGTTTCATTCATGAAACTTACAGTGGCCTTGGATAGATCAGAGACTAAGTTTGCTAAATTAGAGGTATTTTGTTCAGAGTTCTCTGTCTGTTGCTGAGTGGATGATGGAAAAGGCTTGCTGTTGCTAAACCTGTATCTTCCACCATTATTAAACCCTTGTTGAGGCTTTTGTTGATCCTTCCATGAGAGATTTGGATGATTTCTCCATGATGGATTATAGGTGTTTCCATAAGGTTTACCTAAGTAATTCACCTCTGCTATTGCAGAGTTTTCAGGATCATAGGTCTCTTCTTCAGAAGGTGCCTCTTGAGTACTGTTGGATGCAGCTTGCATTCCATTCAGACTCTGAGAAATCATATTGACTTGTTGAGTCAATATTTTGTTCTGAGCCAATATGGCATTTAGAGTATCAATTTTAAGAACTCCTTTCTTCATAGGCGTCCCATTACTCACAGGATTCCTCTCAGAAGTGTACATGAACTGGTTATTAGCAACCATGTCAATGAGTTCTTGAGCTTCTGCAGGCATTTTCTTTAGGTGCTGCAGAAGTGTCCAATGACATCTTTGATAGCTCAGATAAACCATCATAGAATATATCCAGGATGGTCCATTCTGAAAGCATGTCAGAAGGACACTTTTTGGTCAACTGTTTGTATCTTTCCCAAGCTTCATAGAGGGATTCACCATCTTTTTGTTTGAAGGTTTGAACATCCACTCTAAGCTTGCTCAGCTTTTGAGGAGGAAAGAACTTGGCGAAGAAAGCCGTGACCAGCTTATCCCAAGATTTCAAGCTATCCTTAGGTTGGGAGTCCAACCATATTCTAGCTCTGTCTCTTACAGCAAATGGGAAAAGCATGAGCCTGTAGACTTCAGGATTTACTCCATTAGTCTTAAAAGTATCACAGATCTACAAGAATTCAGTTAAGAACTAAAAAGGATCTTCAGATGGAAGTCCATGAAACTTGCAGTTCTGCTGCATCAGAGAAACTAGCTGAGGTTTCAGCTCAAAATTGTTTGCTCCAATGGTAGGAATGGAGATGCTTCTTCCATGTAAATTGGAATTAGGTGCAGTAAAGTCACCAAGCATTCTCCTTGCATTATTGTTGTTGGGTTCGGCTGCCATCTCCTTTACTTGTTCGAAATTTTCAATAAGGTTGTCTCTGGATTGTTGTAATTTAGCTTCTCTTAGTTTTCTCTTCAGAGTCCTTTCAGGTTCTGGATCAGCTTCAACAAGAATGCCTTTTTCTTTGTCCCTGCTCATAAGAAAGAGAAGAGAAAAAGAAAAGAAGAGGAATCCTCTATGTCACAGTAAAGAGGTTCCTTATTGTTAGTAGAAAAAGAAAAGGAATAGGGGTGAAGAAGAATGAAGAATCCAAACACAAGGGTAAGGATAAGGCAGTGAATTGAGATGAGGAGATGTTAGTAGATAAATAAATAAATAGAATAAGATGGGAGAGGGAGAATTTTCGAAAATAATTTTTGAAAAAGAGTTAGTGATTTTCGAAAATAGTTTTTGAAAAAGGTTAGTAATTTTCGAAAATTAAAATCCAAAATTAAAAAGAAGTTTTGAAAAAGAGAGGGAGATATTTTCAAAAATTAGAGAGAGAGAGTTAGTTAGGTAGTTTTGAAAAAGATAAGAAACAAACAAAAAGTTAGTTAGTTAGTTGAAACAAATTTTGAAAAGATAAGAAGTTAGGAAGTTAGAAAAGATATTTTGAAATCAAATTTTTGAAAAAAATAAGATAAGAAGATATTTTTGAAAAGATATGATTGAAATTAGTTTTTGAAAAAGATTTGATTTTTGAAAAAATCACAATTAATGACTTGATTCATAAGAAATCACAAGATATGATTCTAGAACTTAAAGTTTGAATCTTTCTTAACAAGTAAGTAACAAACTTGAAATTTTTGAATCAAAACATTAATTGGTGATGTTATTTTCGAAAATTATGTGATAAAGATAAGAAAAACATTTTTGAAAAACATTTTTATAATTTTCGAAAATAACTAAGAAAAATGAAAAAGATTTGATTTTTGAAAAAGATTTTGAAAAAGATGAGATTTTTAAATTGAAAATTTGATTTGACTCATAAAAACAACTAGATTTTTTTTAAAATTTTTGAAAAAGTCAAATCTAATTTTCGAAATTTTAAGAGAGAAAAAGGGAAAGATATTTTTTTGATTTTTGAATTTTTATGATGAGAGAGAAAAACAAGAAAAATGATGCAATGCATGAAAGTTATGGATCAAAACAATGAATGCATGCAAGAATGCTATGAATGTCAAGATGAACACCAAGAACACTATGAAGATCATGATGAACGTCAAGAACACATTTTTGAAAAATTTTTAATGCAAAGAAAACATGCAAGACACCAAACATAGAATTCTTTAATGCTTAGACATAAAGAATTCATGAATGCATATGAAAAACAAGAAAAAGACATAAAACACTAAAATATCAAGATCAAACAAGAAGACTTACCAAGAACAACTTGAAGATCATGAAGAACACTATGAATGCATGAATTTTCGAAAAATGCAAGATGAATATGCAATTGACACCAAACTTATAACATGACTCAAGACTCAAACAAGAACACAAAAATATTTTTGATTTTTATGATTTTATGATTTTTTTTTGTATTATCTTTTAAATTTTTTTTCGAAAATCATTGTGAAAAAGAAAAATAAGGATTCCAAAATTTTTAATATGAATTCCAAGAATCTTATGCTCTTTAAACTAAAGCTCCAATCTGAGGGTTAGACATGGCTTAATAGCCAGTCAAGCTTTAGTATGTATCCAGACATGACACGCCTAACATGCCCTATCCAGAAGAATTAGACATGGCTTTACAGCCAGCCATGCTTCATGAAACACTAGAATTCATTCTTTAAAAATTCTGAAGAAAAATATATTTTTGAAAACTTTTTTTTTTATTTTTTTCGAAAACAGGTGAGAAATTTTTGAAAGGTTTTTGAAAAATTTTTGAAAATAAAACAAAAAGAAAATTACCTAATCTGAGCAACAAGATGAACCGTCAGTTGTCCAAACTCAAACAATCCCCAGCAACGGCGCCAAAAACTTGGTATGCGAAATTTTTACTCAGGTTGTGAATTATTACATATCTTCACAACTTCGAATAACTAACCAGCAAGTGCACTGGGTCGTCCAAGTAATACCTTACGTGAGTAAGCGTCGAATCCCACAGAGATTGTTGGTATGAAGCAAGCTATGGTCACCTTGTAAATCTCAGTCAGGCAGATATAAAATAGTTATGTAGTTTTCGAAATTTAGTAATAAAAGAAGGATAGAAATACTTATGTAAATCATTGGTGAGAATTTCAGATAAGCGTATGGAGATGCATTCGTTCCTCTGAATCTCCGTTTTCCTGCTGTCTTCATCCAATCAGTCTTACTCCTTTCTTTGGCTGGCTTTATGTAAGGATGTCACCGGTGCCAATGGCTACTTTCAATCCTCTCGGGAAAATGGTCCAAATGCTTTGTCACAGCACGGCTAATCGTCTGGAGGCATCACCCTTGTCATTGGTTGCATCCTATTCCTCTCTGTGAAAATGGTCCGATGCGCTGTCACTGTATGGCTAATCATCTTGGAGGTTCTCGATCATACTGGAATAGAATTTACTATCCTTTTGCGTCTGTCACTACGCCCAGCACTCGCGAGTTTGGAGTTCGTCACAGTCATTCAATCCCAGATTCCTACTCGGAATACCACGGACAAGGTTTAGACTTTTCGAACTCTCATGAATGCCACCATCAATCTAGCTTATACCACGAAGATTCTGATTAAGAGATCTAAGAGATACTCATTCAATCTAATGTAGAACGGAAGTGGTTGTCAGGCACGCGTTCATAGGGAATGATGATGATTGTCACGTTCATCACATTCAGGTTGAAGTGCGAATGAATATCTTAGAAGCGAAATATGATGAATTGAATAGAAAACAGTGGTACTTTGCATTAATCTTTGAGGAACAGCAGAGCTCCACACCTTAATCTATGGAGTGCAGAAACTCTACCGTTGAAAATACATAAGTAATAAAGGAGTTCATTGGTCTCGGCCCCAGAGGGGAACCGGAGTAACCAAGACTTCTATGATCCGAAGATAAAACTCAGGATGTCTCATACAATAGTAAAAAGTCCTATTTATAATAAACTAGCTACTAGGGTTTACAGAAGTAAGTAATTGATGCATAAATCCACTTCCGGGTCCCACTTGGAGTTTGCTTGGGCTGAGCTCGAAGTCTACACGTGGAGAGGTCATTCTTGGAGTTGAACGCCAGCTTTTGTGCCAGTTTGGGCGTTGAACTCCACTTTGCAACTTGTTTCTGGCGCTGGACACCAGAATTGGGTAGAGAGCTGGCGTTGAACGCCAGTTTTCGTCAACTAAACTTGGGCAAAGTATGGACTATTATATATTTCTGGAAAGTCCTGGATGTCTATTTTCTAACACAATTGGAAGTGCGCCATTTTGAGTTTTTTAGCTCCAGAAAATCTATTTTGAGTGCAGGGAGGTCAGAATCCAGCAGCATCAGTAGTCCTTCTTCAACCTCTGAATCTGATTTTTGCTCAAGTCCCTCAATTTCAGCCAGAAAATACCTGAAATCACAGAAAAACACACAAACTCATAGAGGAAACTCATAGGGGGTTTTAACATAAAAACTAATGAAAACATCCCTAAAAGTAACTAGATTCTACTAAAAACATACTAAAAACAATGCCAAAAAGCGTATAAATTATCCGCTCATCAGTCACAATAAAGGAAACTCATAGGGGGCGTCAAGATAAAAAAGAGGAGTGCTAATTGACGTGTGAACTCTCGTGTCGATGTAGAATTTCACACAAAATAAATGAATTCTCGTTCCAAGTATAGTTCTACACCAATAAAGAATCCGCACATGCAAAAATTTTGGTTGTCACAAGGAACAAATCCCAAATAAGAATTAATCGGAGTATTTGGACTCCAGATCGTCTCATGAGAAATTGCAATGAAGTGTATGCTTATTGGCTATAAAGAGGTAAGGGGGTTTTTGGTTGATAAGAGGGGCAAGAAATTAAATGACAAGGAAAGTAAATCAAGTAAATAACTAAAGAAAGCAAGTAATAAAGAGAGACATTCATGGCAAGAATTGAGATCATAGGCTTTCTATCCTAGTCATACAATGATTAATTCATCTTATTCAGTCAACTCCAACACATAGGGGGAAAGTCAAACAAGATTAATTAATCATATCATAATAATGAACAAAAATTTATCTCATTTCGTTATCCCCAACATTGGAAGAAGGTATAAGTTATCTTCCATGAGAGAAAGTCAAACAAGACTAGCTAATCTCAATCCAAAAGTCCTAATCAACTCACTAATAGAATTAGCAAAAGATTAGAGTCAATGAAAATCATATTAACTAACAACTCTAGATTACTAACATTAGTTGGGTATTCATGACTCAAGATTGCCTAATTACTCTTTTCAAGTCAAGAATGCTCAAAGTCTACTCTAACATGCTTCCAAGCATTTTGTCAAACACTTGGAAGGCATAAAAGGAAAGCATAATAAATGACAAGAAATAGTAAAATCTACCAACTACAAATTGCAAAGGAAAGTAAATTCACCGCTCAATTCATCAATAAAAGGAACATCAAACATTAAATTTCATTAAAAGTAACCAAATCCATCATGAGTGCATGAACATAAAAGAGAGCATAAAAGGAAAATTAACACTACAAACCATGAAAGTGAAAGAGTAGAAGCAAGAATTCATAAAGAAAATAATATGAAATCATGAAATTGGAACTAGATCTAAGATGAAATCGACCAAATCTACCCTAATTCTAGAGAGAAGAGGGAGCTTCTCTCTCTAGAAACTACACTACATGATGCTAATCCTACAACTAATTGCTCCCCTTTGCTTGGACTTCAATTCTGCATGAAATACACTCAGAAACAAGTTGGATCTGGGCCTGGGCAGCTCAGAAATCGCCCCAGCATTTTGCCTTTAAGTGGGTCACATGTTGATATCGGCGCGTACGCGCCTTATGCGCGTGGGCATCGATTGGCAAATTCTTCATCCGCGCGGACGCGTCATGTACGCGTGCGCGTGCTTATGCGAAACCACTTTTGCGCGTGCGCGCCTTGTACGCGTGCGCATCCATTGGTGCATTTCCAATCTTTGTTTCTTCATGCATTCTCCTCTTTGCATGCTTTTCTCCTCAATTCTTCCATCCAATACTTGCCTTATAAACCTGAAATCACTCAACAAACACATCAAGGCATCGAATGGAATTTAAGTGAATTAAAATCACCAATTTAAGGGCCTAAAAAGCATGTTTTTACACTTGAGCACAATTCAAGGGAGAATTACAAAACCATGCTATTTCATTGAATAAATGTGGGAAAAGGTGGTAAAATCCCCTAAAATAAGCACAAGATAAATCACGAAATCGGGGTTTATCAAATCTCCCCACACTTAAACTAAGCATGTCCTCATGCTAAAATTAAAAAGGAAGTAAGGGGTATTAACATTTATTCATTGCAAACTAACTAAATGCAATCTATTTACATGATGCAATAGCTTAGTCAAAATAAATCATTCTCCAAGAATACACATGCAAGCATAAGGGCTAAGGCAATAGCAATTAAAGCAAACCACAATTGAATTGAATCATTGAGAAATTTCACAAACTTGCAAGAAAAGATGATAATGGGTGGAAACATGTAATTGAGCGATCAAACCCTCGCCGGATGTGTATCCGCTCTAGGCACTCAAGTGTATGGGGTTGATTCACTCAATTCCTCCCCTAATCATGCTTTCCAAGACTTGTTTTTCATCTAACAATCAACAATTACTTTATGCATGCATACAAATATCATGAGGACTTTCCCATAGGTTGTAATGGGGCTAGGGTCAAGGTAGGATGCATATGGTCAAGTGAGCTTGAAATTCGAATCTTTGATTAACTTAAACTTCCCAACTAACCTATGACAACCTAAACAATTCTAAACAAGCCTAGCTATCCATTCTTCACTTTTTCACACACTCATGTATTCTTTTTAAATTCTCACACATATGCATTGAATTTATGGAATTTTAAACTTTGGGACATTTTGTTCCCTTCTTATTGTATTATAAATTTAAAATATAAATTTTTTTAACTAAAATATATACAAGAGTCATCAATGCATATGGTTTACACATGATGAATATATGAGTATGTACCCAATTCTTGAAAATTTTTTGACAAAAACATAAACACACTTTTATCTCTACCCAATGTATCCAACTTCCCAAAATCAAGTAATGAACACTCTCACTAGCCTAAGCTAATCAAAGATCCAAACAAGGGATATTTATTGTTTTTCACTTAAGCTTGTAATGTACTACAATTATGAACAAATGGGTTAAGCATAGGCTCAAGATTGGTTAATAATGGGAGATAAAAAGTAGGCTATTTGGGTAAGTGAGCTATTTGAATAATGGCCTCAATTATATAAATGCATGTATACACAAAATAATGGACATAAAGAATCAAACAAATCAAAGATTACAATCATAGGAAGAGAATAATGCACACAAGAATGAAAATAAGTGGTTATGTATGATGTAACCACACAATTAGGCTCAAATCTCACATGCTTGTGTTCTTTGCTCAAAACATGATCCACAAAGTGTATAATTCAAGCAAGTTCTAAAAAAAAATTTTCAACCAATTGGGGTGCCCTATAGATAAAATCCTTGGAAAATATCATGATTTTGACTAAGCTTAATATATACATATGCAAAATAAGAAAATGTAACTAAAAATCCTAAAATGAAATGCAAAAGTGTTGGGATTAGAAACTTGTCACCCAAAGACGCCGAGTGGTCGGACGACCTCCCCACACTTAAAAGTTTGCACCGTCCTCGGTGCACTAAATGAGCAAGGGGGTACGGCGACTTTCCGAGTTGCCACCTTCATTTGATAAGTCAACCGGTGCTGCGTGTTCCTCCTCCCGCTTCCGTTTTTGCTTATGGTGCATCAATCATGAAAAACAAAATAAACACTGTAAGATGAGAAAATACAAAAGCAAGGAAGTGTGAATTGTTGGAATGAGGTAAATCACTAGAATTGAGTGGGTGAATTGGTGTGACATTGATGAAAGATAGGTGTGTGGGTTCTAAAATTGCACGCGGTTTAGAATACACACACACTAGTACAAAGAGTTATGTCACAATTACACAAAAGAAAACATGCACTTCACTCATTCTAGTGTGCTTGAGATACTTTAAAGGACTTGTAGACTAAAACAGCCTAATCAAGTAGTGAAGAAGCAGAAAAGCATTCAAGCAAAAATCAAGCAATTGTGAAATTGGATAATGCATAGACATTGATTGATGTGCAAGTAAATTTGATGAAAACAAAATGGTATAGAGAGCTCACACATCAAACAATGACACATATTGAAGTTGTTGCACACCTAAGTGACATAGAGTTGAAATACATGGATGCTATGGAACTTAGGAAAAAGGATATAGAAGTGGAAATCAATCACATAGCAAGCATGATTCACAAAGCTTTACAAAGATAAAAAATATATCACTAGGTAAGCTTTAGATCCAATTTCACAATTCTACAATCTCAATGCATGAAATAAGTGATGTGAATAAGGGTAAACCACAAACAAGCATCACCTAAAAAAAATGCTATGATAATGTACAATTGCCTAACGATAGATAATGAATGCATGGTGGCCAAAATATGCAATTCAAAGAGTTAAGATGCATAAAGGCAATGTAACATTCACTTGGTGCTCACAAATGTTAAACATGAAAACTCAAAACCAAGTGACAAATTATAATCTCAACAATTAAATCCAACAATAAAATTAAAAATAATGATGTTAAAATAACATCTCTTCAATAATCAGCAGCAAGAAATAGTAAACAATATTAATAATCCAACACTTATAAAGAAAAATAGAAAACAAAATAAAAATATACTAATTAAACAATTAACTAACTAACTAAAAGAAGTGGTTATGGATGGAGTTGGGTAGTGTTAGGTGATGATTGAAGGGTGGAAAGAGAATAGAAGAAGGAAAGAAATGGGAAGAAGAGAAGAAAAGAAGGTGGGTGAAACAGGGCAATCCACGCGTGCGCGTCATGTGCGCGTGAGCGTGGATTGACGAAATGGAAGCGGCGCGTACGCGCGCAGTGCGCGGACGCGTGCATGGCAAAGCAGAGAGTCGACGCGTACGCGCAAGGTACGCGTGCGCGTGACTTGAGGCACAAAGTTGGCACACTCCAGGTACAACTCTCGGGTGAATGTATGGAAAGCGGAAAAATTCAATCCATGTGTACGCGTACATGATGCGTGCGTGTGGATGGTTGAAATTGCTTGATGCACGCGTACGCGTGGAGTGTGAGTGCGCGTGGATGGTGCTCTATTTTTCAAAATTTTTCTATGTTTTTACACCAAACCAAGCATTCCAAACCTCTAAACAGCTACCAAAACATCATAAAACCTTATTTAACCTACTAGACTCCCAATTAAACTCAACTAATTAAACAAAACATGAAATTAAACATATTTTACCAATATGTACAAAAGAGAAAAATGAAAGGATGTTACCATTGTGGGTTGTCTCCTACCTAGCACTTTTATTTATTGTCCTTAAGTTGGACTTATGGGGAGCTCCTCATCAAGGTAGCTTGTGCTTAAATCCATCCTTGAACATCCACCAATGCTTGGACTTCCATTGTGCTTCATCATTCAAGGTTAATGACTCCAAGCTCTGATGGAGTTCTTCACAAACCATAGGCTCCCAAAGTTGATCTTCCTTGTGTGATCCGGGATCCCACACTTTGTTTTCACACTCGTCCTTGAGTTGATCATGGTGATTTCTTCCGGGTGGCAAGAGAGATGAATTCTCATGGAAGCACCAAACTATCCTTCTAGACCCATCCAATTGAGCACTAGTCCAACCTTTGCTCCTTGAAGCTTCAACCATAATGAGCCTAGACTTACAATGCCAACCACTAAACATCCTCCTCTTACGCTTAATTCCACAAAGCGCCCTAAGTTGGCCATCCGTCTCAAGCAAACCAAATTCAAGTGGGATAATAAAGCTAAGAGTTAGAAGTTTTACCCACTCGAATGAAAGATTAGATGACAACCTAGGTAGAGGAGTTCCCAATGGTCTTGACAAGGCGCGCTCTACTCCCGTCCATCCTTTTTGGAAGGCTTCCACCACTTAGCAAGATACTTCATGCTCTACCTCTTGCCAAGCTTCCTCAAGTTCACATTCTTCTTCACCAATGTCCTCTAGCTCTTCTCCATCACTCAAATCATACATAGGAGGTTGAGTGAAATCTACCTCATCATCAATTCCGAGCATAGTGGGGAAGGATTCTTCAAGCTCAAAAGGATCATATGTTGATTCGAAATCATCATAAATAGGAGGGCCTATTGATTGGAACACTTCTTCCAATTCTTCAATCACATTGTGTCTTAGAGATTGTGCACTCTCCTCCTCAACATTAACTTCAAACTCCATGGAAGAATGCTCTTCAATTTATGATTCCTCTATGTACTCAACATATCCTAAGGCTCTAACTACTACTTCCTTTGGTTCAATCATCTCTACCTTCTCCTCTTGTTGCACCTCTTACTTTAACTCTTCTCTTCTACCTTGAAGCTTCAAGTTCACTCCCTCACTAAGCTCCTTGGTTGCTTCTCCACATTCAACAATGGGAGTGCCTTGATCGCATAGGCATAGGCAGAATGAGACTATGTTGCCAATGGCTTCCACCATGATGGCCGTCTTAGCTCTTATCTCCTTGAACTTCTTTCCATCCTCCTCGTGCTGCCTTAAGATATGAGATTCAAAATCTCTCAATTCTAGCATGAGGGCTTCATCGGGAGGTAATAGTGGAAGAGAGGGTTCATTGTTTGAGGGAGGGGTATTGTAGTTGGAAGGTGGTTCATATTGGTGAAATTCTTGAGGTGGTGTGTATGGACTTTGTGGTTCATGGGAGTATTGGTGTTGGAATGGTAGTGGCTCTATATATGGTTCATATGGTGGTTGCTATGGTGGTTGTGGGTTGGAATCATATGGAGGTGAATGGTGGTAGAAGGCTTGTGAGTATGGTGGAGGGCTATGTTGAGGAGGGGGTTCATATGCATATGATGATTGTGGTTGATAACCATAATGAGGGTCATCACATACATTAGATTGGTATGCATCAAGATTCGAATTGTACCCATAAGAAACCGGAAGAGGTTGTTGCCAAGAAGGTTGTCCATAAGCTTGGGGCTCCTCCCACCTTTGATCTCCAAATCCTTGATGCACATCCTCATTGAAGCTTCTATTTCCTACAACATAGTTTGAACCATACTCATAGCCAAAGTGATGAGAATTCATGGTGATAAGAGAAAATAAAAACAAAAGCTAACAAGAAATAAAGAAAACTAAGTCCTACAACTAGCAAAAACCAACAAGCAAACCAAAAATCAAGCTATTCACAATATATACAATAACTAATAACATAGCACCATTGCAATCCCGGCAACGGCGCCATTTTTGATGTGTGAACTCTCGTGTCGATGTAGAATTTCACACAAAATGAATGAATTCTCGTTGCAAGTATAGTTCTACACCAACAAAGAATCCGCACATGCAAAAATTTTGGTTGTCATAAGGAACAAACCCCAAATAAGAATTAACCGGAATATTTGGACTCCGGGTCGTCTCACGAGGAATTGCAATGAAGTGTATGCTTATTGGCTATGAAGGGGTAAGGGGGTTTTTGGTTGATTAGAGGGGCAAGAAATTAAATGACAAGGAAAGTAAATCAAGTAAATAACTAAAGAAAGCAAGTAATAAAGAGAGACATTCATGGCAAGAATTGAGATCATAGGCTTTCTATCCTAGTCATACAATGATTACTTCATCTTATTTAGTCAACTCCAACACATAGGGGGAAAGTCAAACAAGATTAATTAATCATATCACAATAATGAACAATAATTTATCTCATTTCGTCATCCCCAATATTGGAAGAAGGTATAAGTTATCTTCCATGAGAGAAAGTCAAACAAGACTAGCTAATCTCAATCCAAAAGTCCTAATCAACTCACTAATAGAATTAGCAAAAGATTAGAGTCTATGGAAATCATATTAACTAACAACTCTAGATTACTAACATTAGTTGGGTATTCATGACTCAAGATTGCCTAATTACTCTTTCCAAGCCAAGAATGCTCAAAGTCTACTCTAACATCCTTCCAAGCATTTTGTCAAACACTTGGAAGGCATAAAAGGAAAGCATAATACATGACAAGAAATAGTAAAATCTACCAACTACAAATTGCAAGGAAAGTAAATTCACCGCTCAATTCATCAATAAAAGGAACATCAAACATTAAATTTCATTAAAAGTAACCAAATCCATCATGAGTGCATGAACATAAAAGAGAGCATAAAAGGAAAATTAACACGACAAACCATGAAAGTGAAAGAGTAGAAGCAAGAATTCATAAAGAAAACAAGATGAAATCATGAAATTGGAACTAGATCTAAGATGAAATTGACCTAATCTACCCTAATTCTAGAGAGAAGAGGGAGCTTCTCTCTCTAGAAGCTACACTATATGATGCTAATCCTACAACTAATTACTCCCCCTTTGCTTGAACTTCAATTTTGCATGAAATACACTCAGAAACAAGTTGGATTTGGGCCTGGGCAGCTCAGAAATCACCTCTAGCGTTTTGCCTTTAAGTGGGTCACGTGCTGATATCGGCGCGTACGCGCCATGTGCGCGTGCGGGTCGATTGGCAAATTCTTCATCCGCGCGGACGTGTCATGTACGCGTGCGCATGCTTATGCGAAACCACTTTTGCGCGTGCGCGCCTTGTACGCGTGCGCGTCCATTGGTGCATTCCCAATCTTTGTTTCTTCATGCATTCTCTTCTTTGCATACTTTTCTCCTCATTCCTTCCATCCAATACTTGCCTTATAAACCTGAAATCACTCAACAAACACATCAAGGCATCGAATGGAATTTAAGTGAATTAAAATCACCAATTTAAGGGCCTAAAAAGCATGTTTTTACACTTGAGCACAATTCAAGGGAGAATTACAAAACCATGCTATTTCATTGAATAAATGTGGAAAAAGGTGGTAAAATCCCCCAAAATAAGCACAAGATAAATCACGAAATCGGGGTTTATCACTAAACGGGTGCTAAAACAAATGGTCACGTACCACGTATATGCGTACACAAGGCTCCGCGGCTACTACGTAGAAATTATGATGTACCGGGTCCTCATATATATATATATGGGTGGTCATGCTCGAAGAAGATCACTCCCATCTCCATCTGAATGGGGAAAAATAGGGGTAAGAATTGCAAAATTGTTCAAACCGGTGTGATACTTTAGATGATCGTGTGATGCGCCAGATGATGTGCGCTCGCACACTTTGCTTTGCTTTGCTGCCTGTGCGTATTCATAAGATGTTGTGCACATGCACACATCGCTTTGCTCTTCTCCTTTGTTTCTTCATGCTTCCTCATCCTTGCATGCTCTTCTTCCATTCTCACTAAGCCATTCCTACATTATACATCTAAAATCACTCACAAACAAGATCAAGATATTGAATGGAAGGAAAATAGAATAAAATAGGTTAAATTAAGCACAAAAGAGCATATTTTCATAATCAAGCACAATTTACGAGGAGAGCTCAAAAGCATGCTATTTAATGGAATAAATGTAGGTTTATATGATGAAATCATCTCAATTCTAACAAAAAATTATCATAAAATATGGATTCATCAATTCTCTGACACTTAAACACTAGCATGTCCTCATGCTATTCACAACCAAAGGAGATGAATGAAAGGGCAAACAATTTATTTAATGTACTACCTATATGCATGCAACGAACCTTGATATTACCTACTAAAATCTAATCTACTGAAAGTTGCTAGAAACAAACCATGAAATTTCAATCAATCCCAAGAAAGCCTTAGGGCCAAGTCAAAGAGTTAATGCACTATGATCAATGTCCAAAGAATTGAATTGAGATTTTCAAAACTAACAAACAACTTGCAAGAAGGTACAATACAAGAACAAGAACATATAATTGAGCGATCAAACCCCTCACCGGATGTGTATTCACTCTATTCGCTCAGTGTTTAGGGTTTAATCACTCAATTCTTCTTTAATCATGTTTTTCAAAGATAAGCAAGTCATCTAACAATCAACTAATATTTGATGCATGAAAACAAATATCATGAGGTCTTTGGAGGGTTGTGATTGGGCTAGGATTAAGGTAAGATTAATATGGTTAAGTGGATTTAGTGAATTAGATCTTTGATTAGCTCAAGTGTCCACCTAATCCTATACCATCCTATACCACACATAACAAAATAACCTAACTACCCATTTATCTCCTATCTCACATCCACTCATGCATTTTCTTTCCAAAACACAAACATATGCATCCTTTTATTTAGCTTCTTATTTCATCTGCTACTATGCACAAAATTTGATTTGATTTTGATTTTTTTCGAATTACAAAATAAAAATTTTCCTGTTTTTGTCAACAATAAGAGATGCAAATGTCTTGAACAATGAATGCATGAGTATTTCTCCATTTTCCAAATTTTCACAATGTATACCCCATGTAACTTCATCACCAATGTTTTCCAACAATTTTTCCCATACTTTGAGTAACACACACTACCCCACCCAAGCTAATCAAATAAGTAATCTAAGGACATTAATGATTTTTCGCTTTAGGGAGAATAATGTGCTTAGAATCAGAACAAAAGGGGATTTAAAGGCTCAAAAAAGGGGTCACAAAGGTGAATGTAAGGGTTGGCCATATGCGTTAGTGAGTTCAGTATCAAAAATAGCCTCAATCATACTAAATGCATTCAAACACTAAATACAGAATATAAAGATTTATGCAAATCTAAGATCACAATAAAAAAAGGAGTATAATCACACAAGAACATACTTTATGGTTGAAAATGTGCAACCATCTATTAGAGCTCAAATCTCACAAGGTATGTTGTTCTAGCTCTTTTTCTATGTTCTACGAAAAATGATGTTCAAGCAAGTTAAAAAACAAATTTTTAATTCGATCATTCAATTCAATCAATGGCACACCCTAAGAAAGATTTCATGAAAATTTCTTGTTGTTTTACCAAATTTATTTACTCTATCATGCAACATGCAAATATTTACTACCATATAACTATAAGCACTAAAGAGATATAAACAGACAAACCAAACAAAGTGCAATAAGAACAAAATTGCAAAAAATTGAAGAAAAAGAACTAAAAGGTATTACAAAGTGTCTAAGAAAAGAATTTTATCCCCTCAAAGTTGCCGAACCTCCCCCACACTTAATTAATGCACGGTCCTCCGTGCATGCTCATAATCCAGGAGAACGATAATTTGGGGGCTCCACCTTCAGCTGGTGGTCACTAACATGGGTTGGTGACTTCCATCATCCTCCTCCCCAACCGACTCTGATGAAGCTTTGGGAGTTGGGCCGGGGTCTCTTCCTTGTAGTCTTACCGCTACCCACTCGAAATGCTCATGCTCAAGTCGCTCCATGTCATGGATATCATGCAATATGTCTTGGAAGAAGTCCGGAAGAGACCGGAGAAACGGTAGAGGAGTTGATGAAGTTAGTGGATTTGATGATGGTGCTGTAGGTGCTTTCCTCTAGGAGGGTGTATTCTTTGTCGATCCATCCGAATCTCCGCGCGGAATGAATTTGTTGCCTCTTGGTATCTTGAACATGACGTCTGTCGGTTGCCTCTTTACCCCCGCTGCTATAGCTATACGCATCACCATCGATGAAAAAGGAATGTTGATCTTTTTCTTTTCAATGAGTTTCCAAATCGATGTGCGTATCAAAGGCATAATAGTTATTTTCTTGCCTTCCATAATAGCCCAAAATAGCAAAGCAGCTTTAAGTCTGTCATGGGTAGCATGGGTACTAGGAATTATATAGTCGGCCACAATTTGATGCCAAATACGTGCCTCGGCATTCAAATTGGAATAAGCAATACTAGCGGGAACAGATTTTTCTCCCTTGCCATATTCCCAGGATGCATCGGGACAGCCAATTTTCTTAAGAATAGGAGCCAAAGACATCCTCCCCTTGAACACATTCACTTTGATCCTCGAATAATCATCCTTCGCAGGCGGAATGTGGGAAATCTTCAAAAGGGCTTCTAGAGCCTTGTTGGAAGTGTCCAACATCTTCCCACAGAGGAATACCGACTCTGCTTCCTAAGCTTGATAGTTAGCGTAGAATTTCCGCACCATGGACTCATTTACCTCAATGGGGTCTTGCTCAAGAAATCCTCAATGAAGCGAGGCAATCCTTTCATGGATAATCGCCTTGTATTTGCTTGGAACCTTCAGTGTCCACTTCCAATGGATTGTTCTTTTCTCGATTGCTTCATATTGAGAGTCGGCTCTTCGGTTAACCAAGACACTTGGTCTCTGACTTTGGCAATCGATGAACCAAGTATTAGGAGGGCGAGTTGTTGGTTGCACAACTGGTGATGTAACCGGTGCTTTACCTTTCTTGTGCATCCTAAAAAAGAGAATTAAAAACAAAAGATTTCAAGATCCCATGGCAACAATAAAATAATATCAATGAGGAAGTACAAATAAAGTGAAGAAAAATTTAAATGCTTAATTGGAAGCTTTCAAAATAGTGTGATTTGAGATGAAACCGTGTGTGTATTCCAAATGTGCATACGGTTAGAACACACACACACCGGCTGGTTGAACGGCAATCGCACTATTAAAACAATCAAAGCTTAATGCTTCTCAATCAAGTGTTTAAGTTGCAAGTGTAAAGGATGAAGATGCAAGCAAACTTAAACAAGCACAAGATGACATAATTGAATTCTTTGAGGCAATTGTTATTGAGGTTGTGGACATGAAAGTTTATTATTGAAAAGGGTGCACAACAACAATAACCATTTAAGCAAAGTGGAACATCATTATTCATCTTTAAGAGGTGATAATCACATATACAATGTTCTCTAGTTAAGGTAAAATATGTTTGATTAAAACATCAAGGGATATGAACAATTGTAATGTGATTACTCCAATTCCATTGCCAAGGTAAACAATGTCAAATTGAATTCAATCAAGGTCAATGCATTCATAAACAAATCACCCATTAACTAAAGATCAAAAGTCATGTCATACATGGGTGGTTGGAGCTTCAAGTTCAAGAAACAAGGAAATGCATTGGTAATGTCAAGTTGATCATCATCAAAAATCATATTTGAAGTTGCACAAATCATAGAATATGCCAAACAAGAGAATGTTGAAAGCATATGCTGGCCATCTCAATCAAACAAGAGTTTCATATAGGCATTTCATCAACAATTAATGTGCATTGTGCAAACTTGTGACATTTAAGCTCAATTTCAATCAAAATCAACCCAATAACTCAGATAACAACACTTGCAATTAAAAGATAACTAAAGAAAGCAATAACTCAATCTAATTTACATGAAAAGAAAATAAAAATAATTTCAAAAATTAACATGAAAAGAAAATAAAAACCTAAAAATCAAAAGATGAAGAAAGCAAGATGAGAGGGTGAAACAATGGCACTTGTTATAGCCTCTGCGAGCTCACGACGGTTATGTCGCCAGAGACACACCGGAGTTCCACAAAGGTGAAGAAACTCTCCGGCGGAAGAGAAGGAAAAGAGAAAGAGAAGAAAGAAAGGAAGATGAAAGAGAGAAGAGAGAGAAAGAAGGGTGGCGGTGGCTAACGGCGGCAGGATGCCGGCGGTAGGTGGGCGCAGCAGCAATGGAGAAGAAGAGAAGAAGAGGCTCCTGGCTTAACAGGGGTTTTTGCCCTGTTTAACGCCCAGGTCGAGGCTTGTGCGTGGGCACACAGGTACGTGCGTACGCACAAGAAGCAAAAAGAGAGGGGATACGGACACACACAGCATTCGAGCACTCCCAGCAGAACATGTGTAAAGGAGTGTGCGGGCACACAAGGCTGTGTGCTCGTACAGGGATTGCAAAAAGAAGGATGCGTGCGTACACACAAGAAGTAAAACTTAGGGGTATGCGGATGCACATAGCGTGCGAACGCTCCCAACAGAGAGGTTGCATCGAGGTGTGCAGACGCATAAGGCTGTGCGCTCGCATAGCTGGTTGATTTTTTTTTACTATTACTTGGGGAAGGGGTCATGTGTGCGTGCACACACAGGTCCGTGTGCACGCACAAGAAGCAAAACAGAAGGGGTTCATGTGCACAGGCTGTGCCAGCCTCCCAACAAAAGGGATGCAAGCTGGTGTGCGGACGCACAAGCCTGTGTGCTCGCACAGGTTGTGCGAACAGAGTGGTATGTGCTTACGCACAAGCAGATGCGCACACCCAGATCACAGAAAAACAGGGGAGCGCCCACGCACAAGCCGTGCTGGCGCTGCAAACAGAGGGCATGCATGAGAGTGTGTGTGCGCACAGGTCGGTGCGCACGCACAGGAAGCAGAAAATAGAAGTTTTCTGCACACGCACAGGTGTGTGCTCACACATATAGCCCTGTTTTTCCAAAAAAAATTTCTCAAATTCTAAGGTACTCAACCTTAGCTCAATCAAAAATCTCAACCTCAAACATACAAACATTCAAACATTCATGACCCAAAAGCAAATTAAACTATCTAACTCAAAAATTAAACCAATCCTAAGTGAATCAACATATCAAAAGGCAATTAAGTCAAAGAACTATAAACAAAAAGATAGAGAAAGGTTAGAACAATGTTACCATGGTGGGGTGTCTCCCACTTAACACTTTGGTTTAAAGTCCTAAGTTGGACTTGTATGAGTTCATTGATCATTTGGAACCTCTCTAAGGAGGAAAATCTCCAACAACTTGGCATGCTTGGGTTGTGTGTGGTCCAATGACCTAAGCTCCTTGACAACATTTTCTTCTTCATGCTCCTTACTTGGCTCAACCACTTGATCTTCAATTAGGTCACAACCAAAGATAGAATAAACTTCAAGAGTGGGCTTCTTGGATCCATCCAAAGTGAATTTCACCACTTTCCCATTGGCCTCAAACGAGAAAGCTCTCAAAAATGCATCCAACTTGAATCGAGATATTTTCAAAAATGGTCTCCCAAGGAGAATAGAGGATGGCTTGTCCGAATCAATTGGAGGGGTTTCCAAGATATGAAAATCTACCAGAAATAGCAACCCTTGGATATTGACCAATACATTCTCAGCAATTCCTACAATTGACACAATACTTTTGTCCGCCAACAAAAATCTTGCTCCGGACCTCTTCAATGGTGACAAGTTCAACTTCTCATAGATAGGGAGGGGCATAATGCTTACACAAGCGCCCAAATCACACATGCAATCCATGAACTCCATTGCAACAATCACACAAGTTACCAAACAAGGACCGGGATCATTGCACTTTTCCGGAATGAGAGAAGAAATAGAGTTATTTACTAGACTTTTGTTTAGCTCACCAATATTGTCCTTATGGGTGCAAACATCCTTGAGGAATATGGTGTACTTTGGAACTTGTTGGATGGCTTGAAAAAGAGGAACCGTAACTTCCATATTCTTGAAAATCTCCACCATATTGGGGTCAATGTCTTCATGCTTCTTAGCCTTTTTAGCCAACGTTGGGAAAGGAATTGGTGTAGGCTCTTCAAGAAGGTTCTTCCTTTTGGGCTCCTTAACCTTTACTAGTTTCTCCTCGCCTCTTGCAACATTTTCCTCCTCATCTCCCACCACCTCCACTTCTTCTCCCATTTCTTCATTGTGGGGCTCCTTGCTCAAATGCGTAGGCTCAAGACCAATTTCATCTAACTTGGTACCACTCCTAAGGGTGATAGCATTAATGCTTTCCTTTGGGTTTGGTTGGAGTTGTGAAGGTAGGCCGCTAGAGGTGGAAGCTTGATGGGCATTTTGAGTGTTTGAAGGAGAAAGAGTCAAACGGGATAGAGCTTCGGCAATGGTTTTTATGTACATTTCTTGCTTCTTATGAAACTCTCTTTGCTCTTGCATGAAGCTTTGAAGTGCATCATTCATGTGAGGTTGACTTGGAGATGGAGGTTGATTATTTTGAGTGAGGTTAGGCCTATTGTGTGGTGGTTGATTTCTTGATTGATATTGAGAATGTGGTTGTTGATTGGGTTGGGCATGAGGTGGGCTTTGTGGTTGATATGGTAGGTAGTGAGGTTGTGGTGGTTGATGATAAGGTTATTGGCCTTGTGAGGGTTGGTGATAATAGACTTGTTGGTTGGAATAAGGTTGAGCTTGAGATGGTTGGTTCCACCTTTGATGGGAGTTATCCCTCCATCCTTGACTTTGGTTCCCTCAATAGTGATAGGATCCTTGATTGTCTTGATTGTAACTGGACCTTTGTGGGTAAGGATTTGCCACCGCTAATGTGTTGTCCTCTTGGATTTGAGGGCACTCATCAGTGTAATGACCATTGCAAGCACAATGCAAATACTACAAGATCTATGAGGTCCTTCAATTCTAGGAGGTTGGGGTAGAGGAGATAACAACATTTGTAGAATTTGTTGGCCTTGAGTCATTTGTCTTAACAAGATCGTCATCTTGCTAAGCGTCTTAGTCAAGATAGCATCACTGGAAGGTGAGACTTCACTTATAGCCTTTGATTGGGATTTCTTGACCTTAAATATTGAGTCGAATCCGCCAAGTCCGCAAAGACTTCCTAAGCTTCTTCAGCGATCTTGTTCATAGTGAGAGATCCTCCACTTAAGGCATCAAGAAGGAGCTTGTCTTGAGGGATTATCCTTTTGCAAAAGTAACTTATAAGCACCAATTCATCAATGCGGTGGTGAGGACAAGCTTCCAACAACTTTTTGAACCTTTCCCAATATTCATAAAGGGTCTCTCCATCTCTTTGCATGATGCAAGAGATTTCCTTCCTTAGTCGATCCGTCTTTTGAGGTGGATAAAACTTCTCAAGAAACTCCTTGCGCAACAAATCCCAATTAGAAATCACCTCCTCAGGTTGGGTGTAAAACCATTCTTTCGCCTTTCCCTCTAGGGAGAAAGGAAAAGAGGAAACCATAACCGCTATCTCATCCGAGCCATGTCTTCTTCTAGTGGAGCACACATCTTGAAAATCCTTCAAGTGCTTGAGAGGGTCTTCTCCCGATAATCCATTATATTTCGGAAGCAAGTTGATCGTACTCGTCTTGAGCTCAAAGTTGGCATCTAGATCTGGGTACCGAACTTGTACCGGTTGCAAGGTGATGTCCGGAGTTCCGGCCTCCTTTAAAGTAATTCTCCGAGGTGGCTCTATCATATTGTTGTCACCTAATTTACTCAAAGAAATTTCAGCACTTCCAATAGAAGAATACAAGGTTCCCTCGTTAAGTGAAGAATGAGAATCACGGTTAGAAGGTGATGGTGAATTGGTTTGCTCTTCAAGAGAGTCCGATTCACTATGAATAAATGCTAACCGGAACCAAGCTTGCCTAAGATGTGTTAAAGTCCTTTCTATTTCAGGGTCAAAAGGGGCCAAGCTCGGGTCTGGAAGCGACCGTGTCATTCAACTGAGGAATCAATGAAAGCATGCAATTACCAAAAGCAAAACAAGAATAAGAAAATAAATAAAAATAACCTAATAGTCAATAACTACTAAAACTATTTAGATAGAGGTGTCATCTATCAATTAGTGTCAAGTAACAAACAAAAAGCAAGTATTCACACTATTCACATATTTACAACAACAAAAACAATAGCACTCATTGCACTTAGTGTCCCCGGCAACAGCGCCAAAAACTTGATAGATGTGAGAATTGCATAGGTTTGGATTTTTCCACTCAAAATAACTTCCGTTGCAAGTATAGACCAAACTGGCAACCAACTCCCACCTTCAAAGTTTGGAAGGACAAATTGTTACAATTCAATGCAAATATAAACTGGGAGTTTTATTTCTCAGGTCGTCTCTCAAGGACTAGTGCCAATGAGTGCGCAGTTTCGGTTGTGAAGGAAAACGAGATTTTCAATGAAGAGATAAATAATTAAAGGAATAAAAGAACACTCAAAATTGCAAGTAATAAACTAATAAAAGAATTAAAGAACTAGCAATGTAATATGAACAAGTAAGATATAAAAGTGAATGATGTATGTATGTGTGTGTGATTCAAAGCATAAGTGGAATCTTGGCTTGGGATGAGCTAGAAATCCTTTCCTTGTTGCAACCACAACTATGACAATTATAATGGATTAATCTCACTTAATTAACCCTTACATCAGAGAGTAGGTCAAGTGAGCATAGTTGTTCTTAATCCACAAATCCTAACTCACTTGCTAATTGCCTTAGCAATAAGTTAGTGTTAGTGGAAACAAGAACAATTAACAATCCAAGAATTATCACTAAATGTTGGACATTCCAACTCTAGGAACCCATATGCTCATTTTTCCCAAGCCAAGAGGTGAAAAATTAACCCAAAATTAAAATTGACATTTCCACAAACACATAGTGGGCATAAATGCAATTCATGACAAAATTGAGAAAATGCTTGAAATTATGAGCAACAAATGATCAAAAGCAACAATAGCAACTCAACCAAGCATGTAATAATCATCAATCATCAAAATCATCAACAAGAGATTAAAATTGCAAAAAAGTATATATATTAACAGTATGACTTTAACTACAAGAAAGTGTATCAAAATTGTAACTATAAAGAGTAGTAATTAAGAGATACTTACAATGGAGGCAACAAAAATCCAATAACAAAAATGAAAATGGCACTTGAATTGTAAAACCCTAATATAAACCCTAATGGTGTTGAGAGAAAACTTAGAGAAAACTAAACTAAAAGCCTCCTCCTACTACTACTACTAAAAACTACCCTAATGATATGCTACGCTTCTACTATGTTTGCCGCTTCCATTATGAGCTTTTTCCATCAGAATTGGGCCTCCAAGCCCCTCAAAATGCGACTCACGTGTATTTTTAATGAAGGCATGTGCGGGTACCTGTGCGTACGTGATGAGCGGATAATTTATACGCTTTTTGGCATTGTTTTTAGTATGTTTTTAGTAGGATCTAGTTACTTTTAGGGATATTTTCATTAGTTTTTATGTTAAATTCACATTTCTGGACTTTACTATGAGTTTGTGTGTTTTTCTGTGATTTCAGATATTTTCTGGCTGAAATTGAGGGACTTGGGCAGAAATCAGATTCAGAGGTTCAAGAAGGACTGCTGATGCTGTTGGATTCTGACCTCCATGTACTCAAAGTGGATTTTCTGGAGCTACAGAACTCGAAATGGCGCGCTTCCAATTGCGTTGGAAGGTAGACATCCAGGGCTTTCCAGCAATATATAATAGTCCATACTTTGGCTAAGAATAGATGACGTAAACTAGCGTTCAACGCCAGCCTTCTGCCCAAATCTGGCGTCCAGCGCCAGAAAAGGATCCAAAACCAGAGTTGAACACCCAAACTGGCACAGAAACTGGCGTTCAACTCCACAAATGGCCTCTGCACGTGAAACACTCAAAGCCCAGCCCAAGCACACACCTAGTGGGCCCCGGAAGTGGATTTATGCATCAATTACTTACTTCTGTAAACCCTAGTAGTTAGATTATTATAAATAGGACCTCTTACTTTTGTATTAGGTATCTTTGGTCTCAGTTTTAATCCATTGTTCATCTTAGGAGACTACTGATCACGTTTTAGGGGGCTGGCCATCTCGGCCATGCCTGGACCTTCACTTATGTATTTTCAACGGTAGAGTTTCTACACTCCGTAGATTAAGGTGTGGAGCTCTGCTGTTCCTCAAAGATGAATGCAAAGTACTACTGTTTTCTATTCAATTCATCTTATTTCGCTTCTAAGATATCCATTCGCACCCAAGAACGTGATAAAGGTGATGATTATGTGTGACGCTCATCACCATTCTCCCCTATGAACACGTGCCTGACAAACACTTCCGTTCTACATGCAACAAGCTAGAATGAATATCCCTTAGATCTTTTAATTGGAATCTTCGTGGCGTAAGCTAGAATGATGGTGGCATTCAAGAGAATCCGGGAAGTCTAAACCTTGTCTGTGGTATTCCGAGTAGGATTCAATGATTGAATGACTGTGACGAGCTTCAAACTCGCGATTGCTGGGCGTTAGTGACAGACGCAAAAGGAGGGTGAATCCTATTCCAGCATGATCGAGAACCGACAGATGATTAGCCGTGCTGTGACAAAGCATGTGAGCATATTTTTCACTGAGAGGAGGGGATGTAGCCACTGACAACGGTGATGCCCTTGCATAAAGCCAGCCATGGAAAGGAGTAAGACTGATTGGATGAAGATAGCAGGAAAGCAGAGGTTCAGAGGAACGAAAGTATCTCTATTCGCTTATCTAAAATTCCTACCAATGATTTACATAAGTATCTCTATCCCTGTTCTATTATTCATTATTCGAAAACACCATTATCAATTTACATCTGCCTAACTGAGATTTACAAGGTGACCATAGCTTGCTTCATACCAACAATCTCCGTGGGATTCGACCCTTACTCACGTAAGGTATTACTTGGACGACCCAGTGCACTTGCTGGTTAGTTGTATCGAAGTTGTGACATATTCTGAATGTGTGATCGCGATTACGCGTACCAAGTTGCTCACGTGCCAGGAATAGTTTGAGCCTGGACATCACAATTTCGTGCACCAAGTTTTTGGCGCCGTTGCCGGGGATTGTTTGAGTTTGGACAACTGACGGTTCATCCTGTTGCTCAGATTAGGTAATTTTCTTTTTATTTTATTTTCAAAAATTTTTCAAAAATATTTCAAAATTTTCTCATCTGTTTTCGAAAAAAATAAAAAATAAAAAAAATTGTTTTCAAAAATTTTTATTCAAAATTTTTAAGAATGAATTCTAGTGTTTCATGAAGCATGTTGAAGCCTGACTGGCTGTAAAGCCATGTCTATTCCTTTGGGAATGAGTATGTCAGGCATGTCATATCTGAATTACATGCTGAAGCTTGGCTGGCCATTGGCCATGTCTAGTGTTTTAGACCGGAGCTTTCATTGAAGGCTTGGCTGGCTAGTAAGCCATGTCTAATTCCTGGACTGAAGCTTTAGACTAAGAATGCAAGATTCCTGGAATTCATATTAAAAATTTTGGAATCCTTATTTTCCTTTTTCATATAATTTTCGAAAAAAATCCAAAAAAAATTAGAAAATCATAAAAATCAAAAATATTTTTCTGTTTCTTGTTTGAGTCTTGAGTCATGTTATAAGTTTGGTGTCAATTGCATGTGCATCTTGCATTTTTCAAAAATTCTCATGCATTCATGGTGTTCTTCATGATCTTCAAGTTGTTCTTGGTAAGTCTTCTTGTTTGATCTTGATGATTTTTTGTTTTGTGTCTTTTCTTGTTTTTCATATGCATTCTTGAATTCTTAGTGTCTAAGCATTAAAGAATTCTAAGTTTGGTGTCCTGCATGATTTCTTTGCATTAAAAATTTTTCAAAATTGTGTCTATGATGTTCATCTTGACATTCATAGTGTTCTTGGCGTTCATCTTGACATTCATAGCATTCTTGCATGCATTCATTGTTTTGATCTAAAAATTTCATGCATTGCATAATTTTCATGTTTTTCATAAAAATTTCAAAAATCAAAAAAATATCTTTCCCTTTTTCTCTCATCAATTTCGAAAATTTGAGTTGACTTTTTCAAAAATTTTTAAAATCTAGTTGTTTCTTATGAGTCAAATCAAATTTTCAATTTGAAAATCTTATCTTTTTCAAAATCTTTTTCAAAATCTTTTTCAAAATTCTTAGTTATTTTCGAAAATTTCAAAAATATTTTTTAAAAAATCTTTTTCTTATTTTTATATCAAATTTTCGAAAATAACATAATCAATTAGTGTTTTGATTCAAAAATTTGAAGTTTGTTACTTGCTTGTTAAGAAAGATTCAAACTTTAAGTTCTAGAATCATATCTTGTGATTTCTTATGAATCAAGTCATTAATTGAGATTTTAAAAATCAAATCTTTTTCAAAACTAATTTCAATTATATCTTTTCAAAAATATCTTCTTATCTTTTTCAAAAATTTGATTTCAAAATATCTTTTCTAACTTCCTAACTTCTTATCTTTTCAAAATTTGTTTCAACTAACTAACTAACTTTTTGTTTGTTTCTTAACTTTTTCAAAACTACCTAACTAACTCTCTCTCTCTAATTTTCGAAAATATCTTCCCTCTTTTTCAAAAATTTCTTTTTAATTAACTAATTATTTTTATTTTTTATTTTTTATTTTAAAAAATTTTCGAAAATTACTAACATTTTTCAAAAACCATTTTCGAAAATCACTAACTCTTTTTCAAAAATATTTTCGAAAATTCTCTCTCTCCCATCTTATTCTATTTATTCATTCATATCCTAACATCTCATCTCACATCTCTAGCCTCCTCACAGTTGTGTTTCTTCCATTATATTATATTCTTTGTCTCCCCCTCTTCTTCTACTCACACAGGGATCCCTATACTGTGGTATAAAGGATCTCTATTATTATTATTATTTTTCTGTGCCTTCTTCTTTGTCATATGAGCAGGAGCAAGGATAAGAACATTCTTGTGGAAGCAGATCCAGAAACTGAAAGGACTCTGAAGAGAAAATTAAGAGAAGCTAAAATACAACAATCCAGAGATAACCTTTCAGAAATTTTCGAACAGGAAGAGGAGATGGCAGCCGAAAATAATAATAATGTAAGGAAGATGCTTGGTGACTTTACTGCACCTAATTCCAATTTACATGGAAGAAGCATCTCCATTCCTGCCATTGGAGCAAACAACTTTGAGCTGAAACCTCAATTAGTTTCTCTGATGCAGCAGAACTGCAAGTTTCATGGACTTCCATCTGAAGATCCTTTTCAGTTCTTAACTGAATTCTTGCAGATATGTGATACTGTTAAGACTAATGGAGTAGATCCTGAAGTCTACAGGCTCATGCTTTTCCCTTTTGCTGTAAGAGACAGAGCTAGATTATGGTTGGATTCTCAACCCAAAGACAGCCTGAACTCTTGGGATAAGCTGGTCACGGCTTTCTTAGCCAAGTACTTTCCTCCTCAAAAGCTGAGCAAGCTTAGAGCTGATGTTCAAACCTTCAGACAGAAAGAAGGTGAATCCCTCTATGAAGCTTGGGAAAGATACAAACAGTTGACCAAAAAGTGTCCTTCTGACATGCTTTCAGAATGGACCATCCTGGATATATTCTATGATGATTTATCTGAGCTATCAAAAATGTCACTGGACACTTCTGCAGGTGGATCCATTCACCTAAAGAAAATGCCTGCAGAAGCTCAAGAACTCATTGACATGGTTGCTAATAACCAGTTCATGTACACTTCTGAAAGGAATCCTGTGAATAATGGGACGCCTATGAAGAAGGGAGTTCTTGAGGTTGATACTCTGAATGCCATATTGGCTCAGAATAAAATATTGACTCAGCAAGTCAATATGATCTCTTAGAGTCTGCATAGAATGCAAGCTGCATCCAACAGTACTCAAGAGGCATCTTCTGAAGAAGAAGCTTATGATCCTGAGAACCCTGCAATAGCAGAGGTAAATTACTTAGGTGAACCTTATGGAAACACCTATAACTCAACATGGAGAAATCATCCAAATTTCTCATGGAAGGATCAAAAGCCCTAACAAGGCTTTAATAATGGTGGAAGAAACAGGTTTAGCAATAGCAAGCCTTTTCCATCATCAACTCAGCAACAGACAGAGAACGCTGAACAAAATGCTTCTAATTTAGGAAATCTAGTCTCTGATCTATCTAAGGCCACTGTAAGTTTCATGAATGAAACAAGGTCTTCCATTAGAAATTTGGAAGCACAAATGGTCCAGCTGAGTAAAAGGATCACTGAAATCCCTCCCAGTACTCTCCCAAGCAATACAGAAGAGAACCCAAAAGGAGAGTGCAAGGCCATTGACATATGCATCATGGCCGAACCTGTAAGGAGAGGAGAGGACGTGAATCCCAAGGAGGAAGACCTCCTGGGACGTCCAGTGATCAATAAGGAGCTTCCCTCTGAGGAACAAAAGGACTCTGAGGCTCATCTAGAGACCATAGAGATTCCATTGAACCTCCTTATGCCCTTCATGAGCTCTGATGAGTATTCCTCTTCTGAAGAGAATGAGGATGTTACTGAAGAGCAAACTGCCAAGTTTCTTGGTGCAATCATGAAGCTGAATGCCAAATTATTTGGCATTGATACTTGGGAAATTGAACCTCCCTTGTTCATCAACGAATTAAGTGATCTGGATCAACTGACATTGCCTCAAAAGAGACAGGATCCTGGAAAATTCATAATACCCTGTACCATAGGCACCATGATCTTTAAGGCTCTGTGTGACCTTGGTTCAGGAATAAACCTCATGCCCCTCTCTGTAATAGAGAAACTGGGAATCTATGGGGTGCAAGCTGCTAAAATCTCATTAGAGATGGCAGACAGTTCAAGAAAACAGGCTTATGGACAAGTAGAGGACGTATTAGTAAAGGTTGAAGGCCTTTACATCTCTGCTGATTTCATAGTCCTGGATACTGGAAAGGAAGAGGATGAATCCATCATCCTAGGAAGACCTTTCCTAGCCACAGCAAGAGCTGTGATTGATGTTGACAGAGGTGAAATAGTCCTTCAATGGAATGAGGACTCCCTTGTGTTTAAAACTCAAGGATCTCCCTCTACAACCATGGAGAGGAAGCATGAAAAGCTTCTCTCAAAGCAAAGTCAACCAGAGCCCCCACAGTCAAACTCTAAGTTTGGTGTTGGGAGGCCACAACCAAACTCTAAGTTTGGTGTTGAACTCCCATATCCAAACTCTAAGTTTGGTGTTGGAGAGTCTCAACAAAACTCTGCACATCTGTGAGGCTCCATGAGAGCCCACTGTCAAGCTATTGACATTAAAGAAGCGCTTGTTGGGAGGCAACCCAATCTTTATTTATCTAACTATATTCTTCTTAGTTATATGTCTTTATAGGTTCATGATCATGTGGAGTCACAAAATAAATATAAAAATTAAAAACGGAATCAAAAACAGCAGAAGAAAAATCACACCCTGGAGGAGCATTTGTCTGGCGTTCAGCGCCAGAACAGAGCATGGTGCTGGCGCTGAACGCCCAAAATGGGCAGCTTCTGGGCGCTAAACGCCAGAACAGGCAAGGTTCTGGCGTTCAACGCCAGAAATGGCACACAAATGGGCGTTGAACGCCCAAAATGGCCACCAACCTGGCGCTGAACGCCCAGAGTTGGGTACAAAGGCATTTTTACATGCCTAATGGGTGCAGGGATGTAAATCCTTGAACACCTCAGGATCTGTGGACCCCACAGGATCCACTCAGGATCTGTGGACCCCACAGGATCCCCACCTACCTCCACTCACTTCTTCTCACCACTCTCTTTCACACAACCCCATAAACACTGTTCCCCAAAAACCCTTCACCAATCACCTTAAACTCTCTTCCCCATCACCTCTTCACCACTCACATCCATCCAATCTTCCCCATAAACCTACCTCATAAACTCCACCTACCTTCAAATTTCAAAACCAATTTCCCACCCAAACCCACCCATATGGCCGAACCTTAACCCCCCTCTCTTCCCTATATAAAGCCCTCCATTCTTCATCAAATTCACACAACACACCCCTCTACACTCTTCTTGGCCGAAACCACATCTCCCTCTCCCTCTCCATATTTCTTCTTCTTCTTCTTCTATTCTTTTGTTTATTGCTCGAGGGCGAGCAATATTCTAAGTTTGGTGTGGTAAGAGCATAGCTTTTTTGTTTTTCCATTACCATTGATGGCACCTAAGACCGGAGAATCCTCTAGAAAAGGGAAAGGGAAGACAAAAGCTTCCACATCTGAGTCATGGGAGATGGAAAGGTTCATCTCCAAAGCCCATCAAGACCACTTCTATGATGTTGTGGCCAAGAAGAAGGTGATCCCTGAGGTCCCTTTTAAACTCAAAAGAAATGAGTATCCAGAGATCCGACATGAAATTCAAAGAAGAGGTTGGGAAGTTCTAACAAATCCCATCCAACAAGTCGGCATCCTAATGGTTCAAGAGTTCTATGCCAATGCATGGATCACTAAAAACCATGATCAAAGTAAGAACCCGGATCCAAAGAACTATGTTACAATGGTTCGGGGGAAATACTTAGATTTTAGTCCGGAGAATGTGAGGTTGGCGTTTAACTTGCCCGTGATGCAAGGAGATGAACGCCCCTACACTAGAAGGGTCAACTTTAATCAAAGGTTGGACCAAGTCCTTATGGACATATGTGTAGAAGGAGCTCAATGGAAGGTTGACTCCAAAGGTAAGCCGGTTCAACTAAGAAGATTGGACCTCAAGCCTGTAGCTAGAGGATGGTTGGAGTTCATTCAATGCTCAATCATTCCCACTAGCAACCGGTCTGAAGTTACTATAGACCGGGCCATCATGATCCATAGCATCATGATTAGAGAAGAGGTGGAAGTTCATGAGATTATACCTCAAGAACTCTACAAGGTGGCTGACAAGTCTTCCACTATGGCAAGGTTAGCCTTTCCTCACCTCATTTGCCACCTATGCAATTCGGCTGGGATTGACATAGAGGGAGATATCCTCATCAAAGAGGACAAGCCCATCACTAAGAAAAAGATGGAGCAAGCAAGAGAGCCCACTCATGGAGCTCAAGAGGCGTATGAAGCTCATTACCATGAGATCCCTGAGATGCCTCAAATGCACTTTCCTCCACAAAACTATTGGGAGCAAATCAACACCTCCCTAGGAGAATTGAGTTCCAATATGGGACAACTAAGGGTGGAACATCAAGAGCACTCCATCATGCTTCATGAAATAAGAGAAGATCAAAAAGCAATGAGGGAGGAGCAACAAAGACAAGGAAGAGACATAGAAGAGCTCAAGGACATCATTGGTTCCTCAAGAAGGAAATGCCACCATCACTAAGGTGGATTCATTCCTTGTTCTTCTTTCTTCTGTTTTTCGTTTTCTATGTTATGTGCTTATCTATGTTTGTGTCTTCATTACATGATCATTAGTAGTTAGTAACTTTGTCTTAAAGTTATGAATGTCCTATAAATCCATCACCTCTCTTAAATGAAAAATGTTTTAATTCAAAAGAACAAGAAGTACATGAGTTTCGAATTTATCCTTGAACTTAGCTTAATTATATTGATGTGGTGACAATGCTTCTTGTTTTCTGAATGTATGCTTGAACAGTGCATATGTCTTTTGAAGTTGTTGTTTAAGAATGTTAAATATGTTGGCTCTTGAAAGAATGATGACCAGGAGACATGTTATTTGATAATCTGAAAAATCATAAAAATGATTCTTGAAGCAAGAAAAAGCAGCAAAGAACAAAGCTTGCAGAAAATAATAATAATAATAATAATAATAATAATAATAATAATAATAATAATAGGCGAAAAAAAATAGAAAGAAAAAGAAAAAGCAAGCAGAAAAAGCCAAAAGCTCTTAAAACCAAGAGGCAAGAGCAAAAAGCCAATAACCCTTAAAACCAAAAGGCAAGGGCAAATAAAAAGGATCCCAAGGCTTTGAGCATCAGTGGATAGGAGGGCCTAAAGGAATAAAATCCTAGTCTAAGCGGCTAAACCAAGCTGTCCCTAACCATGTGCTTGTGGCGTGTAGGTGTCAAGTGAAAACTTGAGACTGAGCGGTTAAAGTCAAGGTCCAAAGCAAAAGAAGAGTGTGCTTAAGAACCCTGGACACCTCTAATTGGGGACTTTAGCAAAGCTGAGTCACAATCTAAAAAGGTTCACCCAATTATGTGTCTGTGGCATTTATGTATCCGGTGGTAATATTGGAAAACAAAGTGCTTAGGGCCACGGCCAAGACTCATAAAATAGCTGTGTTCAAGAATCATCATACTGAACTAGGAGAATCAATAACACTATCTGAACTCTGAGTTCCTATAGATGCCAATCATTCTGAACCTCAATGGATAAAGTGAGATGCCAAAACTATTCAAGAGGCAAAAAGCTATAAGTCCCGCTCATATGATTGAAGCTATGTTTCATTGATAGTTTGGAATTTATAGTATATTCTCTTCCTTTTATCCTATTTTGATTTTCAGTTGCTTGGGGACAAGCAACAATTTAAGTTTGGTGTTGTGATGAGCGGATAATTTATACGCTTTTTGGCATTGTTTTTAGTATGTTTTTAGTAGGATCTAGTTACTTTTAGGGATGTTTTCATTAGTTTTTATGTTAAATTCACATTTCTGGACTTTACTATGATTTTGTGTGTTTTTCTGTGATTTCAGGTATTTTCTGGCTGAAATTGAGGGACTTGGGCAGAAATCAGATTCAGAGGTTGAAGAAGGACTGCTGATGCTGTTGGATTCTGACCTCCATGTACTCAAAGTGGATTTTCTGGAGCTACAAAGCTCAAAATGGCGCGCTTCAAATTGCGTTGGAAAGTAGACATCCAGGGCTTTCCAGAAATATATAATAGTTTATACTTTGGCCAAGAATAGATGACGTAAACTGGCGTTCAACGCCAGCCTTCTGCCCAAATCTGGCGTCCAGCGCCAGAAAAGGATCCAAAACCAGAGTTGAACGCCCAAACTGGCACAGAAACTGGCGTTCAACTCCACAAATGGCCTCTGCACGTGCAACACTCAAAGCCCAGCCCAAGGACACACCTAGTGGGCCCTGGAAGTGGATTTATGCATCAATTACTTACTTCTGTAAACCCTAGTAGCTAGATTATTATAAATAGGACCTCTTACTATTGTATTAGGTATCTTTGGTCTCAGTTTTAATCCATTGTTTATCTTAGGAGACTACTGATCACGTTTTAAGGGGCTGGCCATCTCGGCCATGCCTGGACCTTCACTTATGTATTTTCAACGGTAGAGTTTCTACACTCCGTAGATTAATGTGTGGAGCTCTGCTGTTCCTCAAAGATTAATGCAAAGTACTACTGTTTTCTATTCAATTCATCTTATTTCGCTTCTAAGATATCCATTCGCACCCAAGAACGTGATGAAGGTGATGATTATGTGTGACGCTCATCACCATTCTCCCCTATGAACACGTGCCTGACAAACACTTCCGTTCTACATGCAACAAGCTAGAATGAATATCTCTTAGATCTCTTAATTGGAATCTTCGTGGCGTAAGCTAGAATGATGGCGGCATTCAAGAGAATCTGGAAAGTCTAAACCTTGTCTATGGTATTCCAAGTAGGATTCAATGATTGAATGACTGAGACGAGCTTCAAACTCGCGATTGCTGGGCGTTAGTGACAGACGCAAAAGGAGGGTGAATCCTATTCCAGCATGATCGAGAACCGACAGATGATTAGCCGTGCTGTGACAGAGCATGTGAGCATATTTTTCACTGAGAGGAGGGGATGTAGCCACTGACAACGGTGATGCCCTTGCATAAAGCCAGCCATGGAAAGGAGTAAGACTGATTGGATGAAGATAGCAGGAAAGCAGAGGTTCAGAGGAACGAAAGCATCTCTATTCGCTTATCTGAAATTCCTACCAATGATTTACATAAGTATCTCTATCCCTGTTCTATTATTCATTATTCGAAAACACCATTATCAATTTATATCTGCCTAACTGAGATTTACAAGGTGACCATAGCTTGCTTCATACCAACAATCTCCGTGGGATTCGACCCTTACTCACGTAAGGTATTACTTGGACGACCCAGTGCACTTGCTGGTTAGTTGTATCGAAGTTGTGACATATTATGAATGTGTGATCGCGATTACGCGTACCAAGTTGCTCACGTGCCAGGAATAGTTTGAGCCTGGACATCACAATTTCGTGCACCAGTACGCACAGACGTGTGCACACGCACACTTGGCCGAAATCTCAGGTTGTGCGTACGCACACTTCGCGATACTTTGGATGATCGTGCAATGCACCATATGCTGTGTGCTTGCACACTTTGCTTTGCTTTGCTGCCTGCGCATATGTATAAGATGTTGTGCGCATGCACACATCGCTTTGCTCTTCTCCTTTGTTTCTTCATGCTTCCTCCTCCTTGCATGCTCCTCTTCCATTCTCACCAAGCCATTCGTACCTTATACATATGAAATCACTCACAAACAACATCAAGGTATCGAATGAAAAGCAAATGGAATAAAATAGGTTAAATTAGGCACAAAAGAGCATGTTTTCATAATCAAGCACAATTTAGGAGGAAAGCTCAAAAGCATGCTATTTAATGGTATAAGTGTATGTTTATATGATAAAATCCTCTCAATTCTAACAAAAAATTATCGTAAAATATGGATTCATCATCGGGGTAGTTAGTTAAGTCCGTGTTAATACTATACCTAGTTAACAGCAACAACCAAAACTCGCAACTAGCATAATAACTAAAGAAAATAAAGAGAATCAAGCACAGTACATATACAATCACAAAAAACAAAATTCACAGGAAATATGCGCAAAAAATTATGATGCATGTCTATCCCTATTACAGGTAGTAAGCTCATTTGTCGGTTACAAACCCGCTTCCAACAATATCTGGTAATTATATCCAAATATGACTTTCTAGTTGGCATACTCCCTGTACACACCCCTTGTTAATAAAGGGTAGCTTTCCCTTGCCAACATATGCCTGACATACCTCTGTGAACACCCTGTGTTGTCACAGGCTGCGGCCCTAGACCGAAAGTATGTATAACAAAACCTCTGTGAATACCCCCTATCGTCATAGGCTGTGGGCCTAGGCCAAAGGTTTCCTGGAAAGTAAATCTCGATGTTCGCACCACCATCTATCTAACTTCCCTTCTACGGCAGATTCTCACATAATCTTTTTCATTATAAATCTCAAAATATCGAATCAAGTTCACACTATTCTGTCGCCTTACTCTAAATGTCTTATGAAAAGAGAATTATAAAACTCTTTAATAATACTCTGTGTTTCTAATCCTTTTAGAAAGTCTTATTAGTTTACTTTTCTTTCTTATTAAATAAAAATTAACAAAAATAAAATAACAGATTCAAAAAAATATACTAATTAATTATTTATAATTACAATAATAATTAAGAAATAATAATATGAATATTTCTATTTTTGTTATACAAAACTAGCTTTATTAGAACTTTGTTCTTATACTTTTAGAAATTATACTTTAAACCCCCAAGCTTGTAAGTATTTATTTTTATCCCAAAATTTTTTATAAAAATATTAATTAAAGCTCACATATTTTAATATTTATAAAAGTAGCTCATAATTTTTATAAAATATCCGTTCCTCTCTGAACTCTTACTTTTTACTCAAAATACCCCGAAACTTATATATTTACAAAGTCAATCTCAACTTTTATCAAAATATAATTTATTTCAAAAATAACAATAATGTTATGCTGGTGAAAAACACATCTCTTAAAACTCAAATCCTTTATTAAAATCTGTTTGAAAATATATGTGATTTTTAATTCGTTTTCGAGCTTTACGATTATCGATTTTTCACCGTTTTTCAGTTAATCTCTCGTCCATCAATCCTCATTAATTTTTATCAATAATTCTCATTTACAACAGCCCTAAAATCAACAAAATAACCACAGTTGGGCTGTTCCTCATGAACGAACCATAATTCACGAGCAACAACAATAATTCAACAAAATTTCAACATAAACTCAATCATACTCAACCAATAATAAATCAAAGCAACAATCACTTATCACATTAACATTTAATCGGTAAAAAATTACCAAACATTTCCTCCATACAAAATCACAATAATCGAAGCTCCAGAGAAAACTCTTGAGTGAAAAATTGAAGACGAAAACGTCAAAAATCGGCTAGTACCTTCAATTCCACAATTCAGCCGAGACATGCAAGGGGAACAACGGCTTTTCTTTCGACTTCTCTCGAACAAAAGTGATGTCAACGTGAAAAGGAGGAAGATACGAATACTTTAATTGCTGTAGATTTTTTGTTGGAGTTACGGATCTCAAGAAATCAAGCTCGGAACCTCTCGGGTTCTATGGAAGCTTCACGTTCTCTCTCTCTCTTTTCTTTCTTTCTTTTTTTTCTTAATGAATTTGGTGATGATGATGATTAGTGATAGATGATGATAATTTTGAGTGATTAAATGACACATTGGGGGGTTAGGTGTCACGGGTTAAGTTGGGTGTCACTTCCTTAAGTTGCTAAGTCAGCGATTCAAGTTATAAATATCTTAAACGGATAATTATAAAAATTGGGTATATTAAAATACAAGTAATAATATATATATATATATATATATATATATATATATATATATATATATATATATATATATATATATATATATAGGGTTAAATATATATGAGTTACTCATAAAAATGACATTAGTAACTTAATGATAAAAGGTGATGGAGCATTAGCAACTCTAAACTCATCAAAGAGTACTGATATTTATTTATATCGGCGGATATCGAACTCGATAAGAATAATAATAAAAATAATATTATTATCTAAACTTTATTATAACTATGGCGTATAAAATAAATAAATCACATAATAATAAAATTATATTATCATTTATTTTATTTGTAGGACTCGAAAACGATTAAATAAAATTAATCACGAAAAATCAAAACGTCATTTAGCTATGAAAAATCAGGACATTACAGAGCTCCCATAATTTCTTTTTTTCCTCCAAATATTACCGTCGGAACATCAATTCCGACGATAATATTTTAAGGTTATGAATTTATAGCCAAATTTGACAGTAAGTCTGATGAAAAACTCGCCGCTAACGTCCGATGCTAAATTCGACAGTAAATCCGACAGTACTCAGCATTTTTCTTGTAGTGAGATAATGAAAAGGCTAAAGTTGATTTTTCTCCACAGCTAGGGTTGGACATGTCAGCTAGAGATGACATTGGAGATTTAAAATAGACAAGGATGATGTCATAGAAGACCCCACAGATGATGATTTTAATAATAATGATGAGCTTGCAAAATAGAAATAGAAAAAAGTCAATGCAATTTAGGAATTATCTATGTCTCTCTCATATACAAAAATAATATTTGATATATTATCAGTTTACTGGTTATATTATGATTTAGAATTTGGTATTTCAATTTAAATTTGTTGCTTTATTAGTTTTATAAAAGATGCTTTTTTTACTCATTTATAAGTTATTATTAAAAAATTATTTTACAATGAAGAAGTAATATCATTTTTATTGTTGTTGTTGTTGTTGTTGTTCTGGTGGTTGTTATTGTTGTTTTGGTGGTTGTTGTTGTCGTCATTATCAGAATTTGATGGGTTAATAGGACAAATGAAAATGGAAGACTTTTTATCATGTTGTGCAAATACAACATTCACTAAAGACATGCCTTTTGCATTTCTATTCTCTTTATTAGAACATGCAATTTCTGTTACTAGAGACATATAGTTTAATAAAGTTAATGTTAATTGTTAGTTTGAGGCTATATTAACACGCTCTTGTTTCAACTAATATTTGGCAACGACTAATGAATCTACTATATAGGATTGCTCCCTAATGATACCCTTAAAAATTTTTGTTACACTATAATTAATATGTATTAACTTGATCTATGATATTCTAGTTGCTCCAATGCTAATTCTTACATTAAAATTGAAACTTGTAGGGACTGTATGAAAGGAGATCAAAGTACCAGAAAATATTTGGGTATATTTTTGTGACATGTGCATATGAGAAGAGCTCTAAGATTATATAGAAACTCCATCATTTTGTGATGGTATGTTTTAAATAAAATACCCTAAACTATACGCTATACAAACAAGCATCTTGTTGATTTGGATATTGCATCACAGGAGGAAATGAAGATTATAGAATTGTACCTTACAGAGCTCTTTTACGAGAGAAAATATTCACTTCAAAATTGTTAAAAAATTTGCTATCACTCCTAATAAGGCAAATAGTAGCTGTTGTTTATTTTGTTTAGTTCTAAAAAATATCTTAACATTTTAACGTATTTTTTTTCTAAATTAGCATATAATTAAACTTGAGAATTCATGTAACACCCTAATTAGCCTAAACTTTACCTTGCGTCGTAAAGCAAAGGTTAATCAGAGATTACAACAGTTCTAAGCTCATACATATAATATATAGAAAGAATAGTATAATCTAGAAGCGCGATGAAGGATATAGCTCAAAATCAGGATTTCAAAAGCGCAAACCGTACTAACGAAGCTACTAACTTAAAGCACAAGATACAGATAAGATATATCAAAAGATAGTAGTATAGTATTATAAGAAACTAGCCACGACTCGTGGAGTTTAAGCCGGCTAGCCATATACAGGCCAAAAAGAACCAGACAGTAAAAACAGCTTATACAATTTTGTTCTCTCAAATGCAAGCTTCTAGACAAAACAAAATACAAAAGTGAGAGACATATACAAAATAAGCCAAAAAGACTCAAAAGATATCCGGATCCTCCGCTTCTGTCAGCAACCAGACAACTCACTGAGGTGGGTTGCGACCTGCATCTGAAAAATACAACAGAAATATGGTATGAGAACCAGAGGTTCTCAGTATGGTAACAGTGCCCAGTGATGTAGGATATAAGACCCCGGGACACCAAAGGCAATCATAAGCTCCATATCCATCACAAGATTCCAACTTAAGGCATACTAAAACAAATAAGCATAATATAAACCTTAACATAAATAAACTGAGTAATCTATCTTAGGGGATTTCTACTCTAACTAAACACCGCTGTCCCACAGCCTTCACCAACCTATCCTCCATGCAATCCCATCGCCACCGCCTTCCGAACCTCCTCAATCCCAGTAGAAAACACAGGTAATATACAATGCAAGTAAAACACAAGTAGAAGCATATAAGGCAAATAATTCAAATAGCAAATAGGCATGTTATACAAATAGGCAAGCCATTTCAAGTAGTCAAAGCATACAAACAGATAGAAAATGCATATGATGAATGCTTGTCCTACTGGCTGTGATATCACATTGTCGGTTCAACTGCCAACCCGACACATCTCCATGGAGATGTCGCCCTTCGGAATCATCAATGGGAACTCCTAAGATATAGTGCTCGGATCACTGTCTAGGATTTTGCGCCTGCACGCTCTATAGACTCGAAGGGATGCGAGCGGGATACTCTTGCCACAGACCTCACATCTCAACGTAAGCGGGATTAGACCACCGTCCTTATGCCAGCCGCCGCTACCTCGACAGGCGAAATCCAACCACCGTCCCTGCCGGGTGCATAGCGTCTCATAATCTTAATACAAAATAATAGTGCAGTGGTTTTTCAGAAACCAGTTTCAATACATCAGTGATTCCTCATCACACATTCGAGTCCTCGACTTATCTCATCCACTGTCAATTCACATTTTTATTCCAAACTCAACAGTTCCTCAATTCTCATCTCATACATCAACCATTCATCACATAACATCAAACCATCCTCAGCACGCCAGAAACCTAGCCCTCTATTTTCTAAGTTTTTCGAATAATATCATCTAAAGCCATTGAATTCTTTCCCAATGTGTTAAAAGTCCAAAACTAGGCTCAAGAGTCCTAAAATGGTGTTAGAGAAGCTTTCAACCTTATTGGGAAGGTAAAATAGTTGAAAACAAAGTAAAATTTGAGAAACAAGGCGTGTGCGGCCGCACAGAGGTGTACGTGCGCACGCCCAGGAAGATTTTAAAAGTGTGCGTACGCATAGAGGTGTGCGTACGTACAGGCGTCAAAACTTTCAATGTCTGTTCACTCGCACAACCTGTGCCAGCGCCTCCAACAGATTGGCCTTCCCAACGTGTGCGTGCGCACAGGGCTATGCGTACGCATAGGTTGCAATTCTTCCTTAGATATGTACGCGCACAAGCTGTGCTAGCGCTGCAAACAGAACGCATTTCCCTGCCTGTGCGTGCGCACAGATCTATGTATCTGCACAGATTAAGATTTTTGCAGGGTTGTGCGTGCACACAAGGCTATGCGTGCGCACATATCAGAAATCATAAAATTCTGCAAGTTAGCAGAATTTCAGATTTTCAACACCAACTTTGAATGATCATAACTTCCTCTACAAAAACCCAAATTTTACAAACTTTATATCAAATTGAAGGGTTTTCAATAAGCTTTAATTTCAAACAAATTCCAATCAATTTTGAAAATCGAGACAAAAGTTATGATCGAACAAAGTTCACTAAAAACCAACTTTTACCCAAGTTCACAATTCCCACAATTTCTTAACATACACATTCTAAACCATACCAAACCATTCAAAACTCCATTTTTCATCAAAATTAAGCTTTTGTGTCATAGTACGTCAATCTTACCATATTTTACTTCATGTTTCACTATTCTCAACCTCAACATCAATTATATAACACTTATCATCAAACCACATTCAAATTTACCATTTCATCAACCTCAACATCACATCTATCATAATAAACTAACTTTCTAATCCATACAATCATTCAACATCATCATATCATTATCAATCATCATAAATGAATCCCAACATTCATCAACTCATCATAATCTATCATTCATCAACATTCAACACACCAACAATCATTTTATTTCAAACCTATCTTATGGGTCACTAACCTAAGTGTCCATGAATATTATATACTACATAGAGAAAACCGAAACCATACCTTGGGCCGATTCTCTATATGCACCAAAACCCAAAATGAGCACAAGCAAGCTCTCAACTCCAAACCAAGCTTTCAATTCCACTTCAACAAGCACCAATATGTCCCAATAGCTCCCAAACTCACAATAATCAAGCTATATACATATAAATCACCACAAATCAACCTAGGGTTCAACATAAATATAATCTCACAAAGGTTCAAAAGCTCTTACCTTTTCCAATAGCTTTGGAAGCCAAAACCCAATGCTAAGCAAGGATTAGAGTGAACCTAAACATCCAAAATCACAAAAACTCACTTAATCCCAACGTCCTAAAACCGAAATTTTGGAGAGACGAACTGAGAGGGATTCGATATTTTTCTTACCAGTTTTTTATATGAGTTTTGTAGAGCTCTTCACAAGGAACACATAGCCACAAACGGTGCAGCGATCGGAGCTCTATAGCTCAAGATATGAGCTTGAGAAGATTGAAGTGAATAGTGTCTTCTTCTTCCTCTCTTCCCCTTTCTTTTCTGCTGTGTGTGTTGTGTTTAATGTGTGTTGTTACTGCATGGGTTCATTAAATGAACCTTTTATATGTTGGGCTTGGGCCCAACTTGGGCCCGGTCTAACCCCTTAGCGTTTTTAGCCCATTTGGCCCAACTTCGGGTCAAACCTTTAAAATTAACGCCCGATTTTCAACTTCTAATATTTTTCTAAGGTTTTTAACGGTTTTAACTTTTTCTCGTGCGGTACCGGGAAGACTTGAACCGTTTCAATCGGTTCAAATGTCGGTTCACGGTTTTTCATAGTTTTTCGCAAAAAGCACATTTTCTGAGTCAGAAAAACCTACTGAGTCCAAAAATCACCTTTAAATCCTTAAATTCTCACTCTAACTTTCTGGGACGTAGTTTGGGCAATATTATCACTTAATTAACCAGTTAATTAGTTGCGGTTCTTACAATTCATACTTATGACTTGAGTAAACTTATATTATTTTATCCATGTTAAAATTTTAGTGTAAGCTGACAAGTCACGCAAAATAGTTAATGATACTCTAGATGGAGCAGAGACTGAGATACATGAAACTTCCCTTGGAACTAATGATGCCATGTATTTTGATCTCAATAAGGTTCGAAAGAACACAATGGAGCTTTAGATGGATAGCAAATAAAAGATGATGTACATGTTGTAGATAAAGGCTTCAACCTGAACAAAGAGCCATGGCTTAGAGATGACTTATCAGATCTTCTAGCACATAAAGTATATAGATTTATGATAGAGTATTTTTAGCCAGATGACTACTATGTTTCAAGAAAAATTTGATCTGAACAATGCACTAGTAGTTGATGATATTCTAGATTTATTGATCTTTGATTTTAAGACTTGAGTTGATTTATCATATTTTGATGGTTAGGGTCGTAGTATTAGATATTTATCTATGGTACAAATGTCTTGGTGAGGTTAAGTAAGGTGCAACATGGAAGAAACCTTAACTTATACTTAATTGAACATTGTTTTATTTTTATGAATTCATCTTAGACATTGACCTTTTTTTTCTTTTAAATTTATGTGTAAATGCAAATTTAAAAGATCTTATACTAAAGGAAAAAATTTAATTGGTGAATTTGTGCACATGATAAAAAAAATTGAAACAATACTTTAAATTATTTTGTTTTAGGGCAATTTAGTAAATTTTTTTGGCAATAACTTTTATTTTATGAAATTACACTATAAATTCAGAAAGGTTTCTTGTTGATTTTTTTTTAATTTAAATAATTGATCAAAATTTAAAAATATATTACTTTTAGTCCTCTAATTTTTTTTACCTAACCTAAAATAAATACAAAATCAATGTCACAGTTTAAGTAACAATGATTCAAATAGATTTTGAAGAATAAGTTTTTACTATATGTTGAGTTTGAAAATATAAACAATAATTTGATGATGACCAAACATTATAGTCTTGGGTTGAAAGTCCAAAATTATTTGTGATATGTGTGTTCATTATGCAAAAAAATATATTAATCAAAACAAGCCCAATAGTGAAACAGGCCTAAAATCAAAAGCATTCATTTCATTCTTTAGTGGTCCAAGAGTATTGTTGCTAATCTCAAAACAAGGAAGAAAGAAATTATCTCCTCTAGCCCAAATCAAGAAACCGAACTCACCTTCTCTCTGTAACCCGATTAGTTCCAAAAGCAAGCAAGAAAAGGAAGCTCATATTAGGATTCAAATCAAAAGGAAAAAGATGATTACCAAATCTACATAACAAAGAGGAAAGAAGAAGAAAAGTTAGAGGCTAGGGCAAAAAGAAAAAATCAAACTAAAGCTGAATTAAAAGAAAATCAGAACAACATTTCCATCTTTGTGCTTCCATTGTAACTTGTTGAATCTGCCTTCCTCCTACATGAACTATTCGGGTAAGATGAAGAAAATGGAGGTTGTGAATCACTGCTACAAATTAATGGTCAAGAACAAAACTTGGAGCCAAAGAATTGATGAATGACTTAGATCCTTGAAGCCAAATGAAAAAAAAAGAATGAGAAGCAGCTAGATAAGGATGCATGCTAACTCTAGTCACTACTATTGTCCCATCTCTTCTTTACATTACTACATACTTTGATATTTGGGAAAGAAGAACAAGCCAAAGGTGTTCAACCGAGTTCAAGTTTTGGAAGCTTTACTCTTCTTTAAAAAGAGTAAATGGCCAGAAATTGAAGCAAGGAGAGTGAGCATACTATTTGGGTTCTCATAGCTTTCAAGCTTAATCTTCTTCTCCCTCATGGTTTTACAGTAAATTTTCTGTTCTTCAGTATTTATCTTTTTTGTTTCTTTTAAATGGAAAAAGACAGTTAGTGAAGTATCAGTAAAAGCCATTGAGAGAAAAGGCAAAGAAAGTTATCTTGAAAAAGTCCGAAAATTATGTCAAACTCTTTTGTATGTATTTCTGTTTTGTATACATAATCCTGAGGGAATTCTCTTGCTAAGTTGGATGAGCACTTAGTGGTTGAAAGTCTAGGGAGTGAACCTAGCCAAATCAAGCTTCGGTAGAAGTTTGATTTGTCCCAGATAGGATTGGATAGAATCCTAGAAAAATTGGTAATTGTAATTAAGATAGTGAAAATTCTACCACAGTTGTGGTGAAGACTGAATGTAGGCGACATTGCATATGGTGGTTGAAGTAGGATATATGGCTGTGTGATTTTTTCTTCTCTGTTCTGTTTCTGATTTCACTCGATAAGACACAAAATAAAATTGTTTCATGCATAATCATTCCAGCAGAAGTCACATCATCTCAGTTTGCTCAAAAGTAACATATTTTCTCTGTTTCTACTTAATCGTTAAGAGACAAAATAAAATTATCTCTTGTAAAATCAATATTGCAGAATCAACAGCAAAATCTGTCGACAGATTAACGCGTAAAGACTCAATATTAAATAGATAATAAAGGAATTAGGTTAGTAACATCATATTTTTGGTACGATCATGACGTGTTGGAAGTTAGGTTGTTACATATAAAGGGCTCTGTAATTTCGCAAATCGTTACATATAAAGGGCTCTGTAATTTCACAACGGTTAAAAAAGAAACCGCTGCTAAATAAAATAAAATAGCGGCAGTTCAGCTCCAACTACTACTAAATGCAATAGGCTTGGCAACACAGTTTTTCTCTGCTACACCAACTGCCGCTAAATGCCACTTTTTGTAGCGATTTGTGACAAACTGCCGCAAAACCCTGATAGCATAGAAGCACCGGCATACACTACAAAAAAAAGCTGAGTATCGAAGGATTTACTAGCGGAAAAATAAAAATAATCCGCCGGTAATATGATTATCATCGGATTAAATCCAACGGTATAAACCTCGTCGGTAAGTATTTACCGTCGAATTTGTTGTCTGCTGGTAACTCGCGATAGATTTAGTGTCAGTATATGATGGTTTAGGGACAAAAACTGATGAACATTACCGGCGGAAAAAAATCCGACGGTAATGTTGGCATCATAAGTTGAGTCTTTGCACCACTTTATCATTGAAAAAATTCGACGGTAAATCCGACGGAAAGTGTTTTTTTTTTAAATAATATGAATGAGTCGGGATTTTCTGCCGATAGTGATGAGCGGATAATTTATACGCTTTTTGACATTGTTTTTAGTATATTTTTAGTAGGATCTAGTTACTTTTAGGAATGTTTTCATTATTTTTTATTTTAAATTCACATTTCTGGACTTTACTATGAGTTTGTGTGTTTTTCTATGATTTCAGGTATTTTCTGGCTGAAATTGAGGGACTTGAGCAAAAATCAGATTCAGAGGTTGAAGAAGGACTGCTGATGCTGTTGGATTCTGACCTCCCTGCACTCAAAGTGGATTTTTTGGAGCTACAGAACTCAACATGGCACGCTTCCAATTGCATTGGAAAGTAGACATCCAGGGCTTTCCAGCAATATATAATAGTCTATACTTTAGCCGCGTTTAGATGACACAAAAGGGCGTTGAATGCCAAATCTACGCTGCAGTCTGGAGTTAAACGCCAGAAACACGTCACGAACCAGAGTTGAACGCCAAAAACACGTTACAACTTGGCGTTCAACTCCAAAAGAAGCCTCTGCACGTGGAAAGCTAAAGCTCAGCCCAAGCACACACCAAGTGGGCCCCGGAAGTGGATTTATGCATCAATTACTTACTTTTGTAAACCCTAGTAGCTAGTTTAGTATAAATAGGACCTTTTACTATTGTATTAGACATCCTGGATTGTATTTTTGATCCTGTGATCACATTTTGGGGGCTGGCCTCTCGGCCATGCCTGAACCTTTCACTTATATATTTTTAATGGTAGAGTTTCTACACTCCATAGATTATGGTATGGAGCTCTACTGTTCCTCATGAATTAATGCAAAGTACTACTGTTTTCTATTCAATTCAACTTATTCCACTTCTAAGATATCCATTCGCACCCAAGAACATGATGAATGTGATGATTATGTGACGCTCATCATCATTCTCACTTATGAACGCGTGCCTGACAAACACTTCCGTTCTACATGCAACCAAGCTAGAATGAGTATCTCTTAGATATCTAATACAGGGGACCGAGTCCGAGTTATTAGTATCTTCGTGGTATTAGTTAGAACCCATGGATGGCCATTCCTGAGATCCAGAAAGTCTAAACCTTGTCTGTGGTATTCCGAGTAGGATCTGGGAAGGGATGGCTGTGACGACCTTCAAACTCGTGAGTGCTGGGCGTAGTGACAGACGCAAAAGGATAGTAAATCCTATTCCAGTATGATCGAGAACCTCCAGATGATTAGCCATGCCGTGACAGAGTATTTGGACCATTTTCACAGAGAGGATGGGATGTAGCCATTGACAACGGTGATGCCCTTACAGAAAGCTTGCCATGGAAAGGAGTAGGAATGATTGGATGAAGACAGCAGGAAAGCAGAGGTTTAGGAGAAACGAAAGCATCTCTATACACTTATCTAAAATTCTCACCAATGAATTACATAAGTATCTCTATCTTTATTTTCTGTTTATTTATTATTAATATTCGAAAACTCCATAATCAATTATTATCCGCCTAACTGAGATTTACAAGATGACCATAGCTTGCTTCATACCAACAATCTCCATGGGATCGACCCTTACTCACGTAAGGTTTTATTACTTGGACGACCCAGTGCACTTGCTGGTTAGTTGTGCGAAGTTGTGAAGTTATGTGTGGACCATGGTATTGTGCACCAGTTATTGGCGCCATTGCCAGAGAGAGAACGAACAATAAATTTTACAACCTCAGAGTAACAATTTCGCATACCAAGTTTTTGGCGCCGTTGCCGGGGATTGTTCGAGTTTGGACAACTAACGGTTCATCCTGTTGCTCAGATTAGGTAATTTTCTTCTCATTTTGTTTTCAAAAAGTTTTCAAAAATTTTTCAAAAATATTTTCTTCTTTTTTGTTTTTCTTCAAATAAATTTTCGAAAAAAAAAATTTATATTATGTTCTTCAGAATTTTTAAGAATGAATTCTAGTGTTTCATGAAGCATGTAGAAGCCTGGCTGGCTGTAAAGCCATGTCTAATTCTTTTAGACTGAGGCTTCCACTTATAAGTATATGAAGTTGGATGAAGTTTCAGCTGTTGAATGCCTGATTTGTATCTTCTAAAGCTTGGCTGGCTATTAAGCCATGTCTAACCCTCAGATTGGAGCTTTAGACCAAGAGTGCAAGATTCCTGGAATTCATATTAAAAATTTTGAAATCCTTATTTTTCTTTTTCAAATAATTTTCGAAAAATACAAAAAAAATTTATAAAATCATAAAAATAAAAAATATTTTATGTTGTTTGTTTGAGTCTTGAGTCAATTTTTAAGTTTGGTGTCAATTGCATTTTTTTCCAAAAATTCTTTATGCATTTTTTTCGAAAATTCATGCATTCATAGTGTTCTTCATGATCTTCGAGTTGTTCTTGGCCAGTCTTCTTGTTTGATCTTCATATTTTCTTGTTTTGTGTCTTTTCTTATTTTTCATGTGCATTTTTGCAATCATAGTGTCTGAACATGAAAGATTTCTAAGTTTGGTGTCTTGCATGTTTTCTTTGCATTGAAAATTTTTCAAAAATATGTTCTTGATGTTCATCATGATCTTCAAAGTGTTCTTGGTGTTTATCTTGACATTCATAGCATTCTTGCATGCATTCATTGTTTTGATCCATAACTTTCATGCATTGAGTCTTTTTCATGTTTTTCTCTTTCATCATTGAAAATTCAAAAATAAAAAATATATATATATCTTTCCCTTTTTCACTCATAAATTTCGAAAATTTGGATTGACTTTTTCAAAAATTTTTAAAATCTAGTTGTTCTTATGAGTCAAATTAAATTTTCAATTTAAAAATCTTAACTTTTTCAAAATCTTTTTCAAAAATCAAATCTTTTTCATTTTTTTTATTTTCGAAAATTTTAAAAATATATCTTTTTAAAATCCTTTTCTTAATTTTACATCTTATTTTCGAAAATATCATCAACAATTAATGTTTTGATTCAAAAATTTCAAGTTTGTTACTTACTTGTTAAGAAAGATTCAAACTTTAAGTTCTAGAATCATATCTTGTGATTTCTTGTGAATCAAGTCATTAATTGTGATTTTAAAAATCAAATCTTTTTCAAAACTAATTTCAATCATATCTTCTCAAAAATATCTTTTTATCTTATCTTTTTCAAAATCATATCTTTTTAAAACATATCTTTTTCAAAAATTTGATTTTAAAATATCTTTTCTAACCTCTTATCTTCTTATCTTTTCAAATTTGATTTTCAAATCTTTTTCAACTAACTAATTGACTTTTTGTTTGTTTCTTATCTTTTTCAAAACTACCTAACTAACTCTCTCTCTCTAATTTTCGAAAATCTCTTCCCTCTTTTTCAAAAATTCTTTTTAATTAACTAATTGTTTCAATTTTTAATTTTAATTTGATTTTATTCCTAATTTTCAAAAATCACTAACCCCTTTTCAAAATTTTATTTTCGAAAATCCTCTTTATCTCTCATCTCCTTCTATTTATTTATTCATCTACTAACACTTCATCTCACCCAAATTCGAACCCCCTCTTCCATCTGTGTTCGAATTTTCTCTTCTTCCCTTATTTACATTACATTCTTTTCTTCTTCTACTCACACAGGGGAACCTCTATACCTGGACAAAAAGGATCCCTATTATTATTATTATTTTTCTATTCCCTCTTTTTCATATGAGCAGGAGCAAGGACAAGAACATTCTTGTTGAAGCAGACCCTGAACCTGAAAGGACTCTGAAGAGAAAACTAAGAGAAGCTAAATACAACAATCTAGAGATAACCTTACAGAAATTTTCGAACAGGAAAAGGAGATGGCAGCCGAAAATAATAATAATGCAAGGAAGATGCTTGGTGACTTTACTGCACCTAATTCCAATTTACATGGAAGAAGCATCTCCATTCCCACCATTGGAGCAAATAATTTTGAGCTTAAGCCTCAACTAGTTTCTCTAATGCAACAAAACTGCAAGTTTCATGGACTTCCATCTGAAGATCTTTTTTAGTTCTTAACTGAATTCTTGCAGATCTGTGATACTGTTAAGACTAATGGAGTAGATCCTGAAGTCTATATGCTCATGCTTTTTCCGTTTGCTGTAAGAGACAGAGCTAGAGTGTGGTTGGACTCTCAACCCAAAGATAGCCTGAACTCTTGGGATAAGCTGGTCACGGCTTCCTTAGCCAAGTTCTTTCCTCCTCAAAAGCTGAGCAAACTTAGAGTGGATGTTCAAACCTTCAGACATAAAGAAGGTGAATCCCTTTATGAAGCTTGGGAGAGATACAATCAACTGACCAAAAAGTGTCCTTCTGACATGCTTTCAGAATGGACCATCCTGGATATATTCTATGATGGTCTGTCTGAATTAGCTAAGATGTCATTGGATACTTCTGCAGGTGGATCCATTCACCTAAAGAAAACGCCTGCAGAAGCTCAAGAACTCATTGACATGGTTGCTAATAACCAGTTCATGTACACTTCTGAGAGGAATCCTGTGAGTAATGGGACGCCTCAGAAGAAGGGAGTTCTTGAAATTGATACTCTAAATGCCATATTGGCCCAGAATAAAATATTGACTCAGCAAGTCAATATGATTTCTCAGAGTCTGAATGGAATGCAAGCTGCATCTAACAATACTCAAGAGGCATCTTCTGAAGAAGAAGCTTATGATCTTGAGAACCCTGCAATAGCAGAGGTGAATTACATGGGTGAACCATATGGAAACACCTATAATCCCTCATGGAGAAATCACCCAAATCTCTCATGGAAGGATCAACAAAAACCTCAACAAGGCTTTAATAATGGTGGAAGAAACAGGTTTAGCAATAACAAGCCTTTTCCATCATCCACTCAGCAACAGACAGAGAATTTTGAGCAGAATCCATCTAGCTTAGCAAATTTAGTCTCTGATCTATCTAAGGCCACTGTGAGTTTCATGAATGAAACAAGGTCCTCCATTAGAAATTTGAAAGCACAAGTGGGCCAGCTGAGTAAAAGGATCACTGAAATCTCTCCTGGTACTCTCCCAAGCAATACAGAAGAAAATCCAAAAGGAGAGTGCAAGGCCATTGATATAACCATCATGGCCGAATACAAAGAGGAAGGGGAGGACGTGAATCCCAAGGAGGAAGACCTCCTGGGACGTCCAGTGATCAATAAGGAGTTTCCCTTTGAGGAACCAAAGGAATCTAAGGCTCATCTAAAGACCGTAGAGATTCCATTGAACCTCCTTATGCCATTCATGAGCTCCGAAGAGTACTCCTCTTCTGAAGAGAATGAAGATGTTACTGAAGAGCAAGTTGCCAAGTTCCTTGGTACAATCATGAAGCTGAATGCCAATTTATTTGGTAATGAGACTTGGGGAGATGAACCTCCCCTGTTCACCAATGAACTGAATGCATTGGATCAACTGAGATTGCCTCAGAAGAAACAGGATCCTGGAAAGTTCCTGATACCTTGTACCATAGGCACCATGACCTTTGAGAAGGCTCTATGTGACCTGGGGTCAGGAATAAACCTCATGCCACTCTCTGTAATGGAGAAACTGGGAATCTTTGAGATATAAGCTGCTAAAATCTCATTAGAGATGGCAGACAATTCCAGAAAACAGGCTTATGGACAAGTAGAGGACATATTAGTAAAGGTTGAAGGCCTTTACATCCCTGCTGATTTCATAATCCTAGATACTGGGAAGGATGAGGATGAATCCATCATCCTTGGAAGACCCTTCCTAGCCACAGCAAGAGCTGTGATTGATGTTAACAGAGGTGAACTAGTCCTTCAATTGAATGAGGACTCCCTTGAGTTTAAAACTCAAGGACATCCTTCTGTAAACATAAAAAAGAGGCACAATAAGCTTCTCTCAAAACAGAGTCAACCAGAGCCCCCCACAGTCAAACTCTAAGTTTGGTGTTGGGAGGCCACAACCAAATTCTAAGTTTGGTGTTGAACTCCCATATCCAAACTCTAAGTTTGGTGTTGGGGAGTCTCAACAATGCTCTGAACATCTGTGAGGCTCCATGAGAGCCCACTGTCAAGCTATTGACATTAAAGAAGCGCTTGTTGGGAGGCAACCCAATTTTTATTTATCTAATTATATTTTTTATTAGTTATATGTCTTCATAGGTTCATGATCATGTGGAGTCACAAAACAACTGAAAAAATTGAAGAAAAATAAAAAACAGCATAAAAAAAATAGCACACCCTGAAGGAGGAGTTCACTGGCGTTTAAACGCCAGTAAGGAGCATCTGGCTGGCGTTCAACGCCAGAACAGAGTATGGATCTGGCGTTGAATGCTAGAAACAAGCAGCATCCTGGCGTTCAGACGCCAGAAATGCACAATGAAGAAGAGCTGGCGCTGAACGCCAGAAACAAGCATCTGGCTGGTGTTCAACGCCAGAAATATGCTGCATCTGGGCGCTGAACGCCCAGAACAAGCATCAATTCGGCGTTTAAACGCTAGAATTGCATACAAAGGCATTTTACATGCCTAATTGGTGCAGGGATGCAAATCCTTGACACGTCAGGATCTGTGGACCCCACAGGATCAACTCAGCATCTGTGGACCCCACAGGATCCCCACCTACCACCACTCACTCTCTTCCCTCTTCTCAATGTTCATCCTCTCTTCCCAATAAACACTCTTCCCCAAAACTCTTCACCAATCACCTCAATCTCTCTTCCCTATCACCACTTCACCACTCACATGCATCCACTCTTCCCCATAAACCTACCTCATAAAGTCCACCTACCTTCAAAATTCAAAATCAATTTCCCACCCAAACCCACCCTATATGGCTGAAATTAACCCCCTCCCCTCCCTATATAAAGCCCTCCATTCTTCCTCATTTTCACACAACACAACCCTCTCTTCCCCTTCTTGGCCGAATACACCTCTCCCTCCTCTCCTCCATATTTTCTTCTTCTTCTTCATCTATTCTTTCTTCTCTTGCTCAAGGGCGAGCAATATTCTAAGTTTGGTGTGGTAAAAGCATAAGCTTTTTGTTTTTCCATTACCATTTATGGCACCTAAGACCAAAGAATCCTCTAGAAAAGGGAAAGGGAAGACAAAAGCTTCCACCTCCGAGTCATGGGAGATGGAAAGATTCATCTCCAAAGCTCATCAAGACCACTTCTATGATGTTGTGGCCAAGAAGAAGGTGATCCCCAAGGTCCCTTTCAAGCTCAAGAGAAATGAGTATCCGGAGATCCGACATGAAATCCAAAGAAGAGGTTGGGAAGTTCTAACAAACCCCATCCAACAAGTCGGAATTCTAATGGTTCAAGAGTTCCATGCTAATGCATGGATCACTAGGAACCATGATCAAAGTAAGAACCCGAATCCAAAGAATTATAATACAATAGTTCGGGGGAAATACTTAGATTTTAGTCTGGAAAATGTGAGGTTGGCGTTCAACTTGCCTATGATGCAAGGAGATGCACGCCCCTACACTGGAAGGGTCAACTTTGATCAAAGGTTGGACCAAGTCCTCACGGACATATGTGTGGAAGGACCTCAATGGAAGATTGACTCAAAAGGCAAACCGGTTCAACTTAGAAGACTGAACCTTAAGCATGTGGCTAGAGGATGGTTGGAGTTCATCCAACGCTCCATCATCCCCACTAGCAACCGATCTGAAGTTACTGTGGATTGGGCCATCATGATTCATAGCATCATGATTGGTGAGGAAGTAGAAGTTCATGAAGTCATCTCCCTTGAACTCTACAAAATAGCCGAAAAGTCCTCCCCCTTGGCAAGGCTAGCTTTCCCTCATCTTATTTGCCATATATGCTACTCAGCTGGAGCTTTCATAGAAGGAGACATTCCCATTGAGGAAGAGAAGCCCATCACTAAGAAAAGGATGGAGCAAACAAGAGAGCCCACTCATGGAGCTCAAGAAACGCATGAGGAAGCTCAACATCAAGAAATCCCTGAGATACCTCAAGGGATGCACTTTCCTCCACAGAATTTTTGGGAGCAAATCAACACCTCCCTAGGAGAATAAAGTTCCAACATGGGACAGTTAAGGGTGGAACATCAAGAGCACTCCATCATCCTTCATGAAATTAGAGAAGATCAAAAAGCAATGAGGGAGGAGCAACAAAGACAAGGAAGAGACATAGAAGAGCTCAAGGACATCATTGGTTCCTCAAGAAGGAAACGTCACCATCACTAAGGTGGACTCATTCCTTGTTCTTAAATTCTCTGTTTTTTGTTTTCTTTACGTTAAGTGCTTATCCATGTTTGTGTCTTATTACATGATCATTAGTATTTAGTAGCTATGTCTTAAAGTTATGAATGTCCTATGAATCCATCACCCCTCTTAAATAAAGAATGTTTTAATTCAAAAGAACAAGAAGTACATGAGTTTTGAATTTATCCTTGAACTTAGTTTAATTATATTGATGTGGTGACAATGCTTCTTGTTTTCTGAATGAATACTTGAACAGTGCATATGTCTTTTGAAGTTGTTGTTTAAGAATGTTAAATATGTTGGCTCTTGAAAGAATGATGACAAGGAGACATGTTATTTGATAATCTGAAAAATCAGAAAAATGATTCTTGAAGCAAGAAAAAACAGTGAATACAAAGCTTGCAGAAAAAAAAATAGCGAAAAAAAAAGAAAGAAAAAGAAAAAGCAAGCAGAAAAAGCCAAAAGCTCTTAAAACCAAGAGGCAAGAGCAAAAAGCCAATAACCCTTAAAACCAAAAGGCAAGGGTAATAAAAAGAATCCCAAGGCTTTGAGCATCAGTGGATAAGAGGGCCTAAAGGAATAAAATCCTGGCCTAAGCGGCTAAACCAAGCTGTCCCTAACCATGTGCTTGTGGCGTGAAGGTGTCAAGTGAAAACTTGAGACTGAGCGGTTAAAGTCAAGGTCCAAAGCAAAAGAAGAGTGTGCTTAAGAACCCTGGACACCTCTAATTGGGGACTTTAGCAAAGCTGAGTCACAATCTGAAAAGGTTCACCCAGTTATGTGTCTGTGGCATTTATGTATCCGGTGGTAATACTGGAAAACAAAGTGCTTAGGGCCACGGCCAAGACTCATAAAGTAGCTGTGTTCAAGAATCAACATACTGAACTAGGAGAATTAATAACACTATCTGAACTCTGAGTTCCTATAGATGCCAATCATTCTGAACCTCAATGGATAAAGTGAGATGCCAAAACTATTCAAGAGGCAAAAAGCTACCAGTCCCGCTCATCTGATTGGAGCTATGTTTCATTGATAGTTTGGAATTTATAGTATATTCTCTTCTTTTTATCCTATTTGATTTTCAGTTACTTGGGGACAAGCAACAATTTAAGTTTGGTGTTGTGATGAGCGGATAATTTATACGCTTTTTGGCATTGTTTTTAGTATGTTTTTAGTAGGATCTAGTTACTTTTAGGGATGTTTTCATTAGTTTTTATGTTAAATTTATATTTCTAGACTTTACTATGAGTTTGTGTATTTTTCTGTGATTTCAGGTATTTTCTGGCTGAAATTGAGGGACTTGAGCAAAAATCAGATTCAGAGGTTGAAGAAGGACTGCTGATGCTGTTGGATTCTGACCTCCCTGCACTCAAAGTGGATTTTCTAGAGCTACAGAACTCAACATGGCGCGCTTCTAATTGTTTTGGAAAGTAGACATCCAGGGCTTTTCAGCAATATATAATAGTTCATACTTTGGCCGCGTTTAGATGATGCAAAAGGACGTTGAATGCCAGTTCTATGCTGCAGTCTGGAGTTAAACGCCAGAAACACGTCACGAACCAGAGTTGAACGCCAAAAACACGTTACAACTTGGCGTTCAACTCCAAAAGAAGCCTCTGCACGTGGAAAGCTAAAGCTCAGCCCAAGCACACACCAAGTGGGCCCCGGAAGTGGATTTATGCAGCAATTACTTACTTCTGTAAACCCTAGTAGCTAGTTTAGTATAAATAGGACCTTTTACTATTGTATTAGACATCCTGGATTGTATTTTTGATCCTGTGATCACATTTTGGGGGCTGGCCTCTCGGCCATGCCTGAACGTTTCACTTATGTATTTTCAACGGTAGAGTTTCTACACTCCATAGATTAAGGTGTGGAGCTCTGCTGTTCCTCATGAATTAATGCAAAATACTACTGTTTTCTATTCAATTCAACTTATTCCGCTTCTAAGATATCCATTCGCACCCAAGAACATGATGAATGTGATGATTATGTGACGCTCATCATCATTCTCACTTATGAACGCGTGCCTGACAAACACTTCCATTCTACATGCAACCAAGCTAGAATGAGTATCTCTTGGATATCTAATACAGGGGACCGAGTCCGAGTTATTAGTATCTTCGTGGTATAAGTTAGAACCCATGGATGGCCATTCCTGAGATCTGGAAAGTCTAAACCTTGTCTGTGGTATTCCGAGTAGGATCTGGGAAGGGATGGCTGTGACGACCTTCAAACTCGCGAGTGCTGGGCATAGTGACAGACGCAAAAGGATAGTAAATCCTATTCCAGTATGATCGAGAACCTCCAGATGATTAGCCATGCCATGACAGAGCATTTGGACCATTTTCACAGAGAGGATGGAATGTAGCTATTGACAACGGTGATGCCCTTACAGAAAGCTTGCCATGGAAATGAGTAGGAATGATTGGATGAAGACAGAAGGAAAGCAGGGGTTCAGAGAAACAAAAGCATCTCTATACACTTATCTAAAATTCTCACCAATGAATTACATAAGTATCTCTATCTTTATTTTCTGTTTATTTATTATTAATATTCGAAAACTCCATAATCAATTATTATCCGCCTAACTGAGATTTACAAGATGACCATAGCTTGCTTCATACCAACAATATCTGTGGGATCGACCCTTACTCACGTAAGGTTTTATTACTTGGACGACCCAGTGCACTTGCTGGTTAGTTGTGCGAAGTTGTGAAGTTATGTGTGGACCATGGTATTGTGCACCAGTTATTGGCGCCATTGCCAGGGAGAGAACGAACAACAAATTTTACAACCTCAGAGTAACAATTTCGCATACCAGATAGCATCAATATTTTTTTAGAATAAATGACCATTTGTATCCATGAAAGATGAAAACGCTGACATATGTACCTACACTAGATCGAAACTAAACTTGTACCCACGGAAGATTTCCTCCGTATGACAAAAGTACCCTGTCTTTGGAGTGCCACATAGGGTACTTTTGGCACACGGAAGACATCTTACGTGGGTACAAGTTTAGTTTCGATCTAGTGTAGGTACATATGTCAGTGTTTTCATCTTTTATGGACACAAATGGTCATTTATTCTATTTTTTATTTTTTTCCAATCTATGATGGACCTCGATAGTTAATAATTCATAGTCAACTCTCAATTAAGAACAAATAAATTAGTATTTTATCTGAAAACAATGATTTATATATGATGTAAAATATCAAATATACAGAATGTAAACACAAAATGAAAGTTTGATAAGGAAATACATAGGATAGAACTATACTGACATTAATCTTGTTCATATTCATCATCTTCTTCCTCTAGTTCATCATCCTCCTCTTTCGAGGTAATTTCCTGATAATCAAACTCTTCTTCTTCTTCGTCTCCATCAACCCTGTCTTCTTCTTGAAGATCGTTGTCGTCCAATGGTAGTATGTCATCATCTAGCCTAAGGTCAATGATGTCGTCATCCATAACAGCCGATCTAAGGGTGATCGGATCACCAATATCAACCACCATTTTCGAAGGAGTTGGGTCATCGATTGGGAAAGGTTCATGACCCTCTATCCAATCAGACTTGATGCTACCTCTTAGCTTAGTCTTAACCACAACCACCCAACTAGACTTGCATGACCTTGGATAAGGAAAATAGTATACATGTCGTGCATTTTGAGATAGAATATAAAGATCGTAGTGCCTATATTTTCTGGTCACATTTACTTTAGTGATATTGTAGTTCTTATGCTTTCGTGTTCCTTGTCGTGAACTTGGATCATACCATTGACATTTAAACATGTACATATTGTACGTTGTTCGACAAAAATACTCTAATTGAATTATATTGTGCAACACACTATACCAATCAGAATGACCACTCGTTGTATCTCTCTTGGTTACTCTCCCAATTCATTTCTTCCATGTTTAGTTCTCTAACCACTCAAACCCTTGTTAATCGACCCCCAGACATATTGAAATTCGAGGCAAACTAGTTAATTCCTTGCTCATCCACTTCTCCGTGTTCTATCTACATCTAATACCCATCTTTGAATCCATTACGGTAGAGGTGAAGTGTTATATCCGAAGGTCCTAAATTAGTCGGCCGACATTTATAGCACGAACACCTAGATATCCCTTGAGACCTAAATGGTTCCATGTTGAAGACATATGCAACAAATGCGTCATTCCCCACAAAGAATTCAGGTTTTAAACCCCTCCCCCCTATCCACTATTATCCCTATGATATATCCACAGACAATGACTTGGAATTATCTTGCAACAAACACCCTAGAATTCATCCAACAACACAACTTATTAAAACTTTTAGAAAATTTGGCAGGGTGTCTCCTATAATTAGAATCTCCAACCAAATTTGATTATCATTTTCTCATAAGCCAAACATGTTTTAAACAATTTAAATGAAATTTAGGCAAAACTTCCCCTTAATTCAAGGACATCCACCAAATAAATTTAACGGTTTTCATAGAGAAAATAATTGCAGACGTTAATTAATTAATCAAGAGATTAAACACAAAAACTGATTTTATTTTCTAATAAGACTTAAAAGTAGTCCTTATGTCGAATTATATGTCACATATTCAAGCTAGTCTTGTCCGATTAAATCTTTAGAAGAAAAACATAATTTTCAAAAGTTGTTCTAATCCGACTTATATGTCACTTATTCAAAATTAGAGTGATTGAAAATCATGCATGTGTCACACACTAATTGAACCACTATTCCTAGCCAAATTCAAAGAGTCATGTAAAAGAGTTTTCAAGCTTTAATTCAAATATCAAATTTTTCAATTATAATAAAAAAATTCAAAAAGGATTATCATGCCTTCTGATACTACTAATTTGAATGAAAAATGAATAACTCAATCATAAAATAGATCAATGCAAGACTTCAAAATAAAATAAACTTAGATTAATAACCCAAAAAAAATATAAATAAAGCTCCTAACCCTTTGTCAAAGGATTAGTACCCATAAAAAAGAAAAGAAAAGAACGAAAAGAGATTATGGATGAGTTGGATTTCCCTCCCTGTGAACTAGGTTCACTTATTTATATCCTAATTCTAGAATTCAAATTCAAACTAAACTAATTTTATCATTTGGAGAGGAAGATAAGATAACTATCCTAATCTTATCTTTTGGATAAAAGGATAAGCTAACTAATTACTGACTTATAAATTCAAAATTCAAAACAATAATTCAACTCAAATCTAACAACCGAATCTCTTATGCTTCTAGAAAGAATTAATAACTAATCTTCTAGAGTCTTTAATATTTTGGATGTGATTAAGGCTTCTAATGATGTTGATAATTAAGTTTGGGCCTTAATTGTTGAATCCTGAGATTTGTAATTGCATTTTGTATTAGATGAGTTTAGGCAAAAGCCCAAAAACACCTTCCAGGAATGACAATATGCCGGGCATGTAAGGGGATGCAAGGAGGACGCTCGACGGAAGCAAGGAGGAAGCCAAGCTTACCGAGCATGTGAGGAGGCTGCCGGGCACAGAATAGGGCATGCTTGCTTGCTCCATTTCCTTTTTTCTTAGGACATGCTTCTATTTTTCTTATGCCACGCTTTTGCTGATTTTGAGTTTTTCTTTTGATTCTTGATTACTTTTGAGCCAAAAACTCCTGAAAACACAAAAATACTATCCCAACTTCAAATATTTGATTATTTATTAAATTCTATTAGAAAACATAAGAAATTTAAATAAATCCTAAAAAATTATATGAAAAAAGATTTTAAAAATCACTTAAAATAACATGTCATCAGAAGCTTTAATTTTCTTTTTTATTTTTTGGCTTTGGAATTCTTTCTTCTAGTAAGTTTTTAGAAAGCACAAAACTCAATACCTTTCGTATGCTATATATGTTATCCGAGATGCAGGTAACTTTGATTTTGTTTCCTTTTTATGTTATTCTCTCGCTTTCTATATGGTTTTGCTTGTAATAAATTATCGAATTTAAATCACTTAATACTCACCCATTACATAATTGTGATAAACTGTGACTGGTTCTTTGACACATAGCCCAAGTTTTTTGTTAAGTTTTTTTAGTTGTATGACTTTATTAATTGTTTATTTATTTATTTGTATTATTTAATGAAATTAGATATCGATAAAAGTTGGATTTCAAAGCCACGAGGTAGTGAAAAATATAGGGATAGTTTGAACAGATATCTAGACTTTCAATTTTCCAATGCATCATCTGATGGATGATACATTATCCATGTCCTTTGTGTGGATTCTGGTTTTTTCAAACTAGAGAAGATGCGTATGATCATCTACTGATGAACATTTTTCCCCTAATTATACATTTTGGTTACATCACGGTAAGAGGATCGTAGATGAGAGCTCCAGCGATAGACAAGAACCTAGTCACGAGGTTTATAGTTTTCATGACTTGCTTGAAGATGGCGAGAAGAAATTATATCTAGAAAGCTCAAGATTCACGAAGCTATCTTTCATGGTGAGGTTGTTCCAGATAAAGAGCATGTGAGGAGTGAGCAATAAGGCATTCGATTTGATTCTAGAGTTATTGGGGGATGCCTTTGAGCATGCAAAGATTTTGAATACATTGCACGAGCCAAGAGGATAATAAAAAAGCTTGGTATTGCATACAAGAAGATAGATGCATGTCCAAATGACTACATGCTATACCAGAACGGTGACCAAGACCTATCTAGATGCAAACGGTGTGGGACATCAAGGTGGAAGCAAAAGACTAGGAAGAATTCTATAGTAAGGGTCAAAATGGTTGTCAAGAATAATGGAAAACCTCAAACAGCGAAGATTCTTTGTTATATTCCTCTTAATCCACGATTGCAGCTATTATTCATGTCCAGCAAGACATTCGTGGATATGTTGTGGCATAGAAAAGGTACTAACTCTGATGATTTTTTGAGTCATCCTAGGGATGGCGAGGCCTGAAAAGTATTTAACAGAAGATATATCGACTTTTCTGGTAATCCACGCAGTGTTCGCTTAGCCTTGGCCATCGATGGCTTCAATCCTTTTGGAAACTTAAGTTCAAAGTACTCAATTTGGCCTGTGATTCTTATTCTGTACAACTTACCTAACTAGATTTTCATGAAACAAACCAACTACATTCTCTCTATGGTTATTCCCAGTCCTAAAATGCCTGACAATGACATAGATGTTTACCTATAGCCCTTGATCGATGAGTTGAAGCAGTTGTGGGCTAGTGTTGAAACTTATGACGCTAGCGAAAAAACAAACCTTCAAGATGTATGCTACGTTGTTGTGGATAATCAGCGATTTTTTAGGCTTGGACAATTTATCTGGGTGGAATACGTATTGTGGGAAAAGTTGTCCCACGTGCAATTTAGATGCCGAGACTAAGCGACTCACCTTCAATCAGAAATGGTGTTTCATGGGTGATGAGCGGATATTTTATACACTTTTTGGCATCACTTTCATATAGTTTTTAGTAGTTTTGTTTAGTTTTTATTGAGTTTTTATAGGTTTTAATGTTAAAATCATATTTTTGGACTCTACTATGAGTTTTTGTGTTTTTGGACAATTTCAGGTATTTTCTAGCTGAAATTGAGGAGCTGGAGCAGAAGTCTGATTCAGAGAGAGAAAGCACTGCAGATGTTGTCTAGATCTGACCTGCCTGCATTTGGAAGAGGTTTTCTGGAGTTACAGAAGTCCGAATGGAGCGATCTTAATGGATATGGAAGGCTGACTTCCAGAGCTTTCCAGCAATATATAATAGTTCATACTTTGCTTCAGATTAGAAGCCCAAAACTGCCGTTCAACGCCAGCTTCCTGCCCCCTTCCAGGCGTCCAGCGCCCAAAGAGCAGAGACCAATGTACAAACACCCAAAGAGGACCCCCTAGCTGGCGTTCCATGCCCCAGAGACCTCATAGCATGTGGATCTCATCAAAGCTCAGTTGAAACACTCACCAAGTGGGCCCCAGAAGAGGATTTTAGCACTAAATAGACTGTTTAACCTTTACTAGTCATTTGTTTAGTATTTAAGGGATTTTATTTATGTAATTCAGGGAATATCCAATTCAGGAGAGCATTGATGAGAGGACTTTTGCGTGGTCTAGAAATTTGCGGATAAATCCTCGTTGCAAGTATAGTTTCTAAACCTTCAAAAGTCCTTTCATACAAACGTTTTGGTTGTCACAAGTAACAAACCCCTTAAAAATTGTTAACCGAGTATTCAAACCTCGGGTCATCTTCTCAAGGAACTATGAGGAAGTATGTTATTATTATTGGTTACAAAGGTTGTAATCGGGATTTAGAAGGTGAGAAGCAAGTAATTTAAATGACGAGTGAATTAAATGGCAATTAAAAATAACTAATAACTATAAAACAACTTTTGGCAAGATAAGGGAAATTAGAAGTCCAACTGAGTTATCCGTCTCAACAATAATGAAAGTTGTATCTTAATTCCACTTAGTTAACCTTATGAAGCAAAGGTAAGTCAAGGGACTAATTAGTTTGACCTTCGAATCCTATTTATTTCCTAGGAAAAAGTTGGGATTATTGAAGTTCAGATCAATTAGCAAGATAACGATTATCAATTATGCTGAGTTCGATAATGTTGAGTCACTAATTTCTTAACCAAGACCAAAAGGGGAAAAAGTAAATTGCTGGAATAATAAAAGTGTCCTTAGATGGGAAGCAATGGCAACTTAAATCAAAGAGAACGATCATAAACTGAAAATACCTTGAATATCATTAATTCAAATAGAAATCTGTAACATGGAATAATTCATAAATTAAATTATAATAATCAATTCAAATATTGGAATCAAATAAATAAAGGTAAAATTGAAATAAAGGAACATTAAAACCTGGATCCAGAGTTACTCCTAAAATAAGAAGAAGTCCTAAATCCTAAGAGAGAGAGAGAGAATCTCTCTCTAAACTAAATCTAAATCATGAAGACTAGAAATTGGCGAGCTCCCTCTTAATGGATTTATTCTTCCACTTTATAACCTCTAATCTATGCTTTCTGTACTTGGATCTGGGCCAAAAAGGGCCTCAGAAATTGCTGGGGGCGTATTCTGTAAATTATGATACGTGGCCTCTGTCACGCGTCCGCGTGGGTCACGCGGTCGCGTCATCTGGAGCTTTTCCTTTCCACGCAGTCGCGTCAGTCACGCGTCCGCGTCGTGGGTGTTCTACTCAAGGCGCGCGGTCGCATCAGTCATGCGTCCGCGTCGTTGCTTCTTTGCTTCTGGCACGCGATCGCGTCGTCCATGCGATCGCGTGGATACCAGTTTCCTTAAAGCTCCGTTTTGCCTTCTCCTTCCATTTTTGTATGTTTCCTTTTTCATCCTTTAAGTCATTCAGCCCTAGGAAACCTGAAGCTACTCAACACACTAATCACGGCATCGAATGGAAATAAAGGTAATTAAAATAATTAATTTTTTAAAGCTTAGGAAACATGTTTTTCACAATATGACATAAAAAGGAAGGGAAAGTAAAACCATACAATTAATGTGAATAAGTAGGTGAAGAGTTGAATAAATCACTCTAATTAAGCACAAAAGAACTCATGAAATATGGGTTTATCAACCTCCCCACACTTAAACACTAGCATGTCCTCATGCTAAATCCAAGGTAAATAATTAAGGTTTAAAGTGATGGAATGTTATGAAATGCAACCTATGCTAAATGCATCTACCTAATGAGTCATGCAATTCTAATTCATCCACTCATATATAAAGCCTACATGTAGTCAAATTATTTCACATTCTCAAGGAGATATATATACATATATAGCTAACCCTCAAATAATAAAGCATTTTTTTTTTTGCAAATGAGATGAGAAAAAAAACTTGCAAGACAATCAGAGATAAATGTTAATGAGCTTTTGAACCCTCACTGGATTTTGTATTTTCCCTCTAATCACTCAGTGTTTATTGGGTTAATCACTCTATTCTTCTTTTTATTCTTTCTTTCTATAACTTTATTTTTCGTCTAACCAATCAACAATTATAGAACATAGTCATACCAAAACTCATGAGGTCTTTAATTAAGGTTGTAATGGGGTCAAGGCAAAGGGTAAGGATATATGTATAAGGCTAAGTGAGCTAATAAGTGAATCCTTAATTAGACTAAGATCTCACCTAACATACATACTTAGTAAAACAATGCTTCTTTACCTATTCTCCCTATTTTCTTGCTTTTAATGTCACATGCTCATGTTTCAATTCTTGTTTTTATCCCATGTGCATTGCTTTTTATTTTGCATTGGGGAGTTATTTTTGTATCCCCTTATTTACATGCTTGAAAACTAACTTTTTTTTTTAACTGAAAAATGTAGGATACAGTGATTAACATGAATGCTATGCATGATTCCAGGTTAATGTTAAAATAAAAAAAAGGGTAAATTGAAAACAATAAACAAGAAATAGATTGAGAAAGAAGCGACCATACCATGGTGGGTTGTCTCCCACCTAGCACTTTTAGTTAAAGTCCTTAAGTTGGACACTGGAAGAGTATCCTGTTATGGTGGCTTATGTTTAAATTCGTCCAAAAATTTCCACCAGTGCTTGGAATGCCAATAGCCTCCGGGGTCCCAAACTAGGCATGTAAAGCTTCTGAGCAGCTTCAAATAGATATTCAGCCTCCCGGGATGACGAATGTCAGAATATAATCCATGATCCCAAGCTGTGTTTTTAGATCCGCCTCCGTTTTGATTTGTAAGTTTCCATTTGGGCGGGTTAAAAAGTAGAATCTCACCGTGGTGACCAAACGTTCTCCGTGATCCATGCAATTGAGCATGATACCAATCCGTGTACTTCGAGGTGAAGTGTGGAACCTTATTGAACCTGGTGCACCAGCTCTGAGTACGAGCCAATTCCCTCTTACTCTTAAAGCCGCAGAGAGCTCTAAGTTGGCCATCTATTTCAAGCAAACCATATTCAAGTGAATAAGTAAAATTATAAGTTAAGGATTGTACCCACTTGAAGCTTGTATTAGGTGGTAATGGCCTTGGGATAGGTGTTTTTGGTGGTTCTGCAAGTTCCGTTTCCTTGTGCTCTTCTGTGAATTCTTCCACTTCCTTGCAAAGGTCTTCAATTGTATCTGTATCCTGGTCAAAGTCTTCTATGTCTTCCTCATCACTTGAGTTATAGATTGGAGGTTGAGAGAAATCTACCTCCGCATCATCTTCATATTCACTTGGGGAAAATTCTTCGATCTCAGAGAATTCACTTGCGAACGCAAGTTCATCACTAGGAGAACTAGACTTGTGACTATCATCATCAAGGAAATTTACTTCTTGGATTATTCCGTCTGATTCTTCGTAAACGACTTGCCTTGGAGATTGTACGGTATCCTCCTTAGCATCAACTGTAGCATCTTGGACGGAATTTTCCTTAATTCTGGATTCCCAAGGAAGTTCCCAAGGAAGTTCAGCATCTCCTAGATCTTCAACCAACTCTTCTTCTTGAACAATGACAGCTTCTTCTACTTGTTCTAGTACGAATTCATTCTCTGTCTTGTCCACTGGAGTCTCTAGTATTTCTTTCATGCTACGCTCTTCATCGGGTTGTCCACATGGAGCTGTGGTTGATCCTTGTATATTTGAGCGCCTAGTGGCCCATTGAATTAGTGCTTGCTCCAGTTGTTGAATGGTTGTTTGAAATTTAATTATTGTTTCTTTTAGGCGATCCTCTGCTTCACGATTTGCCGGACTTGGACATGATACAAAGGAAAGTGGTGATGAATGGGAACGATTGGATTGGTATTGGGGTAAGGAAGGATCATATGATGGCGAATGGTGAAGAGAAGCTTGTGAGTGTGGTGGTTCGAGCTTATGTTGAAAGGATGGTTCATATGTACGGGGTGGGGCTTGTTGGTAGTTACAAGGTTGTCCACCATGTCTTTCAGCTGGGTATGCACAGTAGAATGGTCTTTGTCCAGGATATCTCGGAGGGTGTTGCTGCCAAAAGGGTTGATTAGATCCTCTTGGTTCCATCCATCCTTGATTGGTCTGACCTTGATGCACATTCCTGCTGTAACTTCTATTTCCTTTAACAATATTAGAACCAAACTCAAAGCAAGAGGGGTGAGAGTTTATAGTAGCAAATAAAGATAAAAAGGAAAAACAAAAATAAATAAACAAGCAAAAAAAAAAAATTTACAATAACCAATAATAAGGCACATGTTAGCAGTTCCCCGGCAATGGCGCCATTTTGATGAGAAGACTTTTGCGTGGTCTAGAAATTTGCGGATAAATCCTCATTGCAAGTATAGTTTCTAAACCTTCAAAAGTCCTTTCATACAAACGTTTTGGTTGTCACAAGTAACAAACCCCTTAAAAATTGTTAACCGAGTATTCAAACCTCGGGTCATCTTCTCAAGGAACTGCAAGGAAGTATGTTCTTATTATTGGTTACAAAGGTTATAATCGGGGTTTAGAAGGTGAGAAGCAAGTAATTTAAATGATGAGTGAATTAAATGGCAATTTAAAATAACTAATAACTGTAAAATAACTTTTGGCAAGATAAGGGAAATTAGAAGTCCAACTGAGTTATCCCTCTCAACAATAATGAAAGTTGTATCTTAATTCCACTTAGTTAACCTTATGAAGCAAAGGTAAGTCAAGGGACTAATTAGTTTGACCTTCGAATCCTATTTATTTCCTAGGAAAAAGTTGGGATTATTGAAGTTCAGATCAATTAGCAAGATAACGATTATCAATTATGCTGAGTTCGATAATGTTGAGTCACTGATTTCTTAACCAAGACCAAAAGGGGAAAAAGTAAATTGCTGGAATAATAAAAGTGTCCTTAGATGGGAAGCAATGGCAACTTAAATCAAAGAGAACGATCATAAACTGAAAATACCTTGAATATCATTAATTCAAATAGAAATCTGTAACATGGAATAATTCATAAATTAAATTATAATAATCAATTCAAATATTGGAATCAAATAAATAAAGGTAAAATTGAAATAAAGGAACATTAAAACCTGGATCCAGAGTTACTCCTAAAACAAGAAGAAGTCCTAAATCCTAAGAGAGAGAGAGAGAATCTCTCTCTAAACTAAATCTAAATCATGAAGACTAGAAAATGGCGAGCTCCCTCTAAATGGATGCATTCCTCCACTTTATAACCTCTAATCTATGCTTTCTGTACTTGGATCTGGGGCAAAAAGGGCTTCAGAAATCGCTGGGGCGTATTCTGTAAATTCTGATACGTGGCCTCTGTCACGCGTCCGCGTGGGTCACGCGGTCGCGTCATCTGGAGCTTTTCCTTTTCACGCGGTCGCGTCAGTCACACATCCGCGTCGTGGGTGTTCTACTCAAGGCGCGCGGTCGCGTCAGTCATGCGTCCGCGTCGCTGCTTCTTTGCTTCTGGCATGCGATCGCGTCGTCCATGCGATCGCGTGGATACCAGTTTCCTTAAAGCTCCGTTTTGCCTTCTCCTTCCATTTTTGTATGTTTCCTTTTTCATCCTTTAAGTCATTCAGCCTTAGGAAACCTGAAGCTACTCAACACACTAATCACGGCATCGAATGGAAATAAAGGTAATTAAAATAATTAATTTTTTAAAGCTTAGGAAACATGTTTTTCATAATATGACATAATAAGGAAGGGAAAGTAAAACCATGCAATTAATGTGAATAAGTAGGTGAAGAGTTGAATAAATCACTCTAATTAAGAACAAAAGAACTCATGAAATATGGGTTTATCAAGCATCATACACGTTTACTTTGTATTTCCTTTCAGTATGAGTTTCTAAACCTCCTAGGTTGAGGGGAGGAGCCCTGCTGAGTCCTATGAATTAATAAAAGTACTACTGTTTCTCTTCGATCAGTGTTTAATTAATTCTAAGATGTATATTCGTACTTCATCGTGGTGAATAGGACGATCTAAACAATTAGCTCTGTTCATCACATTAAGATGAACGTGCCTGACAAACACCCGCGTCTACTTGGGTCAGAATGCATCTTTCACCGGACAAGGATGACCAACAGCTTGAATATACGACTCTCAGACGGCTAATCCCCGACTTCGTTGGGAACTTCTCGAGACACCAGTTCAGCCGATTTCGGGGAGATTAGGGTGTCTGTGGTAGAGGCTAGAACCCTATGATGCAGCATTCTCTGATCTAGAAGATCCGACCTTGTCTGTGGTGTTTTGAGTAAGATCACTAAGGAGAATGAACTGTACGCGCTTCACCCTCAAGCAGAGATGGATCCACACTAACCCTGGGGTTCAGATCCGGAGGCGTATTGGCAGCTGCTCAAACCAGTGTCAATCACATACAGCCGGCCATTGAAGAAATCACTCACAAGCAAGGAGAGCAGTAGTACCAGAGTTAATTCAGAAAGACAAAGCAACTCTAACGCTCAACTCTATTCTTATTCCTATCCTTTAACTTTATTACAATTAGGTATTCCTTTCACAATCAACAACCTTCTGATTCCGCCTGACTAAGAGCTGCAAGATATCCATAGCTTGCTTCAAATCACAATCCTCGTGGGATTGATCCTAACTTACTCAGCTATTACTTAGACGATCCAGTGCACTTGCTGGTACTGCTGCGGTACGAAAATTGTGGGGGGTTTGCGTACACGCGCACCAAGTTTTTGGCGCCGTTGCCGGGGATTGTTGAGTTTGGACAAACTGACGGATTTTCTTTCTCCCTAGATCAGGTAATTTATTTTATTTTATTTTAATTGAGTCTTTTATTTTGTTTTCTTCTTCTCTAATTTTCGAAAATCATTAAAAACCTTTTCAAAAATATTTTTATTTTCTTTGTTCAATTTATGTTCTTGTTGAATCTTTGATTTTTGCAAAAGTATAACTTTGATTTGAGTCTTTTATTTTTATTTTCTTCTTCTTCAATTTTTCAAAAAATTCAAAAATCTTTTCAAAAATATTTTTTATTTTCTTTGCTTAATTTGTTGTTCAATTGGTTAGAGCGTTGTGCTCATGTTCTTGGTAATTTGTTGTTCCTTTGAGTCTTTCTTTCAAAAAAATTTTCAAAAATAATTTTTTCTTTAGTTTAATGTTGTGTCAACTCTTTAAGTTTAGTGTCTTCTTGTTATTTTTCTTTTGTTTTTCGAAAATTTTGGTTTGGTTTTCTAAAAATTTTAAGTTTGGTGTTCTTTCTATGTTCTTGTGTGTTCTTCTGAGTCTTCAAAGTGTTCTTCAGTCTTGTATGTGTTTTGATCTTAAAATTTTTAAGTTTGGTGTCCCCTTGTGTTTCTCTCCAAATTTTCGAAAATAAAGGGGTGCTAGATCTAAAAGTTTTAAGTCTTGTGTCTTTTTTGTGTTTTTTCTCTTTCATCATAAAATTCAAAAATAAAAAAAAATTATCTTTTCTAACTTATCTTTCACTTAATTTTTGAAATTTTTGACTACAAATTCAGATTTTGATTTTAAATCTTCATCTTATCATATCTTAGTAGTCAAGTTTTCAAAAATAAAATCTTTTCAAAATTAAAAATTTTATTGATGAGCGGATAATTTATACGCTTTTTGGCATTGTTTTTAGTATATTTTTAGTAGAATCTAGTTACTTTTAGGGATGTTTTCATTAGTTTTTATGCTAAATTCACATTTCTGGACTTTACTATGAGTTTGTGTGTTTTTCTGTGATTTCAGATATTTTCTGGCTAAAATTGAGGGACTTGAGCAAAAATCAGATTCAGAGGTTGAAGAAGGACTGCTGATGCTGTTGGATTCTGACCTCCCTGCACTCAAAGTAGATTTTCTGGAGCTACAGAACTCAAAATGGCGCGATTCTAATTGCGTTGGAAAGTAGACATCCAGAGCTTTTAATCAATGTATAATAATCCATACTTTGACTGAGTTTAGATGACATAAAAGGGCGTTGAACGCCAGTTCTATGCTACTGTCTAGAGTTGAACGCCAGAAACACGTCACAAACCAGAGTTGAACGCCAGAAATACGTTACAACCTGGCGTTCAACTCCAGAAAGAGCCTCTGCACGTGTAACATTCAAGCTCAGCCCAAGCACACACCAAGTGGGTCCCGGAAGTGGATTTATGCATCAATTACTTACTTCTGTAAACCCTAGTAGTTAGTTTATTATAAATAGAACTTTTTACTATTATATTAGACATCTTGGGACGTCTGGTTCTTAGATCAGAGGGGCTGGCCATTCGGCCATGCCTGGACCTTTCACTTATGTATTTTTAACGGTAGAGTTTCTACACTCCATAGATTAAGGTGTGGAGCTCTGCTGTTCGTCAAAGATTAATGCAAAGTACTACTGTTTTTCTATTCAATTCAACTTATTCCGCTTCTAAGATATTCATTCGCACTTCAACCTGAATGTGATGAACGTGACAATCATCATCATTTCCTATGAACGCGTGCCTGACAACCACTTCCGTTCTACCTTAGATTGAATGAGTATCTCTTGGATCTCTTAATCAGAATCTTCGTGGTATAAGCTAGATTGATGGCGGCATTCATGAGAGTCCGGAAAGTCTAAACCTTTTCTGTGGTATTCTGAGTAGGACTCTGGGATTAAATGACTGTGACAAACTTCAAACTCGTGAGTGCTGGGCGTAGTGATAGACGCAAAAGGAGGGTGAATCCTATTCCAGTATGATCGAGAACCTCAGATGATTAGTCGTGCTATGGCAGAGCATTTGGACCATTTTCACAAGAGGATGGAATGCGGCCATTGGCAACGGTGATGCCTCCAGACGATTAGCCATGCAGTGACAGCGCATCGGACCATTTTCCAGAGAGGATCAAAAGTAGCCATTGACAATGGTGATGTCCTTACATAAAGTCAGCCATGGAAAGGAGTAGGATTGATTGGATGAAAACAGCAGGAAAGCAGAGGTTCAGAGGAACGAAAGCATCTCTATGCGCTTATCTAAAATTCTCACCAATGATTTACATAAGTATTTCTATCCTTGTTTTATTATTTATTTTCAAAAACTCCATAACTATTTTATATCCGCCTGACTGAGATCTACAAGGTGATCATAGCTTGCTTCATACCAACAATCTCCGTGGGATCGACCCTTACTCACGTAAGGTTTATTACTTGGACGACTCAGTGCACTTGCTGGTTAGTTGTATCGAAGTTGTGAATGAAAAACAATTTATTAAGACGTGCGTACAGAGTTTTTGGCGCCGTTGCCTGAGATCACAATTTCGTGCACCAAGTTTTTGGCGTCGTTGCCGGGGATTGTTTGAGTTTGGACAACTGACGGTTCATCTTGTTGCTCAGATTAGGTAATTTTCTTTTTGTTTTCTTTTCAAAAATTTTTCAAAAATCTTTCAAAAAAATTTTCTCCTCTGTTTTCCAAAAAATAAATAAATAAATAAAATAAAAATGTTTTCAAAAATATATTTTTCTTAAGAGTTTTTAAGAATGAATTCTAGTGTTTCATGATGATTTGTTGAATCCTGGCTGGATGTAAAGCTATGTCTAAATTCGTTTGGACTGAGGCTTCAACTAATCACTTCAATGCAATTAATTCCATACTAAAGCTTGGCTGGCTATTAAGCCATGCCTAACCCTCAGATTGGAGCTTTAGACTAAGAGTGAAAGATTCCTGGAATTCATATTAAAAATTTTGAAATCCTTATTTTTCTTTTTTACACTAATTTTCGAAAAATATAAAATAAAAATACAAAAAAAAATTAGAAAATCATAAAAATCAAAAATATTTTTGTGTTTCTTGTTTGAGTCTTGAGTCAAATTGTAAGTTTGGTGTCAATTGCATACTCATTTTGCATTTTTCGAAAAATTCATGCATTCATAGTGTTCTTCATGATCTTCAAGTTGTTCTTGGTAAGTCTTCTTGTTTGATCTTGATGTTTTCTTGTTTTGTGTCTTTTCTTGTTTTTCATATGCATTCTTGCATTCATAGTGTCTATACATGAAAAATCTTTAAGTCTGGTGTCCTGCATGTTTTTTTTGCATTAAAAATTTTTTCAAAAATAAGTTCTTGATGTTCATCATGATCTTCAAAGTGTTCTTGGTGTTCATCTTGACATTCATAGCATTCTTGCATACATTCATTGTTTTGATCTAAAATTTTCATGCATTGCATCATTTTCATGTTTTTCTCTCTCATCATTAAAAATTCAAAAATAAAAAAAATATCTTTCCCTTTTTCTTCTCATAAATTCGAAAATTTGAGTTGAATTTTTCAAAACTTTTTAAAATTCAGTTGTTTCTTATGAGTCAAATCAAATTTTCAATTTAAAAATCTTATCTTTTTTTAAAATCTTTTTCAAATATCAAATCTTTTTCATTTTTCTTAGTTATTTCGAAAATTTTAAAAATATTTTTCAAAAATCTTTTTCTTCTCTTTATCACATAATTTTCGAAAATAACATCATCAATTAATGTTTTGATTCAAAAATTTCAAGTTTGTTACTTGCTTGTTAAGAAAGATTCAAACTTTAAGTTCTAGAATCACATCTTGTGATTTCTTGTGAATCAAGTCATTAATTGTGATTTTAAAAAAAATTCAAATCTTTTTCAAAACTAATTTCAATCATATCTTTTCAAAAATATCTCTTTATCTTATCTTTTTCAAAATTTGATTTTAAAATATCCTTTCTAACTTCTTATCTTCTTATCTTTTCAAAATTGATTTTCAAATTTGTTTCAACTAACTAACTAACTTTTTGTTTGTTTCTTATCTTTTTGAAAACTACCTAACTAACTCTCTCTCTCTAATTTTCGAAAATATCTTCCCTCTTTTTCAAAATTTCTTTTTTTAATTAACTAATTATTTTCATTTTTTATTTTAATTTTCGAAAAATTACTAACCTTTTTCAAAAACTATTTTCGAAAATCACTAACTCTTTTTCAAAAATAATTTTCGAAAATTCCCTTTCTCTCTCATCTCCTTCTATTCATTTATTCATCTACTAACACTTCTCTTCATCTCACATCCCTGCTCTCCTCACCCGTTTGTTTCTTTCTTTATATTACATTCTTTTCTTCTTCTTTTCTTCTACTCACAAAGGGAACCTCCATACTTGGGCAAAAAGGATCCTTATTATTATTATTTTTCTGTTCCCTCTTTTTCATATGAGCAGGAGCAAGGACAAGAATATTCTTGTTGAAGCAGATCCAGAACCTGAAAGGACTCTGAAGAGGAAACTAAGAGAAGCTAAATTACAACAATCCAACAAGCACCTTTCAGAAATTTTCGAACAGGAAGAGGAGATGGCGGCCAAAAATAATAATAATAATGCAAGGAGGATGCTTGGTGACTTTACTGCACCTAATTCCAATTTACATGGAAGAAGCATCTCCATTCCTGCCATTGGAGCAAACAATTTTGAGCTGAAACCTCAATTAGTTTCTCTGATGCAGCAGAACTGCAAGTTTCATGGACTTCCATCTGAAGATCCTTTTCAGTTTTTAACTGAATTCTTGCAGATATGTAATACTGTTAAGACTAATGGAGTAGATCCTGAAGTCTACAGGCTCATGCTTTTCCCTTTTGCTGTGAGAGACAGCTAGAATATGGTTGGACTCTCAACCTAAGGATAGCCTGAACTCTTGGGATAAGCTGGTCAAGGCTTTCTTAGCCAAGTTCTTTCCTCCTCAAAAGCTGAGTAAGCTTAAAGTGGATGTTCAAACCTTCAGACAGAAAGAAGGTGAATCCCTCTATGAAGCTTGGGAGAGATACAAAGAACTGACCAAAAAGTGTCCTTCTGACATGCTTTCAGAATGGACCATCCTGGACATATTCTATGATGGTCTGTCTAAATTAGCTAAAATGTCATTGGATACTTCTGCAGGTGGATCCATTCACCTAAAGAAAATGCCTGCAGAAGCTCAAGAACTCATTGACATGGTTGCTAATAACCAGTTCATGTACACTTCTGAAAGGAATCCTGTGAATAATGGGACGCCTATGAATAAGGGAGTTCTTGAAATTGATACTCTGAATGCTATATTGGCTCAGAATAAAATATTGACTCAGCAAGTCAATATGATTTCTCAGAGTCTGAATGTAATGCAAGCTGCATCCAACAGTACTCAAGAGGCATCTTCTGAAGAAGAAGCTTATGATCCTAAGAACCCTGCAATAGCAGAGGTAAATTACTTAGGTGAACCTTATGGAAACACCTATAATCCATCATGGAGAAATCATCCAAATCTCTCATGGAAGGATCATCAAAAGCCTCAACAAGGCTTTAATAATGGTGGAAGAAATAGGTTTAACAATAGTAAACCTTTTCCATCATCCACTCAGCAACAGACAGAGAATTCTGAATAAAATACCTCTAATTTAGCAAACTTAGTCTCTGATATGTCCAAGGCCACTATAAGTTTCATGAATGAAACAAGATCTTCCATTAGAAATTTGGAAGCACAAGTGGGCCAGCTGAGTAAAAGGATCACTGAAATCCCTCCTAGTACTCTCCCAAGCAATACAGAAGAGAATCCAAAAGGAGAGTGCAAGGCCATTGAATTAATTACCATGGTCGAACCTGTAAGGGAGGTTGAGGACGTGAATCCCAGTGAGGAAGACCTCCTGGGACGTCCAGTGATCAATAAGGAGTTTCCCTCTGAGGAACCAAAGGAATCTGAGACTCATCTAGAGACCATTGAGATTCCATTGAACCTCCTTATGCCATTCATGAGCTCTGATGAGTATTCTTCTTCTGAAGAGAATGAGGATGTTACTGAAGAGCAAGTTGCCAAGTACCTTGGTGCAATCATGAAGCTGAATGCCAAATTATTTGGTAATGAGACTTGGGAAGATGAACCTCCCTTGCTCATCAATGAACTGAGTGATCTGGATCAACTGACATTGCCTCAGAAGAAACAGGATCCTGGAAAGTTCTTAATACCTTGTACCATAGGCACCATGACCTTTGAGAAGGCTCTGTGTGACCTTGGGTCAGGAATAAACCTCATGCCACTCTCTGTAATGGAGAAACTAAGAACCCTTGAGGTACAGGAAGCCAATTTCTCATTAGAAATGGCAGACAAATCCATAAAAATAGCTTATGGACAAGTAGAGGACATGTTAGTAAAGGTTAAAGACCTTTACATCCCTACTGATTTCATAATCCTGGATACTGGGAAGGATAAGGATGAATCCATCATTCTTGGAAGACCCTTCCTAGCCACAGCAAGAGCTGTGATTGATGTGGACAAAGGAGAATTGATCCTTCAACTAAATGAGGACAACCTTGTGTTTAAAACTCAAGGATCTCTCTCTGTACCCATGGAGAGGAAGCATAAAAAGCTTCTCTCACTGCAGAGTCAACCAAAGCCCCCACAGTCAAACTCTAAGTTTGGTGTTGGGGAGTCTCAACAATGCTCTGAACATCTGTGAGGCTCCATGAGAGCCCACTGTCAAGCTATTGACATTAAGGAAGCGCTTGTTGGGAGGTAACCCAATTTTTATTTAACTATATTTTTATTATTTATATGTCTTTATAGGTACATGATCATGTGGAGTCACAAAATAAATCAAAAAATTGAGAACGGAATCAAAAATAGCAGAAGAAAAATCACACCCTGGAGGAGGATCTCACTGGCGTTTAAACGCCAGTAAGAAGCATCTGGCTGGCGTTCAACGCCAGAACAGAGCATGGTTCTGGCGCTGAACGCCCAAAATGGGCAGCATCTGGGCGTTTGAACGCCAGAAGTGCACCCTGGAGAAGAGCTGGCGCTGAACGCCCAGAACAAGCACCAATCTGGCGCTGAACGCCCAGAGTTGTGTGCAAGGGCATTTTGCATGCCTAATATGGTGCAAAGTTGTAAATCCTTGGACACCTCAGGATCTGTGGACCCCACAGGATCACCTTAGGATCTGTGGACCCCACAGGATCTCCACCTACCTCCACTCACTTCTTCTCACCCCTCTTTCACACAATCCCATAAACACTCTTCCCCAAAACTCTTCACCAATCACCTCAAACTCTCTTCCCTATATATAGCCCTCCATTCTTCCTCATTTTCACACAACACAACCCTCTCTTCCCCATCTTGGCTGAATACACCTCTCCCTCCTCTCCTCCATATTTTCTTCTTCTTCTTCATCTATTCTTTCTTCTCTTGCTCGAGGGCGAGCAATATTCTAAGTTTGGTGTGTTAAAAGCATAAGCTTTTTGTTTTTCCATTACCATTGATGGCACCCAAGACCGGAGAATCCTCTAGAAAAGGGAAAGGAAAGACAAAAGCTTCCACCTCCGAGTCATGGGAGATGGAAAGATTCATCTCCAAAGCTCATCAAGACCACTTCTACGATGTTGTGGCCAAGAAGAAGGTGATCCCCGAGGTCCCTTTCAAACTCAAGAGAAATGAGTATCCGGAGATCCGACATGAAATCCAAAGAAGAGGCTGGGAAGTTCTAACAAACCCCATCCAACAAGTCGGCATCCTAATGGTTCAGGAGTTCTATGCCAATGCATGGATCACTAGGAACCATGATCAAAGTAAGAACCCAAACACAAAGAATTATATTACAATGGTTCGGGGGAAATACTTAGATTTTAGTCCGGAAAATGTGAGGTTGGCGTTTAACTTGCCTATGATGCAAGGAGATGCACGCCCCTACACTAGAAGGGTCAACTTTAATCAAAGGTTGGACCAAGTCCTCATGGACATATGTGTGGAAGGAGCTCAATGGAAGATTGACTCCAAAGGCAAGCCGGTTCAATTAAGAAGACTGGACCTCAAGCCTGTGGCTAGAGGATGGTTGGAGTTCATCCAACGCTCCATCATCCCCACTAGCAACCGATCTGAAGTTACTGTGGATCGAGCCATCATGATTCATAGCATCATGATTGGAGAAGAAGTAGAAGTTCATGAAGTCATCTCCCTTGAACTCTACAAAATAGCCGAAAAGCCCTCCCCTGGGGCAAGGCTAGCTTTCCCTCATCTTGTTTGCCATCTATGTTACTTAGATGGAGCTTTCATAGAAGGAGACATTCCCATTGAGGAAGAGAAGCCCATCACTAAGAAAAGGATAGAGCAAGCAAGAGAGCCCATTCATGGATCTCAAGAGACGCATGAAGCTCATCACCATGAGATCCCGGAGATGCCTCAAATGCATTTTCCTCCACGAAACTATTGGGAGCAAATCAACACCTCCCTAGGAGAACTAAGTTCCAACATGGGACAACTAAGGGTGGAACATCAAGAGCACTCCATCATCCTTCATGAAATTAGAGAAGATCAAAAAGCAATGAGGGAGGAGCAACAAAGACAAGGAAGAGACATAGAAGAGCTCAAGGACATCATTGGTTCCTCAAGAAGGAAACGCCACCATCATTAAGGTGGACTCATTCCTTGTTCTTACATTCTCTGTTTTTCTTTTTCTCTATTTTAAGTGCTTATCTGTGGTTGTGTCTTCATTACATGATCATTAGTATTTAGTAACTGTGTCTTAAAGTTATGAATGTCCTATGAATCCATCACCTTTCTTAAATGAAAAATGTTTTAATTCAAAAGAACAAGAAGTACATGAGTTTCGAATTTATCCTTGAACTTAGTTTAATTATATTGATGTGGTGACAATGCTTCTTGTTTTCTGAATGAATACTTGAACAGTGCATATGTCTTTTGAAGTTGTTGTTTAAGAATGTTAAATATGTTGGCTCTTGAAAGAATGATGACAAGGAGACATGTTATTTGATAATCTGAAAAATCATAAAAATGATTCTTGAAGCAAGAAAAAGCAGCAAAGAATAAAGCTTGCAGAAAAAAAAATAGGCAAAAAAAAATATAAGAAAAAGCAAGCAGAAAAAGCCAAAAGCTCTTAAAACCAAGAGGCAAGAGCAAAAAGCCAATATCCCTTAAAACCAAAAGGCAAGGGTAATAAAAAGGATCCCAAGGCTTTGAGCATCAGTGGATAGGAGGGCCTAAAGGAATAAAATCCTGGCCTAAGCGGCTAAACCAAGCTGTCCCTAACCATGTGCTTGTGGCGTGTAGGTGTCAAGTGAAAACTTGAGACTGAGCGGTTAAAGTCAAGGTCCAAAGCAAAAAAAAAAAAAGAGTGTGCTTAAGAACCCTGGACACCTCTAATTGGGGACTTTAGCAAAGCTGAGTCACAATCTGAAAAGGTTCACCCAGTTATGTGTCTGTGGCATTTATGTATCCGGTGGTAATGCTGGAAAACAAAGTGCTTAGGGCCACGGCCAAGACTCATAAAATAGCTGTGTTCAAGAATCATCATACTGAACTAGGAGAATCAATAACACTATCTGAACTCTGAGTTCCTATAGATGCCAATCATTCTGAACCCCAATGGATAAAGTGAGATGCCAAAACTATTCAAGAGGCAAAAAGGTACAAGTCCCGCTCATCTGATTGGAGCTACGTTTCATTGATAGTTTGGAATTTATAGTATATTCTCTTCTTTTTATCCTATTTGATTTTCAATTGCTTGGGGACAAGCAACAATTTAAGTTTGGTGTTGTGATGAGCGGATAATTTATACGCTTTTTGGCATTGTTTTTAGTATATTTTTAGTAGAATCTAGTTACTTTTAGGGATGTTTCCATTATTTTTTTTGCTAAATTCACATTTTTGGACTTTACTATGAGTTTGTGTATTTTTGTGTGATTTTAGGTATTTTCTGGCTGAAATTGAGGGACTTGAGCAAAAATCAGATTCAGAGGTTGAAGAAGGACTGCTGATGCTGTTGGATTCTGACCTCCCTGCACTCAAAGTGGATTTTCTGGAGCTACAGAACTCAAAATGGCACGTTTCCAATTGCGTTGGAAAGTAGACATCCAGGGCTTTCCATCAATGTATAATAATCTATACTTTGACCGAGTTTAGACGACGTAAAAGGGCGTTGAACGCCAGTTCTACGCTGATGTCTGGAGTTAAACGCCAGAAACACATCAAAAACCAGAGTTGAACGCTAGAAATACGTTACAACCTGGCATTCAACTCCAGAAAGATCCTCTGCACGTGTAACATTCAAGCTCAGCCCAAGCACACACCAAGTGGGCCCCGGAAGTGGATTTATGCATCAATTACTTACTTCTGTAAACCCTAGTAGTTAGTTTATTATAAATAGAACTTTTTACTATTGTATTAGACATCTTGGGACGTCTGGTTCTTAGATCAGAGGGGCTGGCCATTCAGCCATGCCTGGACCTTTCACTTATGTATTTTTAACGGTAGAGTTTCTACACTCCATAGATTAAGCTGTGGAGCTCTGCTGTTCGTCAAAGATTAATGCAAAGTACTACTGTTTTTCTATTCAATTCAACTTATTCCGCTTCTAAGATATTCATTCGCACTTCAACCTGAATGTGATGAACGTGACAATCATCATCATTCCCTATGAACGCGTGCCTGACAACCACTTCCGTTCTACCTTAGATTGAATGAGTATCTCTTGGATCTCTTAATCAGAATCTTCGTGGTATAAGCTAGATTGATGGCGGCATTCATGAGAGTCCGGAAAGTCTAAACCTTATCTGTGGTATTCCGAGTAGGACTCTGGGATTGAATGACTATGACGAACTTCAAACTCGCGAGTGCTGGGCGTAGTGACAGACGCAAAAGGAGGATGAATCCTATTCCAGTATGATCGAGAACCTCAGATGATTAGCCGTGCTGTGACAGAGCATTTGGACCATTTTCACAAGAGGATGGAACGCAGCCATTGACAACGGTGATGCCTCCAGACGATTAGCCATGCAGTGATAGCGCATCGGACTATTTTCCAGAGAGGATCAAAAGTAGGCATTGAGAATGGTGATGTCCTTACATAAAGCCAGCCATGGAAAGGAGTAGGATTGATTGGATTAAGACAGCAGGAAAGCAGAGGTTCAGAGGAACGAAAGCATCTCTATGCGCTTAACTGAAATTCTCACCAATGATTTACATAAGTATTTCTATCCTTATTTTATTATTTATTTTCGAAAACTCCATAACTATTTTATATCCGCCTGACTGAGATCTACAAGGTGACCATAGCTTGCTTCATACCAACAATCTCCGTGGGATCGATCCTTACTCACGTAAGGTTTATTACTTGGACGACCCAGTGCACTTGCTGGTTAGTTGTATCGAAGTTGTGAATGAAAAACAATTTATTAAGACGTGCGTACAGAGTTTTTGGCGCCGTTGCCTGAGATCACAATTTCGTGCACCACTTATCTTTTTCAAAAATCTTATCTTTTTCATATCTCTTTCAAAATTTAAAAACTTATGTTATCTTTTTCAAATTTCAAATTTTAAAAATAAAATCTTTTTCAAAATCAAATTTCAAAATCTTCTCTTTTTCTAATTTCAAACTTTAGTTTCAAATCTTTACTTATCTTATCTTTTATTTCATTTTTTAATTATTTTATCTTTTCTTAATTAATATCTTATCTTCTCTCTCCTATTTTTCAAAACCTCCTAACTAACTCCTCTCTTCCTTAATTTTCGAAAATAATATCTTCTTCTCTCTCTCTTTTTTTTCAAAACTACCAAACTAACTCCCATCTCTCTTAATTTTTGAAAATTTCTCTCTCTTCTCTCTCTTCTATTTTCGAAATTTAACATTTAAATTTTAAATCTTTTTAAATTATTAACCATAATTTTTGAAAATCAATTAACTAAATAAATAAAATAAAAACAAAACTATTTCAACTCTTATTTACTTTTTCTATTTATACTGCTCTTCTTCTCACATCTATATCACTCTTCTTCTTCCCCCTATGTATTCTTCCTTCTCATCTTAATTATTTCTATCCCCCTATTTTCAAAGTATTCTTCTTCTATTTCTTTTATTATATCTTCTTTTATTTACTCTTATCTACTATTTCCAAGGTATTTTTCTTCTACTTCTTTTACTTCTTTTCTTTCTTCTTCTTCTTTCTTTACTTCTGACTTTAAGGAGGAGCTTCTTGCCAATTGGCACAAAGAGCTTTCTTCTTTTCTTTCTTTTCCTTTTTTTTTCTTGTTTATGACCAGGAACAGGGATAAAGAACCCCTCTTGACTCCTGATCCTGAACCTGAAAAGACTCTGAGGAGGCGTTTACAACAAGCTAAAGCACAACACTCCGAAAGAGACCTTTCAGAAAGTTTTGAACAAGAACAATGAGACATGGCCGAACCACAAGAGGAGCCCAGAAAGGTCCTTGGTGACTTCACCATGCCTACTTCTGATTTTTATGGCAGAGGCATTGCTGTACCTGCCATTGGAGCTAAGAATTTTGAACTTAAGCCTCAGTTAGTCTCTCTTCTGTAACAGAACTGCAAATTCTATGGACATCCAATGGATGATCCACATCAGTTCTTAGCAGAATTCTTATAGATCTGTGGTACTATAAAGACTAATGGAGTTGATCCTGAAGTCTATAAGCTGATGCTTTTCCCCTTTGCTTTAAGAGACAGATCTAAGTTCTGGTTGGATGCCCAACCAAGAGAGAGTCTTGACTCTTGGAAAAAGCTGGTTAATGCTTTTCTAGCTAAGTTCTTTCCTGCTCAAAAGATAAGCAAGATTAGAGTGGAAGTTTAAACCTTCAGACAAAGAGAAGGTGAATCCCTTTATGAAGCTTGGGAAAGACATAAGCAGCTGATCAGGAGATATCCTCCTGACATGCTCTCAGAGTGGTCCCTCATAGGCGTGTTCTATGATGGTTTATCTGAGATGTCCAAAATTTTATTGGACAGCTCTGCAAGTGGATCTCTCCACTTGAAGAAAACACCTGCAGAAGCCAGAGAACTCATTGAGATGGTTGCAAACAACCAATTCATGTACACCTCTGAGAGGAATCCTGTAAACCATGGAATCTCTCAGAAGAAAGGAATTCATGAAGTTGAGACTCTAAATGCCATCCTGGCTCAGAATAAGATCTTGACCTAACAGGTCAACATGATCTCTCAATATCTCACTGGGATGCAAACTGCAGTTGGCAATAATCAGGAAGTTTCTCCTAAAGAAAAAGCTTATGATCCTGAGCAACCCACCATGGAGGAGGTGAATTACATGGGAGAACCCTATGGAAACACTTACAACCCTTCATGGAGGAACCATCCCAATCTTTCATGGAAAGATCAACAGAAACCTAAGCAAGGTTTCAGCAACCAAGGTGGAAGAAACCAGAATAGGTTCAATAACAAACCACCATTCCATCTTTTCAAGGGAATATGGAAGCCTCTAAGCAGAGCCTTTCTGACTTGGTTACTCTGGTTTCTAGCCTCTCTAAGACCACTCATAATTTCATAAATGAAATAAGGTACTTGATGAGTCCATATTTTTCGATATATTTTGGTTTGAATTGAGTGGATCTCATCACATAAACCCACATTTATTCATCTAAATAGCATGCTTTTGAGATTTCTTCCTAAATTGTGCTTGAAAGTGAAAACATGCTCTTTTATGCTCAATTTAGTCAATTTTAATTCACTATAATCCCATTTGGTGCATTTAAGTATTTGTTAAGTGATTTTCAGGTTTCCAAGGCAAGTATGGGTTGAAGAAGTGAGGAAAAGAGCATGCAAAAGGGAAGAATTCAAGAAATGAAGGATTTGGAAAGCTGCCAGCCCTGACCTCTCTGTACTAAATTGGTCATAACTTGAGCTACAGAGGTTCAAATGAGGCGGTTTCAGTGACATTGGAAAGCTAACATCCGGGGCTTCAAAATTATATGCAATTTGCTATTGTGAACATAAGTCTAAGTGTGCGTACGCACAGGTACTTGTGCGTACGCACAGGTCCCTGCACGTGACCTCATTAATTGCAACTCGCTGGTAGCGATTTCTGGGCCCCAATACCCAATCCAACTCATTTTTTTGAAGCTATTTAAGGCCAAATTGAAGAAGGATGAACGGGGGGAGCACTTAGGTTTATGTTTTTACATGTTTTTGTTAGTTTTCTAGAGAGAAAAGCTCCCCCTTCTCTCTAGAACCTAGGGTTTTTAGTTTAATTTCCTTGTAATTACTACTTTCAATTCTTGTTTTAATCTAGTTTCTTCTACCTTTCTTTGTTCTATTGTCTTAATTTTCTTGTTTATCTTGTTAATTTTTCATTTTAGTTGTCTTTTATGTTTATGCACACCCTTGTTATTTTAATTTACATTTAATGCAAATTTATGTTTCCATGTCATTTATTGCTTTCTTGAGTTGTTATTGCTATTTTCTTGCTTTGGTAGCTTTAGAATTTATTTTATTACAATTTAATATTATTTTATTTTCATGCACACCAAGTGTTTGATAAAATGCTTGGCTTAGTTTTTACTTAGTTTTTGCCCACTCTTGGCTTGAAATTGTTGACTTTGGTGTTCCTTGAGTCATTGATGTCCATTCTTATTTGATACATTAGAGTAGTTAGTTGATTTGGTCTCCTTGACTCTATGTGACCCCTTAGTGTTGACAAACGACTTAGGGATTGAAATTAACTATGCCTACTTGACTTATCTTTGATGTAAGGTTGACTAAGTAGGATTAACTCTTCATAATCATCATGTGTTTGTGGTCAATGGCTAGGATAGGTAACCTTAGCTCTCAATTACTTGCCAAGTGGTTTTCTTACATTTTAAGTTTCCTTTACTTGCATTTTAATTGCTTTGACTTTTGATTCCTTGCATGTTTATTTAATTGCTTTGATGTTTAAATTCTTGCATGTTTAGTTTTCACACTCTTGGTTGAGAAATTGGGTGTTTAGGTAGAATTGAGTTGTGGATGTCCATTCTGCATTATGTGAGAATGGTTAATTGGTTTGGTTTCCATTGACGCTAGTCTTTCACTAAGTAATTAGTGAGTTGACTAGGACTTATGGATTGAGATCAATTACGCCTTTGACTAATTCTCAAGGAGGATTAATTGATTTGGATTGCTTCCACACAATTGCCATGTTTGTGGTCCATAACTAGGATAGGAATCCTAAATTCCCCAATTCTTACCAAGAGTTGCCATTTACATTTCTTGCATGATCAATTACTTTCTTGCTATTTACATTTCTTGCTCTTGCTTTCATTCACAATTCCCCATGCTCTCTTTCTCCCATAGCCAATAACGTGACATTTCATTGCAACTCCTAGGGGAAGACAACCCGGGAGCTAAATACTCTCGGTTTATATTTTATTTTGACTTTATTATTTGATCTTGGGAATTAATTTTTGGTCTAGACTATACTTTCAACGATGAAATTCTATTTTGTGAAAATCTAGACTAACAATGGTTCTCTTGTTATCAAATTTGGCGCTGTTGTCGGGGACGCAATTGAGTGCTATCTTAAGTTGTTGTAAATATGTTGATAGTGTAAATACTTTACTTTTTGGTTGTTTGGTCATTTTTGTTAATATTTAGGTTTTTGTTTTTCTTGTTTATTGATGTCCTTTGTTTTTATTTGCTACTTTTTCTATGAGCTATCACCCTTGTTGCTTGGATCTTGGTTGTGAATGTTTTGTAGGGTATCATGAATCCAAATTGGGATTGCTTCATAGAGTGGGAGAATCAATTTAGGGAGGAACCAATTGCATATGAGCAACACTCATGGCAAACATCTCCCTCATACTACAACAAGCCAAACCCTCCCCTATGTGAATACCAAATCCAAGGATATGAAAGATACCCCTTACCTAACCCTCAACCACCTAACCTTCAAGCACCACCCTATACACCTCCATGGAATCAAAATGTCTATACACCGTGTTACCAACCATATGAACCACACCCTTGTACACCACCTCAATACCCTCATCCACATGACACACCTTCCAACTATACAACCTTTCTCCCAACCTTTGAACCTTCTCTTCCACCCCAATATGAAGTTTTCCAACCCTTGCCCCAAGAACAATAAGACCTTCAAGCATTCTTCCAAGATCAAGAAGGGTTCCAAAGAAAGCAAGGGGAGTTTACGGCTATCATAGCCGAAGCGGTGAACCGCTTGACCCTACTACGCTTAAGAACTCAAGACATCCCCCTTGAGGAAGGTGGAGGATCAAGTATGGAGTGTAATAAGGAGGAGAACATGGAGCCTCAAGGGGAGGTAGAAGAGTTAGAACAAGAATTGTAACAAGAGGAGGAAGGTAGAACTTGTGAAACGGAAGAGGTGAATGGAGAATTGAGAGAGTTTGATCAAGAAGTGGATTGCATCATCAATGATTTTTTGTCCACCTTGGTCAACCCCCTCAATGATCTTGAGGAACCTTCCACTCTTGAGTTTAAGAGGGATATGGAAGAGCTTGAAAAGGATGGTGAGAAAGATGTGATCACCCAAGAAGTGGAAGCAATTGTGCAAGAGCTTAATAGGATAACTCCACTACAACAAAAAATTGAGTGGGTAACAATTTTCTCTATGAGCTTCATAAGCCCATATCAATTTCCTCTCTTGGAAACAGATCATCAACTCAAGGTGCTTCTTGGAGTGTTAAATGGTGAAGGATTGGATGTTGGCTGGCAATGGAGTCCAAGGAACAAGTGGTGCAAGGTCCAATTTGGAGGAGTCCAACATTCAGGTGGGTGCTTCAAAGGTGCTTGGAGAGGTTGTTCATCTAAAGGCACAAGTGAAGGTCAACAAGAGGATGATAGAGAAACCAAAGTGTGGGATCCCGGAGGATTCTTGAAGAACAAACATGGGTGGCAACTCAAGGATGAGTGGAAGCATAAGCCACCATGACACAAGCTTCACTCAAAAGTCCAACTTGAGGACTTAAAACCAAAGTGCTAGGTGGGAGACACCCCCATGGTAATATCTTTTCAACCCTTCTTTCTTTTAGTTTTGTTTATTCAATTTTGTCTCTTTAATTAGCTTAGGTTGATTGCATTCTTGGTTGAATTTAGTTGAATTTTATGTTTGATCATGTGTTTTTGATGAATGATATGTTTTGGGCTTGAAAAACTTTAATTGATATCATGATTGGTGCCTTGGAGGCTTTAAAAATGTTGCAGAAACAGAGTTCTGTGCGTGCGCATAGCCTCGTGCATACGCACACTTCCCCTGTTTGTCACTACCTGTGCAAGCGCACAGCAGTGTGCGTACGCACACGCGTTGTAGCACGCTCTGTTCGCAGCGCTCGCACCCTCTATGCATGCGCACCCCACCACACTTTCATTCTGTGCGGATGCACACCTCCCTGTGCGTACGCACACATGGTCATTTTCACTTTCAAAAAAAAAAGAGAAAAGTGTGTTGTGCGTGCACACATGCCTGTGCGCGCGCACGCGTCTCTGGACCCCCTCTACCAGCAACGCTCGCACGTCCTGTGCGTCTGAACGCCTCAAAATTGCGCTGGTGTGCGTACACACACGTCTTTGTGCATACGCACAGGTCGCAATACATCTTCTGTTCGCAGCGCTCGCACGTTGCGGTGCGCGTGCATACCCCCACTCTCTCCATCCCGTGCGTCCACACACAACCTTGTGCGTCCGCACAGGTCTTTTCTCCCTACTCTATTTCTTTCTTTCTTCTTCTTCTTCTTTGCCCTTCTTCTCCGGCGAAACCTCGTTGCCGTGAGCCTCGCAGCGGCTAACGCAAGTCCCACTGTTGCCTATCCCTTTCTTCTCCACTCTTCATCTTTTCAATTTTCTTATTTTTATTTTAATTTTCTTTCTATGCATAGTTGCTTGTTTTACTTGCATCTTTTTTTTTAGTTTTGGTAACTTAGCTTAAGTCTTTCTTAATCCTTTGCTTGTTTGTTTCATTGCAAGTGTTCAAATTCTTCACTTATGGGTTGTTCATGCTTGAATTTTTGCTTGAATTTGACGAAAATGTGCACTATACTCCATCTGTAGGACATAATGCCCAAACAAAATTTTTGTTTAATTCATATGTTGTCATGACCATTGATGAGCGGATAATTTATACGCTTTTTGGCATTGTTTTTACATAGTTTTTAGTATAATTTAGTTAGTCTTTAGTATATTTTTATTAGTTTTTAATTAAAAAGCACATTTCTGGACTTTACTATGAGTTTGTGTGTTTTTCTGTGATTTCAGGTATTTTCTGGCTGAAATTGAGGGACTTGAGCAAAAATCAGATTCAGAGGTTAAAGAAGGACTGCAAATGTTGTTGGATTATGACCTCCCTACACTCAAAGTGGATTTTCTAGAGCTACAGAACTCCAAATGGCGCGCTCTCAATTGTGTTAAAAAGTAGACATCCAGGGATTTCCAACAATATATAATAGTCCATACTTTGCTCGAGTTTAGACGACGTAAACTGGCGTTCAACGCCAGCTCTCTGCCCTATTCTGGAGTTAAACGCCAGAAACAGGTTGCAGAGCAGAGTTAAACGCCAGAAACAGGTTACAAACTAGCGTTTAACTCCAAGGAAGACCTCTACACGTGAAAGCTTCAATGCTCAGTCCAAGCACACACCAAGTGGGTCTGGAAGTGGATTTCTGCATCATTTACTCATATCCGTAAACCCTAGTAACTAGTTTAGCATAAATAGAACTTTTTACTATTGTATTCAGAGTTCCTTTTTCCCTATTTTCGAATTCATATGCCATTTAGGGAGGCTGGCCATTCGGCCATGCCTGGACCATTATCACTTATGTATTTTCAACGGTAGAGTTTCTACACACTATAGATTAAGGTGTGGAGCTCTGTTGTTCCTCATGAATTAATGCAAAGTACTATTATTTTTCTATTCAATTCAAGGCTATTTCTTATCTAAGATATACACTTGTTCTTCAACCTGAGGAAGGTGATGATCCGTGACACTCATCATCATTCTCACCTATGAACGCGTGCCTGACAACCACTTCCGTTCTACTTGCAATAGCTTAAGTGCGTATCTCTTAGCCTCCTGGTTCATGACGCATGGTTGCCTCGCCTAACAATCGAGCCTTCCATTCCATGAGATCAGAGTCTTCGTGGTATAGGCTAGAATTATTGGCGGCCATTCCTAAGATCCAGAAAGTCTAAACCTTGTCTGTGGTATTCCAAGTAGGATCCGGGAAGGGATTGCTGTGACGAGCTTCAAACTCACGAGTGCTGGGCGTAGTGACAGACGCAAAAGGATTACTGAATCCTATTCCAGTATGATCGAGAACCGGCAGATGAATAGCCGTGCTGTGACAGCGCATTTTGGACCATTTTCACTGAGAGGATGGGATGTAGCCATTGACGACGGTGATGCCCTACATAATGCTTGCCATGGAAAGGAGTATGAAGGATTGGATGAAGACAATAAGAAAGCAGAGAATCAGAAGGAACAAAGCATCTCCATACGCTTATCTGAAATTCTCACCAATGAATTACATAAGTACCTCTATCCTATATTTTATTTATATTTTTATTATCAGTTCACCATAACCATTTGAATCTGCCTGAATGAGATTTACAAGGTGACCATATCTTGCTTCAAGCCGACAATCTCCGTGGGATCGACCCTTACTCACGTAAGGTTTATTACTTAGACGACCCAGTGCACTTGCTGATTAGTTGTGCGAAGTTGTGACAGAGAATTGAGATTACGATTGTGCGTACCAAGTTGTTGGCGCCATTGAGATCACAATTTCGTGCACCAAGTTTTTGGCGCCGTTGCCGGGAATCGTTCAAGTTTGGACAACTGACGATTCATCTTGTTGCTCAGATTAGGTACTCTTATTTTATATTTAAGCTTTTTAATTTTTTTATTTATTTTCGAAAAAATTTTCAAAATAAATAAATAAATAAATAAATTATTCTATTTTCTTCAAAATTTTTAAGAATGAATTCTAGAGTTTCACGATGATCTGTTGAATTCTGGATGGCTGTGAAGCCATGTCTAATCCTTTGGACCGAGATTTCAACTTATCATCACAAGAGTCCGTGGATTCTCATCTAATCAGCTGTTATATGTCTGATTTGTATCTGCTGAAGCTTGGCTGGCCATTGGCCATGTCTAGTGTTTTAGACCGGAGCTTTCACTGAAAGCTTGGCTGGCTAGTAAGCCATGTCTAATTCCTGGACTGGAGCTTTAGACTAACATTGCAAGATTCCTGGAATTCCTATTAAAAATTTTGAACCCTTATTTTCTTTTTCAAAATAATTTTTGAAAAATATACAAAAAAATTAATAAAATCATAAAATCAAAAATAATTTAATGTTTCTTGTTTGAGTCTTGTGTTAATTTTTAAATTTGGTGTCAATTGCATGTTTATCTCTTTCTTGCATTTTTCGAAAATTCATGCATTGCATTCTTTATGATCTTCAAGTTGTTCTTAGTAAGTCTTCTTGTTTGATCTTTAATTTTTCTTGCTTTGTGTCTTTTCTTGTTTTTCATATGCATTTTCAATTTGTTAGTGTCTAATTATTGAAAATTTCTAAGTTTGGTGTCTTGCATGTTTTTCTTTTCTCAAAAGTTTTCAAAAATAAGTCTTGATGTTCATCTTGACATTCAAAGTGTTCTTGGTGTTCATCTTGACATTCATAGTGTTCTTGCATGCATCATTTGTTTTGATTCAAAATTTTCATGCATTGAGTCTTTTTGATGTTTTTCTCTCTCATTATTAAAATTCAAATATCAAAGAAATATCTTTCCCTTTTTTCTCTCATAAATTTCGAATATTTGACTTGACTTTTTTAAAACTTTTTAAAATTTAGTTGTTTCTTATGAGTCAAGTCAAATTTTCAATTTAAAAACCTTATCTTTTTCAAATCTTTTTCAAAAAATCGAATCTTTTTCATTTTTCTCTCATAATTTTTGAAAATTTCAAGTTGATTTTCAAAAATTTTTTTCTTATTTTGTTTCATAATTTCAAAGTCTTTACTAACAATTAATGTGATTGATTCAAAAATTTTAAGTTTGTTACTTACTTAGTAAGAAAGGTTCAATCTTTAAATTTTAAATCATATCTTTTTGTTTCTTATTAGTCAAGTAATCAACTTTAATTTTCAAAATCAAATCTTTTTAAATTTCTTTTTCAAATCTTTTTCAAAATAAGTTTCAATCACATCTTTTTCAAAATTAATTTCAAAATCTTTTCTAACTTCCTATCTTTTCAAAATCTGATTTTCAAATCTTTTTCAATTAACCACTTAATTTTTTGTTTGATTCTTATCTTTTTCAAAACTACCTAACTAACTCTCTCTCTCTAATTTTCGAAAATCCCTTCCCTCTTTTTCAAAATTCAATTTTAATTAACTAATTGTTTTAAATTTCAATTTAAATTAGTTTCATTTTTCGTTCTAATTTTTGAATTCTAACTTTGATTTTAAATTAAAAATAAAAATATTTTTATTTTATTTTATTTAATTTTCGAATTCTCTCATCTCTCATCCCCTTCTATTTATTTGTTTATCTACTAACCACTCAAAAATCCGAACCCACTCCTCTCCCCTGTGTTTGGATTCTTATCTTTTTCTTTTGCTACTCTTCTCTTCTTATACTTACATAAGGAATCTCTATATTGTGACATAGAGGATTTCATATTTTCTTTTGTGTTCTCTTCTTTTTCATATGAGCAGGAAGAAGGATAAGAACACTCTTGTTGAAGTTGATCCTGAACCTGAAAAGACTCTAAAGAGGAAGCTAAGGAAGCTAAAGCACAACTCTCTGGAGAAAATCTGACTGAAAATTTCGAAAAAGAAGGAGACATGGCCGAAAATAATAACAATGCAAGGAAGATGCTTGGTGACTTTACTGCACCAAATTCTAACTTACATGAAAGAAGCATCTCAATCCCTGCCATTGGAGCAAACAATTTTGAGCTAAAGTCTCAACTAGTTTCTCTGATGCAACAGAATTGCAAGTTTCATGGACTTCCATCAGAAGATCCTTTTTAGTTCTTAACTGAATTCTTGCAAATCTGTGATACTGTTAAGACCAATGGGGTTGATCCCGAGGTCTACAGGCTTATGCTTTTCCCATTTGTTGTAAGAGACAGAGCTAGAATATGGTTGGACTCTCAACCTAAGGATAGCCTGAACTCTTAGGATAAGCTGGTCACGGCTTTCTTAGCCAAGTTCTTTCCTCCTCAAAAGCTTAGTAAGCTTAGAGTGGATGTTCAAACCTTCAGACAAAAAGAAGGTGAATCCCTCTATGAAGCTTGGGAGAGATACAAGTAACTGACTAAAAAGTGTCCTTCTGACATGCTTTCAGAATGGACCATCCTGGATATATTCTATGATGGTCTGTCTGAGTTATCAAAGATGTCACTGGACCATTCTGCAAGTGGATCCATTCACCTAAAGAAAACGCCTACAGAAGCTCAAGTACTCATTGACATGGTTGCTAATAACCAGTTCATGTACACTTCTGAGAGGAATCCTGTAAGTAATGGGACGCCTCAAAGGAAGGGAGTTCTTGAAATTGATGCTCTGAATGCCATATTGGCTCAGAACAAAATATTGACTCAGCAAGTCAATATGATCTCTCAGAGTCTGAATGGATTGAAGGAATCATCCAACAGTACTATAGAGGCATCTTCTGAAGAAGAAGCTTATGATCCTGAGAACCCTGCAATAGCAGAGGTGAATTACATGGGGGAACCCTATAGAAACACCTATAATCCCTCATGGAGAAATCATCCAAATTTCTCATGGAAGGATCAACAAAAGCCTCAACAAGGCTTTAATAATGGTGGAAGAAATAAGTTTAGCAATAGCAAGCCTTTTCCATCATCCATTCAGCAACAGACAGAGAATTCTGAGCAGAATCTATCTAGCTTAGCAAATATAGTTTCTGATCTATCTAAGGCCACTCTAAGTTTCATGAATAAAACAAGGTCCTCCATTAGAAATTTAGAGGCACAAGTGGGCCAGCTGAGTAAAAGGGTCACTAAATCTCCTCCTAGTACTCTCCCAAGCAATACAGAAGAGAATCCAAAAAGAGAGTGCAAGGCCATAACCTTACTTGGTGTGGCCGAACCCAAAGAGGAGAAGGAGGACATGAATCCTAGTGAGGAAGACCTCCTGGGACGCTCAGTGACCAATAAGGAGTTTCCCTTTAAGGAACCAAAGGAATCTGAGGCTCATCTAGAGACCATAGAGATTCCATTGAACCTCCTTTTGCCCTTCATGAGCTCTGATGAGTATTCATCCTCTAAAGAGGATGAAGACATTACTGAAGAGCAAGTTGCTAAATACCTTGGTGCAATTATGAATTTGAATGCCAAATTATTTGGTAATGAGACTTGGGAAGATGAACCTCCCTTGCTCACCAATGAACTGAATGCATTAGATAGGCAGAAATTACCTCAAAATAAACAGGATCCTAGTAAATTCTTAATACCCTGTAACATAGGCACCATGACCTTTGAGAAGGCTCTGTGTGACCTGGGGTCAGGAATAAACTTAATGCCACTCTCTGTAATAGAGAAACTTGGGATCTTTGAGGTGCAAGCTGCCAAAGTCTCATTAGAGATGGCAGACAACTCAAGAAAACAGGCTTATGGACAAGTAGAGGATGTGTTAGTAAAGGTTGAAGGCCTTTACATCCCTGCTGATTTCATAATCCTAGACACTAGGAAGGATGAGGATGAATCCATCATCCTTGGAAGACCCTTCCTAGCCACAGCAAAAGCTATGATTGATGTGGACAGAGGAGAGTTGATCCTTCAACTGAATGAGGACAACCTTGTGTTTAAAACTCAAGGATCTTCTTCTGTAACCATGGAGAGGAAGTATGAAAAGCTTCTCTCACTGCAGAGTCAAACAAAGCCCCCACAGTCAAACTCTAAGTTTGGTGTTGGGAGGTCTCAGCAATGCTCTGAACATCTGTGAGGCTCCATGAGAGCTCACTGTCAAGCTACTGACATTAAAGAAGTGCTTGTTGGGAGGCAACCCAATGTTATTTAATTGTATCTATTTTATTTTTTATTTCTATTTCGTGTTTTACTAGGTTGATGATCATGTGGAGTCACAAAAACTACAAAAAAATCAAAAAATAAAATGAAAACAGCATTAAAAATAGCACACCCTGGAGGAGGAGCATTCTGGCGTTTAAACGCCAGAAAAAGCATCTTTCTGGCGTTTAACGCCAGAAACAAGCATCTACCTGGCGTTAAATGCCAGAAACAGGCTACTTTTGGGCGTTTAACGCCAAAAACAGGCAGCAGTCTGGCGTTAAATGCCAGGATTGCACAGCAAGGGCATTTACACGCCTAATTGGAGCAGGGATGTTAAGTCCTTGACCACACAGGATTTGTGGACCCCACAGGATCCTCTCAGGATCTATGGACCCCACAGGATTCCCACCACTTCTTCTCTCCTCTTCACACCTTTTCATAACTCTCTTCCCCAAATACCCTTCACCAATCACCTCAATCACTCTTCCCCATCACCTCTTCACCATTCACATCCATTCACTCTTCCCTATAAACCCCACCTACCTCCAAATTTCAAACTCTTTTCCCTCCCAAACCCAACCCTAATGGCCAAACCCTAATCCCTCCCCCACTCCTATATAAACCCTTCATCACTCTTTCATTTTCACACAACACAACCCTCTCTTCTCCCCCTTGGCCGAATACACCTTCTCTCTCCCTCTCCTACATTCCTCTTCTTCTTCTCCTTCTTTCTTTCTTCTTTTGCTCGGGGACGAGCAAGCATTTTAAGTTTAGTGTGGTAAAAGCTCTGCTTTTTGTTTTTCCATAACCATTAATGGCACCTAAGGCTAGAGAAACCTCAAGAAAGAGGAAAGGGAAGGCAATTGCTTCCACCTTTGAGCCATGAGAGACGGAGAGATTCATCTCAAAGGTCCATCAAGACCACTTCTATGAAGCTGTGGCCAAGAAGAAAGTGATCCCTGAGGTTCCTTTCAAGCTCAAAAAGAATGAGTATCCGGAGATTCGACTTGAGATCCAAAGAAGAGGTTGGGAAGTTCTCACCAACCCCATTCAACAAGTTGGGATCTTAATGGTTCAAGAGTTCTATGCAAACGCATGGATCACTAGGAACCATGATCAAAGTGTGAACCCGAATCCAAAGCATTGGCTTACCATGGTTCGGGGGAAATACTTAGATTTCAGTCCGGAAAATGTAAGGCTAGCGTTCAACTTGCCAATGATGGAAGAAAACGCATGCCCCTACACTAGAAGGGTCAACTTTGATCAAAGGTTGGACTAAGTCCTCATGGACATATGTGTAGAAGGAGCTCAATGGAAAGTTGACTCAAGAGGCAAGCCGGTTCAATTAAGAAGACTGGACCTTAAGCCTGTAGCTAGAGGATAGTTGGAGTTTATTCAACGCTCAATCATTCCTACTAGCAACCAGTCTGAAGTTACTGTAGACCGGGCCATCATGATCCATAGTATCATGATTGGGGAGGAAGTGGAAGTTCATGAGATTATACCTCAAGAACTCTACAAGGTGGCTGACAAGTTCTCCACTTTGGCAAGGTTAGCCTTTCCTCACCTCATTTGCCACCTCTGCAATTCGGCTGGAATTGACATAGAGGAAGACATCCTCATTGAAGAAGACAAGCCCATCACTAAGAAAAGGATGGAGCAAACAAGAGATCACGGACCTCAACAAGAGCATGAGGAAATTTCTCACCATGAAATCCCTGAGATGCCTCATGGAATGCATTTTCCTCCACAGAATTATTGGGAGCAAATCAACACCTCTCTAGGAGAATTAAGTTCCAACATGGGACAACTGAGGATGGAGCACCAAGAGCACTCCATCATCCTCCATGAGATTAGAGAAGATCAAAGAGCTATGAGGGAGGAGCAACAAAGACAAGGAAGAGACATAGAGGAGCTCAAGAGCACCATTGGTTCTTCAAGAAGAGGAAGACGACACCCTCACTAAGGTGGACCCATTCCTTAATCTTCTTGTTCTTATTTTCCTGTTTTTCGTTTACTATGCTTTATGTTTATGTTTGTGTCTTATTACATGATCATTAGTATTTAAGTGTCTATGCCTTAAGTTATAAATGTCCTATGAATCCATCACCTCTCTTAAATGAAAATATTTTAATCACAAAAGAACAAGAAGTACATGAGTTTTGAATTCATCCTTGAAACTAGTCTAATTATTTTGATGTGGTGACAATACTTTTTGTTTTTTGAATGAATGCTTGAACAGTGCATATGTCTTTTGAATTTGTTGTTTATGAATGTTAAATATGTTGGCTCTTGAAAGAATAATGAAAAGGAGAAATATTATTGATAATCTGAAAAATCATAAAATTGATTCTTGAAGCAAGAAAAAGCAATGAATACAAAAGCTTGCGAAAAAAAAGAAAAAAAAATGGCGAAAATAAAATAAAAAAAAAAAGAGAAAGAAAAAGCAAAAGCAAGCAGAAAAAGCCAATAGCCCTTAAAACCAAAAGGCAAGGGTAATAAAAAAGATCCAAGGCTTTGAGCATCAGTGGATAGGAGGGTCTAAAGGAATAAAATCCTGCCCTAAGCGGCTAAACCAAGCTGTCCCTAACCATGTGCTTGTGGCGTGAAGGTGTCAAGTGAAAACTTGAGACTGAGCGGTTAAAGTCAAGGTCCAAAGCAAAAAAAGAAAAAAAGAGTGTGCTTAAGAACCCTGGACACCTCTAATTGGGGACTTTAGCAAAGCTGAGTCACAATCTGAAAAGGTTCACCCAATTATGTGCCTGTAGCATTTATGTATCCGGTGGTAATACTGGAAAACAAAGTGCTTAGGGCCACGGCCAAGACTCATAAAGTAACAGTGTTCAAGAATCAACATACTGAACTAGGAGAATCAATAACACTATCTAAATTCTAAGTTCCTATAGATGCCAATCATTCTGAACTTCAATGGATAAAGTGAGATGCCAAAACTATTCAAGAGGCAAAAAGCTACTAGTCCCGCTCATCTGATTGGAGCTAAGTTTCATTGATATTTTGGAATTTATAGTATATTCTCTTCTTTTTATCCTATTTGATTTTCTGTTTCTTGGGGACAAGCAACAATTTAAGTTTGGTGTTGTGATGAGCGGATAATTTATACGCTTTTTGGCATTATTTTTACATAGTTTTAGTATAATTTAGTTAGTCTTTAGTATATTTTTATTAGTTTTTAATTAAAAATCACATTTCTGGACTTTACTATGAGTTTATGTGTTTTTCTGTGATTTCAGGTATTTTCTGGCTGAAATTGAGGGACTTGAGCAAAAATCAGATTCAGAAGTTGAAGAAGGACTGCAGATGCTGTTGGATTCTGACCTCCCTGCACTCAAAGTGGATTTTCTGGAGCTACAGAACTCTAAATGGCACGCTCTTAATTGCGTTGGAAACTAGACATTCAGGGCTTTCCAGCAATATATAATAGTCCATACTTTTCCCGAGTTTAGATGACGCAAACTGGCGTTCAATGCCATATCTCTGCCCTATTCTGGAGTTAAACGCCAGAAACAGGTTGCAAAGCAGAGTTAAACGCCAGAAACAGGTTACAAACTGGTGTTTAACTCCAAGGAAGACCTCTACACGTGAAAGCTTCAATGCTCAGCCCAAGCACACACCAAGTGGGCCCGGAAGTGGATTTCTGCATCATTTACTCATATCTGTAAACCCTAGTAACTAATTTAACATAAATAGAACTTTTTACTATTGTATTCAGAGTTCCTTTTTCCCTATTTTTGAATTCATATGCCATTTAGGGAGGCTGTCCATTCGGCCATGCCTGGACCATTATCACGCATGTATTTTCAACGGTAGAGTTTCTACACACCATAGATTAAGGTGTGGAGCTCTGCTGTTCCTCATGAATTAATGCAAAGTACTATCGTTTTTCTATTCAATTCAAGCATATTTCTTATCTAAGATATACACTTGTTCTTCAACCTGAGGAAGGTGATGATCTGTGACACTCATCATCATTTTCACCTATGAACGCGTGCCTGACAACCACTTCCGTTCTACTTGCAATAGCTTAAGTGCGTATCTCTTAGCCTCCTGATTCATGACGCATGGTTGCCTCGCCTAACAACCGAGCCTTCCATTCCATGAGATCAAAGTCTTCGTGGTATAGGCTAGAATTATTGGCTGCTATTTCTGAGATCCGAAAAGTCTAAACCTTGTCTGTGGTATTCTGAGTAGGATCCGGAAAGGGATGGCTGTGACGAGCTTCAAACTCACGAGTGCTGGGCGTAGTGACAGACGCAAAAGAATTACTAAATCCTATTCCAGTATGATCGAGAACCGACAGATGAATAGCCGTGCTGTGATAGTGTATTTTGGACCATTTTCACTGAGAGGATGGGATGTAGCCATTGACGACGGTGATGCCCTACATAACGCTTGCCATGGAAAGGAGTATGAAGAATTGGATGAAGACAATAGGAAAGCAGAGAATCAGAAGGAACAAAGCATCTCCATACGCTTATCTGAAATTCTCACCAATGAATTACATAAGTACCTCTATCCTATATTTTATTTATATTTTTATTATCAATTCACCATAGCCATTTGAATCCGCCTGAATGAGATTTACAAGGTGACCATAGCTTGCTTCAAGCCGACAATCTCCGTGGGATCGACCCTTACTCACGTAAGGTTTATTACTTGGACGACCCAGTGCACTTGCTGGTTAGTTGTGCGAAGTTGTGACAGAGAATTGAGATTACGATTGTGCGTACCAATTTGTTGGCGCCATTGAGATCACAATTTCGTGCACCAACCATATGTATTAGACCATACCCTTGTTGGTATTCTGATCAAGAATTGTGCACTTTGGAATTTCAATTATGTACTTGTTCATTGCCTTGAGTTACTAGCACCAAATTGACTTAGAATTAACTTTTTGTCTCTTAATTGGTGTAATTTTTAACAAGTACATATTGAATTTAGTGGATTGAATGGACTTGCTTATTCATCATGGCTTTTAAGCCAATATAATCACATCACAAGGTATTTGCTCCTTGTTAATGCTTTGCATTTGTTTAAGTTGACTTGACTTGATCCTTATCAAGACTTGTCACTTTCTGTAGCAAGCACCTTCCCATGTGATTATTTGATTGTTCTTAAGGATGAATAAGTAATTTCTCATCATCATTGCATTGGTTATTATTTTTGTGCTATTTTATATCAATTTTGCTCTTTCACTTGCACAACTTCAATATCCAATCATTCCTACATTCAATTCACTCTTGTTGTAGTTGCCTAAGATTGCTTGTTCTTAATTGATGCTCATCTATTGCTTGCATCTTAGGCCATCTAATTGAGAAACTCATGCTTAATTTTTTATTGTGCAGATGCCACTTTAACTGGCCGTTGTGTGTATTCCACACCATTATGCAAACCTCCTCAATTAGATGCTTACTTACCCTCTCCTTCACTTTTGTGCTACTTGCCCTATGATTTCTAATTATACTTTATTCATTCTTTTTGAGGATGAGACGTCAAGGCAAGGAGCCGGGAGAAGAGGAGGACACCAAGGATGGAGATGCCAAGAATGCTTTGTACTTAGTGATTTCCACACAACCCAAGCCCCCAGCGGAAGGTAGAGCACTTAGAGACATTCTCCCCGGATCGTGTTCATGCACAGAGGACCGTGCAATGCTTAAGTGTGGGGAAGGATTCGTCATTTTGGGAAATAAACTTTCTTTTCCGAACACTTTGCACTTTATTTTTTTTTCTTTTTATTATGTTTCTTGTAGATATTTAGAGTGTTTTTGACAATTGCATTACATTTTCTTCATAGTCTATATCTATTGCATTTTGCATCGTTTGCATGGTATATATTTTATAGATAGAAGTTGTGATTGGATGATGTGAATAGCATATGCCTAGTTATCTTGATCCTAATTGTTCATGTTAATTTTTTGCTTGTTGAAAATTAGGAAAAGAACTAGGAAATTTTGAAAATTACATCCATCACATCATACATATATACATACATACATACATACATACATACATATAGTAAATAAGTCTTGGTAAAACAACAAAGAATTTTCAAGAAATCTCTTTTTGGGCACTCCATTGATTAGATTTGAAAATTATTTTTGAACTTGCTTGAAGTATCTTTTATAGAATATAGAAAAGAGCTTGAACAAATACCAAGTGAGATTTGAGCTTTAATTGTGTGGTTGCATATTTTCAATCACAAATTTTGTTCTTGTGTGTTATAAACTCCTTTTATGATTGTGATCTTAGATTTGCTTTAGTCTATATGTCCTATATTTGTTGTTTTGGAATTTCATTTAGAATGATTGAGGCCATCTTTGTATAGCTCACTAACCATATGGCCAACCCTTACATCTACCTTTGTAAACCACTTTTGAGCATTTTAATTATCCTTTGTTCTAATTTTAAGCACATCATCAACCTTAAGTGAAAGACCATGAATGTCCTTGAATTGTATCTTTGATTAGCTTGGGTTTGAGTGTATGTGTTAATCAAGTGTGGGGAAAATTTGTGAAAAACATGGGTAGAAAGGTACTTTGGGTGTTCATTGAGAATATATGGAAAAATGGGTAAACACTCATGCATTCATTACTCAAAACATATGCATCTCTCTTATATGATAAAGAAAGAAAGTTTGATGTACATACTTTGTATATAAAAAATAAAAAAAAAAGAAAGCGAGAAAAAGAAAAAAAAAGAAAAAAATGAACAAATAATAATAATGAAAATAAGAGATGCATATGTGGTTGAATTGAAAAGAAAATGCATGAGTGAATGTGAGAAAAAGGATAAATGGGTAGCTAGGATTATTTTGTTGTGTATATAGGATGATATATAGGATTAGGTGGGATACTTGAGCTAATCAAAGATCCAATCTAATAGCCCACTTAACCATATTAATCCTACCCTTACCTAAGCCCCATTACAACCCATAAAAGTCCTCATGATATTTGCATTCATGCATCAAATATTAGTTGATTGTTAGACGACTTGCAAATCTTTAAAAAACATGATTAAAGGAAGATTGAGTGATTAAACCCTACACACTGAGCGATTAGAGTGTAAACACATCCGGTGAGGGTTTCAATTGCTCAATTCTATGTTCCCATTGCTTATCTTGTATCTTCTTGCAAGTTGTTGAACTTAATTTTCGAAATTTCAAATCAAATCTTTGGATATTGATCATATGGTTATATTTGCTTTATCTTGGCCCTAAGCTTTATTTTGGATTGATTGAGATTCTTTTGTTTATTTTTGCCAAACTCAATAGGAATCATAGTGTAGATATATATACATAGCATTTAGTATAGTTATATGCATGTAGGTAGTTGCATTAATAATTACCCCTTCATTCATCTCCTTTGGTTGGTTTAGCATGAGGACATACATGGTTTAAGTGTGGGAGAATTGATGAGTCCATATTTTCCGATATATTTTGGTTTGATTTGAGTGGATCTCATCACATAAACCCACATTTATTCATCTAAATAGAATGCTTTTGAGATTTCTTCGCAAATTGTGCTTGAAAGTGAAAACATGCTCTTTTCTGCTCAATTTGGTCAATTTTAATTCACTTTAATCCTATTTGGTGCCTTGATGTATTTGTTAAGTGATTTTCAGGTTTCCAAGGCAAGTATGGGTTGAAGAAGTGAGGAAAAGAGCATGCAAAAGGGAAGAATTCAAGAAATGAAGGATTTGGAAAGCTGCCAGCCCTGACCTCTCTATACTAAATTAGTCATAACTTGAGCTACAGAGGTCCAAATGAGGCGGTTTCAGTGGCATTAGAAAGCTAACGTCCGGGGCTTCAAAATGATATGCAATTTGCTATAGTGGATAAAAGTCTAAGTGTGCGTACGCACAGGTACTTGTGCGTACGAACAAGTCGGAATTCAGCATGTGTGCGGACGCACACGTCTGTGCGTCCGCCCAGGTCCCTGCACGTGACCTCATTAATTGCAACTTACTGGCAGCGATTTCTGGGCCCAAAACCCAATCCAACTCATTTTTTTGAAGCTATTTAAGGCCAAATTGAAGAAGGATGAAGGGGGGAGCACTTAGGTTTAGGGTTTTACATGTTTTTGTTAGTTTTCTAGAGAGAGGAGCTCCCCCTTCTCTCTAGAACCTAGGATTTTTAGTTTAATTTCCTTGTAATTACTACTTTCAATTCTTGTTTTAATCTAGTTTCTTCTATCTTTCTTTGTTCTATTGTCTTAATTTCCTTGTTTATCTTGTTAATTTCTCATTTTAGTTGTCTTTTATGTTTATGCACACTCTTATTATTTTAATTTACATTTAATGAAAATTTATGTTTCCATGTCATTTATTACTTTCTTGAGTTGTTATTGCTATTTTTTTGCTTTGGTAGCTTTAGAATTTATTTTATTGCAATTTAATTTTATTTTATTTTCATGCACACCAAGTGTTTGACAAAATGCTTGGCTTAGTTTTTATTTAGTTTTTTCCCACTCTTGGCTTGAAATTATTGACTTTGGTGTTCCTTGAGTCATTGATGTCCATTCTTATTTGATACATTAGAGTAGTTAGTTGATTTGGTCTCCCTTGACTCTATGTGACCCCTTAGTGTTGACATAGGACTTAGGGATTGAAATTAACTATGTCCACTTGACTTATCTTCGATGTAAGGTTGACTAAGTAGGATTAACTCTTCATAATCATCACGTGTTTGTGGTCAATGGCTAGGATAGGTAACCTTAGCTCTCAATTGCTTGCCAAGTGGTTTTCTTACATTTTAAGTTTCCTTTACTTGCATTTTAATTGCTTTGACTTTTAATTCCTTGCATGTTTATTTAATTGCTTTGATGTTTAAATTCTTGCATGTTTAGTTTTCACACTCTTGGTTGAGAAATTGGGTGTTTGGGTGGAATTGAGTTGTGGATGTCCATTCTGCATTGTGTGAGAATGGTTAATTGGTTTGGTTTCCATTGACGCTAGTCTTTCACTAAGTAATTAGTGAGTTGACTAGGACTTATGGATTGAGATCAATTACGCCTTTGACTAATTCTCAAGGAGGATTGATTGATTTGGATTGCTTCTACACAATTGCCATGTTTGTGGTCCATAACTAGGATAGGAATCCTAAATTCCCCAATTCTTACCAAGAGTTGCCATTTACATTTCTTGCATGATCAATTACTTTCTTGCTATTTACATTTCTTGCTCTTGCTTTCATTCACAATTTTCCATGCTCTCTTTCTCCCATAGCCAATAACGTGACATTTCATTGCAACTCCTAGGGAAGACGACCCGAGAGCTAAATATTCTCAGTTTATATTTTGTTTTGACTTTATTATTTGATCTTGGGAATTAATTATTGGTCTAGACTATACTTTCAACGATGAAATTCTATTTTGTGAAAATCTAGACTAACAATAGATCTCTTGATAAACCATTATTTTATGATTTATATTGTGTTTAATTGAGTGGTTTTATCAAGTCTTTACCCACTTATTCATATGATTAGCATGATATTATAATTCCTTCCCAAAATTGTTCCATGGTTGAAAACTTGCTTCCTAGAGATCTTTTAATTATGTATTTTAATTCTCCTTTATACCATTCGATGCCGTGATCCGTGTGTTAAGTGTTTCAGGCTTCATAGGGAAGGAATGGCTTAGAGAATGGAGAGGAAGCTTGCAAAAATGGAAGGAATACAAGAAACTAAGGAGATGAGCAGCGAACACTGACGCGAGCGCGTGAAATGAAGAAATCGCAATGATGCGAACGCGTGCCTGACGCAAATGCATGGATTGGAGTCTGCACGAATGACGCGAATGCGTGAACGACGAGAACGCGTGACAAGGAGAATCGCTGAATGACGCGAACGCGTGGACGACGCGTACGCGTGACCTGCGCTATCTATAAAAATTACAGAATACGCTGGAGACAGTTTTGGGCCGCGTTTTAACCCTATTTTTGGCCCAGAAACACAAATTAAAGCTAGGAAACATGCAGAGACTCAACACGTATCCACACACATTCAGATACATTGATATTAGGATTACTTTTAGTTTTAGATCTGAATCTAGAATAGCCTTTACATTCATAGTTTATGCCTTTTGCTTGGATTTTGGATGCTGAAGAGTCATTACCTCCGTTGAAATTATTACTTTAGTTTGTTTCCTTATTCCCTTACTCTTTATTAGTTACTCATTGACCTTGTTCAGATATGTATGTTACATTTTGAATTTATTAATATATAGAGTTACTTTTATTTTTAATTAATTTTAATTCTCTATTTTATTTTGTTTAATTATGTCTTCTTATATTTTTATGAGTATTAATTCCATGTCAATGGAGTAGAAACTCCACTTGACATGGGGGTTGATTAAGAAGAGACACTTGAGTTGGAATGCTCAAGTGCTTAGATAAATTGGAAGTTGTTGGCTAATTCTGTACCTACTAACGCTAGACCTTCCCAAGGGAGAGGACTAGGATTTGCGGGTAAGAGTTAGCTCAATCACTTGACTTTTCTTTATTTAGTAAGGTTTAACTAAGTGAAAACAACAACCTCTTTACACTACACTTGAGAAGATTCCAACAAGGATAGGACTTCCAATTAATTATTCCCCTAGTCAAGGATTTTTAATATTAATAATAATTCTTAGTTAATTGCTTTAATTTACAATTATTTTAAATTGCTCATCATTCAACTCAATTTTCTGGAAAACTCTTAGTTAATAAAATAGCACTCTTTTCTGCAACTCGTCGGGAGACGACCTGGGACTCATACTTCCAGTATTTATAATTCTAAAATTTGTGACACCCTTTTTAAATTGGTGAGGTGGATCTTAGCTGGTTAAGAGCTATACGTGCAACACTATTCTCTTATTTAAAAATCTCTAAATTGGCTTAACTTCTGCCACTTACCAATTTTTGGCGCCGTTGCTGGGGAGTTACAATAGTGTGCTAGATTATTAATTAGTGTACATACTTTTATTTTTATTTGCATATTTTATTTTTATCTCTATTACCATGAGCTATATGTCTTTCTCATTGAATGATGTGTTCATTGCCTGATCCGAGTTTAGTCCCATTTGATCCTGAATTTGAAAGAACTCTTTCACATATTTGGCGAGCTCGACGCAGAATAGCCTCTGAGGGTGGTGAAGTGATTGTTATCGATTCACCAGTCTCATCTGAGGGCGAATCTGAATCGTAATCTGAGAGCGAGACAAGCTCATTTACTACTGATTTGGTTGATTCACGTGCAGGTGACATGGCAGAACCTAGGAGGATTACTCTCCAGGAGGCAGGAGCCCCAGACTTCACCGTGCAACTGTATCAAGTGCGTCACCTAAATCTGGCTGCGGATTTTGAACTGAATACTGCACTAATCAACTTGATGCCCAAGTTTCATGGCTTACCTGCTCAAGAGCCTATCAAGGACCTTAGGGATTTCCAGATAGCCTGTTCTACTGTTAGGCATCATGGTGCAGATGAAACTTCTATTCTGTTAACCGCCTTCCCGTTTTCTCTTGAAGGAAAGGCGAGAGAATGGTACTATTCTCAACCTGAAGCAACCGTTACCAACTGGGATACACTTAGAAGAGAATTTTTGAAAAAATACTTTCTAGCTGAAGTTACTGATAGATTGAGAAAAGATATTTCAATGATTATTCAAGGTGAATCCGAGACTCTCTACGAATAGTGGGAGCGCTTCAACAATCTCCTAGACGCATGCCCCCATCACATGATTAATAGACTAGTATTGATCAGCTACTTCACTCAAGGCATGAACCCCCAGGATAAGACTACACTGGAAGGTGCTAGTAATGGTTCTTTAAAAAAGTATAGGACCACAGATGAAGCATGGCAGCTGATCAGCGACTTAGCTAAGTCCACTAGGAATCACGGGCAGAGGCGCAACCATCCCAAGGCTGTTGCCGAAGTTTCTTCTAGCATTGAGACTACCGCTCTCACACTGAGTATATGTGAGATGACCAACCTACTGAAACAGATGCAGTTGAATCAACAACAAGCACAACAAGCTCAGTCTCTCCCGCCACAACAAAGCCAACAGTTGGTTCCACAAAGAGTATGCGGGATCTGTGCTGATTATAGTCATTATACTGATGAATGTCCACAGCTCCAGGAAGACAACACTATGGTAGCCACTCACAACTTCTGTGATCGCCCGAATCAAGGATACAATCAACAAGGTGGCAACTACAACTAAGGTGGCAACTATAACCATGGATGGCAGGACAACTCCAACCAAGGTTGGAGAGATAATTCTAACCATGGCTAGAGGGATAACTATAATAGAGGAGGTAGAGACAACAATAGAAACCAGAGGTGGAATAACAATAACAACAACAGACAGCAGAATAGAACCAACCTTACAGGACACCTCACCTAAGGCAGTCCCAAGGACCCCAGCACAACCAACAACAGGTTCCTCAGACTACTTATTCCAATTCCTCATCAAATGACGAGATGCTCCGTTCTCTTGTACAAGGGCAACAAGACATGCAGATGCAGCTGAACTCTACTTTAAATAGTCTGACTGCCACTTTACAAGCTCTCGTCTCCCGGATGGATTCATCACCTAATTCCACACATCAACCTTCAAGCTCCAGTGGAATTCCTTCTCAACCACTACCTAATCCCAAGGGTGGCATCAATGCCATCACTTTGAGGTCTGGAACCACATTACAGGAGAGGAACCATGAGGAGCCAAGCCCACCAGAACACGTCCCAGCTGAAGATGTGATGGAAGTGGAAGATGCTGAAGAGGAAGAGGACGTACAGGACATAGTTGCAGAAGAAGCAGTTCAACCATAGAATGAAGCACCAAAGGATGCAGAAGCTACAAGTAACGCCCTTCCTATCCCATTTCCACAACTTGCAAGGAAGCCTAGAAAGCAGATGGAACTTGATCCCAAAATGGTAGAAATATTCAAAAAGGTCGAGGTAACTGTTCCCCTTTTTTATGTTATTCAACAGGTACCTAAATACGCACAGTTTCTAAAGGATTTATGCATACATAAAGATAAATTAATGAATTAGAAACTATTCCTTTAAGTAGTTCTATATCTGCTCTAATAGGAGGAATACCTGAAAAATGTAGTGATCCAGGTCCATGTATGGTTAACTGTACCATTGGAGGTGTGACATTTTCTGACTGTATGTGTGATTTAAGAGCGTGTGTTAGTATAATGTCTTTGTCTATATATGATACTTTGAGACTCCCTCCCTTAAAAAGGTTGGCAGCTCATTTTGTGTTAGCAGATAAAAGCATTATTACAGTAGTTAGAATTGCTGAAGATGTATTAGTAAGCATTAAGAGGCTCACATTTTCCATTGACTTCTATATCCTGGAAATGCCCCCTAATGACTTAGGAAGACCATCATCAATCCTGCTTGGAAGACCATCCCTGAAGACTTCGAAGTTCAAGTTGGATGCATTCTCAGGAACTTAATTACTCCTTTGAGATAGATGGTAGAACAGTGAGTTTCACTCTAAATGAAGCTATGAAGCATCCTCCGGAAGATCATTCTATCTTTCAGTGCGACATTATTGATGAAACTGTAGCTGAAGTTCACCAGGAAAAATTAGAAGAGAAGTACATGGAGCAAGGTCCAAGTGTGGGGACACTTTCTGAAAACACTGAGAACACTTTACCATTATCACTAGTCCCAGATGATCCAGAGCCTAGCTATGAGCAGAAATTAGAATTAAAGCCCCTTCCTCCACACCTCAAGTATGCTTACCTTGAGGACAAGCAGAGGTTCCCAGTTATCATTGCAAGGGAACTCACTTCCCAACGAGAAGAACAACTGCTTAATGTGATGAGAAAATATAAGAAAGTAATTGGATGGAGCTTGGCGGATATAGTAGCCATCAGCCCTCAAGTTTGTGAACACAGAATATTCTTAGAAGAGGGAGCAAAGCCTATCCGTCAGCCTCAAAGAAGATTAAATCCAACCATCTTAGAAGTTGTCAAGAAAGAAGTGACTAGGCTACTTGAAGCAGATATCATTTACCCCATCTCAGACAGTGAATGGGTCAGTCCAGTACAAGTAGTGCCCAAGAAGTCTGGAGTCACAACAGTAAGAAATGAGCATGGAGAGCTCCTGACAACTAGAGTGCAGAATTTATGGAGAGTTTGCATTGACTATAGGCGTCTCAACCAAGCCACTCGCAAGGATCATTACCCCTTGCCATTCATTGATCAGATGCTTGATCGCCTATCAGGTAAATCCCATTACTGCTTTTTAGATGGTTATACAAGCTACTTTCAAATTCATATAGCCCCTGAAGATCAGGAAAAGACTACTTTTACATGTCCTTTTGGAACTTATGCTTATAAGAGAATGCCCTTTGGCTTATGCAATGCACCAGCTACTTTCCAAAGATGTATAATAAGTCTTTTCTCTGATCTCATTGAGAATTGTATGGAGATTTTTATGGATGATTTTAGCGTATATGGTGATTCTTTTAGCCTATGCTTGGATAGTTTATCTAGAGTGTTAGACAGATGTGTTAGAACAAACCTTGTATTAAATTTTGAAAAATGTCACTTTATGGTAAAACAAGGAATTGTACTAGGACATGTTGTGTCTAATACTGGCATTTCTGTAGATCTAACAAAGGTGGATGTTATTTCGAGTTTACCTTACACCTCCTCTGTGAGGGAAGTCCATTCGTTACTTGGCCATGCAAGTTTTTACAGGAGATTTATTAAGGACTTCAGTAAGGTAGCATTGCCTTTATCCAGATTGCTGCAAAAAGATATTGAGTTTGAGTTCAGTGAAGATTGTATGTAAGCATTTGATAAGCTGAAAATCGTCCTAACTCAAGCTCTAATTGTGAGAGGACCAGACTGGAGCTAGCCTTGAAATTATGTGTGATGCTTCCAACCATGCAGTAGGAGTGGCGCTGCCTCAGTGCGAAGGTAAAGACCCTTTTGTAATTGCTTATGCGTTTAAGACTTTAGATGCTGCTCAATCTAATTACACTACTACTGAAAAAGAGCTTCTTGCTATTGTTCTTGCTTTAGATAAATTCCGAGCCTATTTACTTGGTACTAAGGTAGTAGTGTACTCAGACCATGCAGCTCTAAAATATTTATTAGCTAAAAAGGAGTCCAAACCAAGGCTAATACGTTGGATAGTGCTGCTGCAAGAATTTGATTTAGAAATTAAGGATAGGAGTGGTAACCAGAATTTAGTTGCAGACCACTTGAGTCGCCTTGAGCACATTAAGGATGACTCCACTCCTATAAATGATAATTTCCCATTTGATAGCTTACATGCAGTATCTAAAGTAGTTCCTTGGTATGCATCTATAGCTAATTATCTAGTTAGCCACACTTTTCCTCCAAATTTTACTAAACATCAAAGAGACAAGCTGAAAAGCGAGTCCAAATATTATATATGGGATGATCCATATTTATGGAGGTGTGGTGCTGACCAGGTAATTAGACGGTGTGTGCCTCAATTAGAATTCCAGTCCATTTTAGAGGCTTGCCACTCATCTGAGAGTGGAGGACATTTTGGCCCTCAAAGAACAGCTAAGAAAATTCTAGACTGTGGATTCTGGTGGCCTACTCTTTTTAAAGATGCCGCTGAATTTTGTAAATCTTGTTCCCCATGCCAAAGGTTTGGTAATATATCCAAGAGGGATGAGATGCCTCAACAGATTATGCTTTTCTGTGAAATTTTTGATATTTGGGGCATTGACTTCATGGGTCCATTTCCAAATTCTAATGGTTACGTTTATATACTGTTAGCTGTAGATTATGTTTCCAAATGGGTGGAAGCAATTCCTACCCATATTGATGATGCTAACACTATTGTTTCTTTTGTTAGAAACCATATTATTTGTCGCTTTGGATCACCACGAGCAATCGTGAGCGATCAAGGCACCCACTTTTGTAATAGGAGACTAACAAGATTACTCAAGAAGCATGGGATAGTTCACAAAGTAGCAACAGCTTACCATCCCCAGACCAATGGGCAAGCAGAAGTCTCTAATAGAGAGATTAAACATATTCTGGAGAAGATAGTAAAACCTCATAGGAAGGACTGGAGTGCCAGGCTACAAGATGCACTCTGGGCATATAGAACAGCGTAGAAGACACCCATTGGGATGAGCCCCTTCCGCTTGGTATATGGAAAGGCTTGCCACCTCCCAGTAGAGGTGGAACACAAGGCTTTCTAGGCTGTGAGGGAGTGTAACATGAACTTTGAAGAAGCTGGTGCTGAAAGAAAGCTGCAACTAGCAGAATTAGAGAACCTTCGTCTAGAAGCATATGACAACCCTAGGAGATACAAAGAAAAGATGAAGGTTGTCCATGACAAGCATATAAAAAGGAGAGAATTCAGACCAGGGAAGTTAGTTCTTCTTTATAACTCCAGACTGAGGCTTATGCCAAGTAAACTGAGATCAAGATGGGAAGGTCCATACAGAGTAGAAAAGGTAGAGCCATACGGAATTTTCCACCTGCGTCATCCTACTAGCTCCAAATTTCTAAAGGTCAATGGACATCGCCTAAAGCTTTATCATGGTGAGAAAATGAAGGATCACAAAGAACTAGAGGTCTTCCTCTTAGAAGACCCACCAACAGAAGCAGAATGAGCCTAAAGAGCGTCTAACTTAAGGACATAAAAGAAAAGTGCTAGGTGGGAGACAACCCACCATGGTATAATCGTTCCGTTTCAGTCTTAGATTTATTTTCCTTTATTTTATTTTTATTCTTATGGTATTAATGACTCTTCTTATAATTTCTGCATATAGTATGCATTCACATTTGCACTCGCATTCTGCATGATTAAAAAAAAATTTGGAAGCACACGACACGACAGCGTCGCTGACGCATCCGCGTCAAAGGAGAATTAGCGAAAAAGGAAATCGAACAGAAAGTCATGCGAGAGCGTGGCTGGAGGCGTGCCTTAGGCACAAACATGCCCACGCGACTGCGTCAATGATGCGGCCGCGTCATTTTGAAAAATAAGCCTCCCACGCGTCCGCGTCACTCACGCGAACGCGTGCCCCTAAAAATCGACGTAAATAGGTGTTTGGCAGTAAGTTATGATGGAGCTGGGCTGGAATGATGGTAGAAGCACCAGCCCTATCACGCGTCTGCGTCATTTTTCAAAGTATGGCCATTCACGTGATCGCGTCACCCACGCAAACGCGTCACCCAGAATTTTGGCAAAGTAAGTTTGAGACAGAGAGTTGCGCGAACGCGAGGCTGCTCTCGCGCCACTGGCACAAATCAAGGCACGCGTCCGCGTGACCCACGCGTCCGCGTGACTTACGCGTCTGCATCACCTGAAAAACATCACACACCACGCGACCGCGTCACTCACGCGTCCGCGTCACATGCGGCGCACAGCTTATCCAGATCAGCCAAAATCTTATCTTTTCTTTCCCAAATCCTAATTTTTCTTAGCCTTTCTTATTTCTTTCTTCTCCCTTCTTCCTTTTTTACTCTTTCTCATTTTTTTACTTCTCCCATCCCTTATTTTTCACATCCATTATCAAGGTTCTTTTCTTTTCTTCTTCCCTTTTTACTTTTCTATTATTATTCTTATTTTTATTTATGCTTTCTTCTTCTTTTCCTTTTACTTTCATTATGTATGTTTTTCTTTTTCTTTTTATTCCTTTAATTGGTGTTCGAAATTTAATTTGGGTGATTGTTTTCTTTTATATTTTGCTTGTGGATTATTAAGGAATTGTTTGACAATTAATATTACCTTTTAAAGGGTTGCTTGCATATTCTATTTTATATTTTCAAAAACATATTTACCATGCATGCTAAGTGTTTGTGAAAAAGCCCGTATGGCATCATGCACTATTTTTATGTTATCCTACTACTTTAATGCCTGTTTTTCACAAAACTTCTTTTATATTTTATTGATTAAATATAATTGTCAATACAAATAGATTATTAGTTTGAAAGGCTTGGTAATCTAACTTGGACATTGAATGCTTGATCTATGCTACTCATGCCTTTGCCAGCATGCCAATAAACATCTTGCATTTAATTGGTATCACATGCACTTGCTATGTTACCTTTGATTAACTTTTCACATGTAGTCTAGACCATGTGTTAATGACATCCTTCTTTACCGTGCATTGATTATCACCCATAATGTTCGCTCCCTTGCTCTAACCCTTAAAATTTTAAAGTTACTTACCTTTTTCCCTTTTCAGGATGGCCACTAAGAAGGGTAAAGAAAAAGCTACTCCCAAACCACCAGCAAGGAGAGGAACAAAAAGAGCATTAGTGGAAGAGCCATCTTCAACAGCGGTGAAACCCTCAACAAAATGAATCAAGAGGATCATCAAGGTAGATGAAAAAGAGAAAGCTTTTCCAGCAAAGGACACTGCACGGTTCACAAACCGCTACTGTGAGCAGATGTTCCCCATCCTGGCAGAGAGGAATTATAATAATGAGCACCTTCTTATCCTCCCGACCAACATTGTTGAATTTGTTGAGCCCCGCATTCAGCAAAGACAATGGGAATTCCTACGGAGACGGCCACGGCAGGTTAATCTATCATGGGTAGAGGAATTCTACTCCAATTTTCACATGCCAACCATGCAGTCTATCTATGTCCGTCAGAAGCAAGTCCCCATAACTGAAGAGGCCATTCAGCGAGCTTTAGATCTTCCCCCTGCTCCAGAAAGATTGGACGCATTTCAAGAAGTCTCACTCAAGCGCCAGACATACCAATTTGACTAGGAAGCCGTTCTCAGAGCTATATCACAACCTGGCAGCAGATGGATCTACGGATACCATCGTTCCCGACTTAAGGGCATATCGGCTTCAGCACTCACCTTGGAGGCTCGAGTATGGGCACAAATTATGTCCCATTACGTCTTTCTGAGCACTCATGAGTCCTCCTTCACTGCAGACATGGCTGTTCTACTTTGTTGTATCCTTACAGACTAGCACCTCAACTTACCAAGACACATTCGGAAAGCTATGGGACACGTACAAATTGCGGGCAACTTACCTTTCCCCGCCTTTGTTTCAAATCTAGTCTCAGCAGCCGGAGTCTCCTACAGGGCTGGGGACACCAAAGCCATGATTCCACGAGATGATCAATACGTCCCTAACGAGAAGTATATCAGACCTCCAGCAGCCACTATCAACCGGAGCACAGAACCAACAGAAGATGTCCCTTCTTCCACTCCACAAGCACCTTCAACAAACCAACTGCTCCATCAGATACTTGAGAGGTTAGACCGGCTTGAGCGGAAAGGAAAGCTAAGAGAGCGCCGTAACAAGCGCAGATTCACATACCTCAAGGAGCTGTTTATTGGAAACCACAGACCTGACAAAGACCCAGACACCCCGGACTCCACCTTATTTACCAGCACAGGGAGCCATGACGGTCCCGATGGTGGAGATACTACTACCAGCCCACCTTTGTTCCTGACAGATGGCATTGAGGACGGTGCAAAGCTTTAAGTGTGGGAAGGTCGGTCAGTACCTGACTTCCGGAGGTAAATTCTCTTCCCTAAACACCAATAAAATAGGATATTTAGTTAGTTTTTCTTTTGTAAAATAGGTTAATTGCATGCATGTTCTACCTTATTGAAAAATAATAAGTTTCTTCTAAGACCCTATTTTTGAAAAATTTTACTATTTAAATCAAAAATTTTGTGTTAAATTTATTTGAAGTTGTATTTGGAACATAGTTTAAAAAGCTAGAACACACAACCTGTGAGATTTTGAGCTTAATTACATGGTTACATCATTTAACCATAAATATTTTATTCTTGTGTGTTTACTTCTCTATGATTGTAATCTATATTTTGTTTCATCCTATATGTCTAATGTTTAATGTGTTATATGCATGCATATGATTGAGGCCATTATTTGATTTTAGCTCACTTATCCCAATTAAGCCTACCCTTTAAATTATCTTTGTTAGCCACTTTGAGCCTTTTAAATCCCATTTGTTCTATATTTTACCATATTACTAGCCTTAAGTAGAAAAATAATTAAATATCCCAATTGAATCTTTGGTTAGCTTAAGATAGAAATTGTGTGTTAATTGAGTATGGGAAGATTGTGGGAACAAGGGTTAATAAGGGAATGTGTCATGATAAAATAATGGAAAATTGGGTACCTACTCATGTGAACCAGAAAAATTAAAAATCCATGTGCATTGATAAGCTATGTTTATTTTCCTAGTAAAAAAAATTCAAAAATAGTCAATAAATATTTAAATAAATAAGGGGACAAAATTACCCCAATTCTAAGTCAATAAAAAAATCAATGCATATGTGATAAAAATTAAGAGAAAAAGTTAATACATGAGTATGTAAAGTGAAAAGTGAAAATTATAGGTAGCTAGGCATGATTCTAGAGTTATATATAGAGTGTATCTATGTTAGGTGAAAGCTTAGATTAGTCAAAGATTCAATTTATAGCTCACTTAGCCATATGCATACCCTTACCCTTACCTTAGCCCTATTACAACCTTGAAAAGATCTCATGATGTTTACATTTGTACATTAAATATTGTTGATTGGTTAGGTGAAGAACAAGGTTTAGAAAGCATGATTAGAGAAGAGTAGAGTGATTACCCTATACACTTGAGAGACTAGAGTGCATATACACCATCAGTGAGGGTTCAATGCTTAATTCTATGTTCCCTGCTTTCATGAGCTATCTTCTTGCATTTTTATCTATTCTTATTGTATAAATTGAATTAGTGGAATTTTATTTATGTTGTCTTGGAGAACTTATTTTCTTTTAGCCAAGTAGATAATAATCATATAGTTGCATTCATAGATATAGGTTGCATTGCATTGTATGAGTGTTGCATTTCCCTACTCATTTATTTTATCTCCTTAAACTAAGCATGAGGACATGCTAATGTTTAAGTGTGGGGAAGTTGTGATAAACCCATATTTCATGAGTTCTTTTGTGCTTAATTTGAGTGATTTATTCAATCCTCCACCTACTTATTCATATTAACTGCACGGTTTTACTTTCCCTTCCTTATTACGTCATATTGTGAAAAACATGTTTCCTAAGCCTTAAAAATTAATTATTTTAATTACCTTTATTTCCATTCGATGCCGTGATTAGTGTGTTGAGTAGTTTCAGATTTTCTAAGGCAGAATGACATAAAGAATGGAAAAGGAAACATACAAAAATGGAAGGAGAAGGCAAAACGGAGCTTTAAGAAAACTGGTATCCACGCGACCGCATGGACGACGCGATCGCGTGCCAGAAGCAAAGATGCAGCGACCCGGCTGCTGACTGACGCAACCACGCGCTTTAAGCAGAACGTATACGACATGGACGCGTGACTGACGTGACCGCGTGGCAAGGAAAAGCTCCGAATGACGCGACCGCGTGACCCACGCGGACGCGTGACAGAGGCCACATATCAGAGTTTACAGAATACGCCCCCAGCGATTTCTGAAGCCCTTTTTGGCCCAGATCCAAGTACAGACAGCATAGACCAGAGGTTATAAAGTGTGGGAATGCATCCATTCAAAAAGGAGAGTTCGCATATTTTATTTTTCAATGATTTAGATTTAGTTGAGAGGGAGATCTTCTCCTCTCTCTCTTAGGATTTAGGATTTCTTCTTGCTTTAAGAGTGACTCTCAATCCAGGTTTTATATTTCTTTGTTTTAAACTTCCCTTTCACTTTACTTATTTATTTCAGTATCTGAGTTGGCTATTTACCTTTATAATTGAATCTATGAATTCTTCCATGTTACAGACTGTTATTTGAATTAATGATAATTGAGGTATTTTCAGTTTATGATTGTTCTCTTTGATTTAAGTTACCATTGCTTCCCATCTAAGGACATTTTTATTATTCCAGCAATTTTACTTTTTCCCCTTTTGGTCCTGGTTAAGAATTCAGTAACTCAACAGTTATTAAACTCAACATAACTGATAATCATTATCTTGCTAATTGAGCTGAACTTAAGTAATCCCAACCTTTTCTTAGGAAATAAATAGGATTCCAAGATCAATTTAATTAGTCCCTTGACTTTCTTTTGCCCTAGTAAAGGTTGACCAAGTGGAGTTTAGATTCAACTTTCATTATAGTTGAGAGAGATAACTACGTTGGACCTCCAACTTATCTTACCTTGCCAAAAGTCTGCTTTACAGTATTTATTTATTTTAATTGCCAATTACTTTACTTGTCATTTAAATTACTTGCTTCTCATCTTCTAAACCCCGATTACAACCGTATTAGCCAATAATAAGAACATACTTCCTCGCAGTTCCTTGAGAAGACGACCCGAGGTTTGAATACTCGGTTATCAATTTTTAAAGGGGTTTGTTACTTGTGACACCCAACACGTTTGTATGAAAGGACTTTTGTTGGTTTAGAAGCTATACTTGCAACGAGGATTTATCCACAAATTTCTAGACCACGCAAAAGTTCCTCTCATCAAAATGGCACCGTTGCCGGGGAACTGCTAACGTGTGCCTTATTATTGGTTATTGTAAATATTTTTTATTTTGCTTGTTTATTTATTTTTGTTTTTCCTTTTTATCTTTATTTGCTACCATGATCTCTCACCCCTCTCGCTTTGAGTTTGGTTCTAATATTGTTAAAGGAAATAGAAGTTATAGCAGGAATGTGCATCAAGGTCAGACCAATCAAGGATGGATGGAACCAAGAGGATCTAATCAACCCTTTTGGCAGCAACACCCTCCGAGATATCCTGGACAAAGACCATTCTACAGTGCATACCCAGCTGAAAGACATGGTGGACAACCTTGTAACTACCAACAAGTCCCACCCCGTGCATATAAACCATCCTTTCAACATAACCTCGAACCACCACACTCACAAGCTTCTCTTCACCATTCGCCACCATATGATCCTTCCCTATCCCGCGACCAATCCAACCGCTCCCAATCACCACCACTTTCCTTTGTATCATGTCCAAGTCCAGCAACCCAAGAAGCAGAGGCTCGCCTAAAGGAAACAGTAAATAAATTTCAAACAACCATTCAACAACTGGAGCAAGCAATAATTCAATGGGTTTCTAGGCGCTCAACTACACAAGGATCACCCACAATTCCATGTGGACAGCCCAATGAAGAGCAGAGCATGAAGGAAATACCGAAAACTCCAGCGGACAAGACAGAGAATGAATTTGTACTAGAACAATTAGAAGAAGCTGTCGTTGTTCAAGAAGAAGAGTTGGTTGAAGACCTAGGAGATGCTGAACTTCCATGGGAATCCAGAATTGAGGAAAACTCCGTCCAGGATGCTACAGTTGATGCTAAGGAGGATACTGTACAATCTCCAAGGCAAGTCATTTATGAGGAATCAGACGGAATAATCCAAGAAGTAAATTCCCTTGATGATGATAGTCACAAGTCTAGCTCTCTTGGTGATGAACTTGCACCCGCAAGTGAATTCTCTGAGATCGAAGAATCTTCCCCAAGTGAATATGAAGATGATGCGGAGGTAGATTTCTCTCAACCTCCAATCTATGACTCAAGTGATGAGGAAGACATAGAAGACTTTGACCAGGATGCAGATACAATTGAAGATCTTTGTAAAGAAGTGGAGGAATTCACAGAAGAGCACAAGGAAATGGAACTTGTAGAACCACCAAAAACACCTATCCGAAGGCCGTTACCACCTAATACAAGCTTCAAGTGGGTACAATCCTTAACTTATAACTTTACTTATTCACTTGAATACAGTTTGCTTGAAACAGATGGCCAGCTTAGAGCTCTCTGCGGCTTTAAGAGTAAGAGAGAAATGGCTCGTACTCAGAGCTGGTGCACAAGGTTCAATAAGGTTCCACGCTTCACCTCGAAGTACACGGATTGGTATCATGCTCAATTGCATGGATCACGGAGAACGTTTGGTCACCACGGTGAGATTCTACTTTTTAAACCACCCGGATGGAGACATGTAGATCAAGACGGAGGCGGATTTAAAAGCAAGGCTTGGAATCCTGGAGTTTATTCTGACATTTGTCACCCCGGGAGCCTAACAATATATTTGAAGCTGTTCAGAAGCTTTGCGTGCCTAGTTTGGGACCCCGGAGGCTATTGGCATTCCAAACACTGGTGGAGATTTTTAGACGAATTTAAACATAAACCGCCATAACATGATACTCCTCCAATGTCCAACTTAAGGACTTTAACTAAAAGTGCTAGGTGGGAGACAACCCACCATGGTATGGTCGCTTCTTTTTCAATTTATTTCTTGTTAATTGCTTTCATTTTTCCTTTTTCATTTTAATATTAAACCTGGAATCATGCATAGCATTCATGTTAATCATCGCATTCTGCAATTTTCAGTTTTAAAAAAAAAAGGTGCACGACGCGACCGCATGCCCCATGCGATCGCGTCATATTGCGAAAAACACCACCCGCGCGACCGCGTGACCCACGCGGCCGCGTGACCCACGCGGCCGCGTGATATATATATCGGCGTAAGGATCCAACGAACAGAAAGTTAGGCTGGAATCATGCGGCCCTTGTGCGTTTCGCACAAATTGGCCCACGCGATCGCATGCCCCATGCGATCGCGTCACTTGCACAATACCAATCCCACGCGACCGCGTGAGCAACGCGATCGCGTCGCATGGATTGCACATCACCCCAAAGGGAGACAGAGAGTTGCGCTGAAACGGCGCTGGAGTCGTGTGTTTAGCACGAATTACAGCGACGCGATCGCGCGACCCACGCGATCGCGTCACCCCTCTTTCCCCCCTCTCATGCGATTGCACGCCCCACGCGATCGCGTCACTCCCATTTTCACCCCATCCACGTGACCGCGTGCCCCACGCGGCCGCGTGGATTCGAAAATATAACCCCCCAGCCACGCGAACCCTATCTGTCGCGCAGCCCCCCCACTCCCAACCCTCTTCTCCCTCTCTGCTTCCTCTTCTTCCAGCCACCACCCAGCCGCCACTGCGCCACCACCGCGCCACCGTCCAGACACCGCCGCCGTACCACCCCCTCCCCCTTTTTCTTCTCCTTTCTTCCTCTCCCCTCCCCTCTCCGCCACCAACCAGAACCACCACCCACCACCGCCGGCCTTCCAGCCGCGCCCCCCCTCCGCCACCCACCCGCTACCCCCTCCCTCCCTCTATCACTATCCCTAAGACCCTATCCCCTTTCCCCCTCAGCCGCCACCGCGCCGCCGTGCCTCGCCACTACGCCGGACACCACCGCCGCCATCACCCAACCGTTCCGCTTCTTTCGCTTTCCAGGTTCCGCAACACGCACTCCCTTTTATCCGTTCGTCATTTTTCTGTATTTTTTCCATTTTTCTTCATACGTAGGGTAGATAGATATGCATGCTGTAGTGGATTTTTAGGTTGTTAGGTAGCTTAGGCTGTGGTTAGTGGATCTAGGTCTGTTTACTTGCACTGTTCCTGTTTCTGTTTTATCATAACTGCAATTCTGCTGTTCCTGTGACCTCGTTCATATGCTATGATTTCTTGCATTTGCTGCTTGTTACTCTGAATTTCCCTGTTTCTATTAATTATAGGTAACTACAGCAAGTTTTTAATTCATATGAACCGCTATGATTGCTGTTTATTTTCCGGGACAATCCAATTTTAGCTGGAATGCTACCCAAATATTTGCAAATTGTTTTCATTCATGTTTTGGTTTGGCATTTCTGAACTCTGTTTTACTCTGCTTTACCTAAACCGTTTCATGAATGCTATGGCAGACTTTCTTATCCTCTTTAATTTCCTGGTTCATAAACTGCATTTGTGATTCACTAATTCCAATTTTTGCTTTCTTTATTTCTATTCGAATCAGCATCACCTTGTTTTCCTTGTTCGATTATGAGTACTTCTATTCTTACCTGTGAATCCTTGTTATATGGAATTTTTCTCTATGCCACTTACTTTAACCCGCACTTTACTAACTTACTAATTTTAATTTACTAATTTCTTTTTCAACTTCTAACCATACTAACCCTTTTGATCTCTTTTTCTGATTATTTTCACTTTCCTCTAACTTTCTAACCATGGCATATTGATTATTTTTCCATTTCACAAAAATTCAATCACATTTCATTTACTCATTTTCCTTATTTTATTTCTCCTTTTCCGTTTTGAGTTTCCTTTGTTTAATTGCCTATTTGCTTTACTATTTTTATCCATATCCTGGTTTTCTATTTTTCAGGATGTCTGCCTCACAAAGGAAAGGAAAAGGCAAGGCTACTGGCAAGCGCAAGCGAGGAGATTCCTCCCAGTCCATCATTGCCCTCATGCACGATTCCTCATGGCAGGAGAAGAACTTCACACAGCAGGAAAAAGCTGACCAGCTGCTCCCTGCGAATGATCCTATAAAATTTGCAAACCGATACTGTGAGCTGAAGTACCCAACTTTTGCAGACTCCAGGAATCTATACCTGGAGAGAACCCTGAGGATTCCAGAAGCACTCCAGCAGTACACCACTGAACAAATCAAGCAAAGAGGCTGGTTCTTTCTGGAGAGAACACTGACAGAGGTCAACGCATCTTGGGTCCGGGAATTCTACTGCAACTACTACCTCACCACCCTAGATGCCGTAAACCTGAGAGGAAAACAAATTCTGGTCACTGAGGAGGCCTTAGAGGACATTCTCTGGCTCCCAGCCAAGTCCGATCAGCCTGATGGTTATTCAAAGGCTGAGGAGGACATGCGTCAGATGCAGTTTGATTGGGATGCCGTGAAGGCACGGATAGCTCTCGACCCGACAGTTCCTTGGGAGATGGGTCAGGACACCACCATGCCTCGAGGGATCAAGAGAGCGTACTTAAATGATGAGGCTCGGTTATGGCATCAGATCTTGAGAAACTATGTGATGCCGAGTACTCATGAGACGGAGATCCCGGCTGCTATGATCACCCTCCTCTGGTGTGTGCTAAAGGGTAAGGACCTTTATCTGCCACGTTTCATTCGGCACTATATGGCCAGGGTCCACGTCCGAGGAACCCTCCCTTTTCCGTATCTGGTTACACAGCTTGGTCGTCGAGCTGACGTGCCGTGGGAGGATGCCGATGAGAGACCACAAGCGGCGGATTGCAGGAAGATCATTCCGCACAGCCGGAACTTCTTAGCCTTGGGCCACAGACCACCGCCATTCACTGCTACTGATGAGACAGCCCCACCGTCTGCTGGACCTTTTTCCTCCACTGCTGCACCACCTACCCCTGCTACCACCACTGCACCTCCACCTGCCACAGAGCCCGTCTATCATCTGGTGCACTGCTTGTTTCGACGACTTGAACAGATGGAGCATCGCAACAAGCGACGCTATGAGCACCTAAAGCTGATGATACAATCCGGCGACATCCCCTCCGAGCCTAACACACCATCCGAGGCATCTGAGGAGGAGGCGGATGCGCCCGAGGCAGAGACCCATCCCCAGGGAGAGGCAGCACCGGCCGCACCACAGGCAGCGGTCCCACATCAGATTGAGGCTGCGGATCCTGAGATCCCGATCCAGTCAGCACCTCCTCTATAGCAGCCAGACTCCCAGCCCACCACCACTGAGACTCCAGCTACCATCCCTTCCGGTGATGACACCCCTTCACACCCGGCTTGATTGAGCAACAGGGACGATGCTTCCTTTTAAGTGTGGGGAGGTCGCCATCTCTGACGTTTATTTTGGTGAACCACTACATCTTTTTTCTTTTATTTTAGATATTTTTCTGTATTTTTCTTTTTACTGCTATTTTCTGAGTACTTATACATTGCTTTTATGTATTTTTACTCTATTTTCTGCATTTTGCATCTTTAGTTCATATTTTAGCCATTTAGTTTATTTTAATTATTTAGTTTAGTTTGCACTTCTGATTTATTAGTGGATTAATTAGTATAGTTTACCCTTTTTAGCATAAGATAGTATAGTTTAAATTGAAAAATAAAAAGGAAGTAAGCTAGAAAATTGAACATATCAGATTTAAATCCATAAACCTTGTATATAGCATTACATGATGTAGTTAAGCTGACAACATTTCATCAAGGAGGAACATTAAAACTTTAAAAGCTACCCTAAATAATTTTTTTATGAGAATAATGGGAATTTTTAACTAAACCTGCATAACATATATGAATGATATATGATGCTTGAGTTAGAGAACACACAGCCTGTGAGTCTTGAGCTTAATTGTATGGTTGTATTCAAACCATAATTTTATTCCTGTGTGTTTCGCTTCTTTTTATTCTGATGTTCTTTACTTTGCTTTAATCTATATGTCCAATTATAGAATATAGAATAGATACATACCAAAAGAATGATTGAGGCCATCGTTTGATTTTAGCTCACTTATCCCCAAAATAGCCTACCTTTTACATCACCCTTGTTAGCCTCCTTGAGCCTTTTAAAACCCTTTTATTCTATTTAGCCACACTACTAGCCTTAAGCAGAAAAACAAAATAAAATCCCAAGTTGAATCCTTGGTTAGCTTAAGATAGAAAATTATGAATAGATTAGAACATGGGAAACCTATTGGGAACATGGATGATAGAAACAAAAGGGTAGAAGAGTTAAAAGAAATAAAATAAATTTGGGAAGCATGCTCATAAGAAATCAAAAGGATTCAATTACCATGTTCACAAAAAAAAAGGGAGTTATTTTTCAACATTTAATAAAAGGGGATACAAAAGAAATTCCCCAATGCAAAATAAAAACAATGCACATGGGATAAAAATAAAAAGTGAAACATGAGCATGTAAACAATAAGTGAGATAATATGGGAAAATAGGTAAAGAAGTTTTGTTTTGCTAAATATGTATGTTAGGTGAGATCTTAGTCTAATTAAGGATTCACTTATTAGCTCACTCGACCCTATACATAAATCCTTACCTTTACCTTGACCCCATTATAACCTTAATTGAAGACCTCATGACTTTTTGGTATGACTGTACTCTATAATTGTTGATTGGTTAGATGAAGAACAAAGCTATAGAAAGTAAGAATAAAAAGAAAAGTAGAGTGAATAAACCCAATAAACACTGAGTGACTAGAGAGTAAACACAAAATCCAGTGAGGGTTCAATAACTCATCAACATATATCTGTGCTTAAATTTACTAATTGTTTTGCAAGTTTGTACAATGTTTTCTTTCCCATCTCATTTGCTAAAATGCTTTATTATTTGAGGGTTAGCTATATATATATATATACATGACTCCTTGAGAATGTGAATTAACTTGGCTACATGTAAGCTTTTTATATGAGTGAATAAATTAGAGTTGCATGATGCATCATTCATTTAGGTAGTTGCATTTAAATTAGGTTGCATTGCATGACATTCCATCACTTTAACCTTAATTATTTACCTTGGATTTAGCATGAGGACATGCTAGTGTTTAAGTGTGGAGAGGTTGATAAACCCATATTTCATGAGTTCTTTTGTGCTTAATTTGAGTGATTTATTCAATCCTCCACCTACTTATTCATATTAACTGCATGGTTTTACTTTCCCTTCCTTATTACGTCATATTGTGAAAAACATGTTTCCTAAGCCTTAAAAATTAATTATTTTAATTACCTTTATTTACATTCGATGCCGTAATTAGTGTGTTGAGTAGTTTCAGATTTTCTAAGGCAGAATGACTTAAAGGATGGAAAAGGAAACATACAAAAATGGAAGGAGAAGGCAAAACAGAGCTTTAAGGAAACTGGTATCCACGCGACCGCATGGACGACGCGATCGCGTGCCAGAAGCGAAGATGCAGCGACACGGCCGCATGACTGATGCGACCGTGTGCTTTAAGCAGAACGTATACGACGCGGACGCGTGACTGACGCGACCGCATGGCAAGGAAAAGCTCCGAATGACGCGACCGCGTGACCCACGCGGACGCGTGACAGAGGCCACGTATCAGAATTTACAGAATACGCCCCCAGCAATTTCTGAAGTCCTTTTTGGCCCAGATCCAAGTACAGACAGCATAGACCAGAGGTTATAAAGTGTGGGAATGCATCCATTCAAAAAGGAGAGCTCGCATATTTTATTTTTCAATGATTTAGATTTAGTTGAGAGGGAGATCTTCTCCTCTCTCTCTTAGGATTTAGGATTTCTTCTTGCTTTAAGAGTAACTCTCAATCCAGGTTTTATATTTCTTTGTTTTAAACTTCCCTTTCACTTTATTTATTTATTTCAGTATCTAAGTTGGCTATTTACCTTTATAATTGAATCTATGAATTCTTTCATGTTACAGACTGTTATTTAAATTAATGATAATTGAGGTATTTTCAGTTTATGATTGTTCTCTTTGATTTAAGTTACCATTGCTTCCCATCTAAGGACATTTTTATTATTCCAGCAATTTTACTTTTTCCCCTTTTGGTCCTGGTTAAGAATTCAGTAACTCAACAGTTATTAAACTCAACATAACTGATAATCGTTATCTTGCTAATTGAGCTGAACTTAAGTAATCCCAACCTTTTCTTAGGAAATAAATAGAATTCCAAGATCAATTTAATTAGTCCCTTGACTTTCCTTTGCCCTAGTAAAGGTTGACCAAGTGGAGTTTAGATTCAACTTTCATTATAGTTGAGAGAGATAACTACGTTGGACCTCCAACTTATCTCACCTTGCCAAAAGTCTGCTTTACAGTATTTATTTATTTTAATTGCCAATTACTTTACTTGTCATTTAAATTACTTGCTTCTCATCTTCTAAACCCCGATTACAACCGTATTAGCCAATAATAAGAACATACTTCCTCGCAGTTCCTTGAGAAGACGACCCGAGGTTTGAATACTCGGTTAACAATTTTTAAAGGGGTTTGTTACATGTGACACCCAACATGTTTGTATGAAAGGACTTTTGTTAGTTTAGAAGCTATACTTGCAACGAGGATTTATCCGCAAATTTCTAGACCACGCAAAAGTTCCTCTCATAAGGTTGATAAACCATTATTTTATGATTTATATTGTGTTTAATTGAGTGGTTTTATCAAGTCTTTACCCACTTATTCATATGATTAGCATGATATTACAATTCCCTCCCAAAATTGTTCCATGGTTGAAATCTTGCTTCCTAGAGATCTTTTAATTATGTATTTTAATTATCCTTTATACCATTCGATGCCATGATCCATGTGTTAAGTGTTTCAGGCTTCATAAGGTAGGAATGGCTTAGAGAATGGAGAGGAAGCTTGCCAAAATAGAAGGAACATAAGAAACTAAGGAGATAACCAGCGAACACTGACGCGAGCGCATGGCCCACGCGAGCGCGCGAAATAAAGAAATCGCAGCGACGCGAACGCGTGCCTGACGCAAACGCGTGGATTGGAGTCTGCACGAATAACGCGAACGTGTGAACGACACTAACGCGTGACAAGGAAAATTGCTGAACGACGTGAATGCGTGGACGACACGTACGCGTGACCTGCGCGATCTGCAAAAATTACAGAATACGCTGGAGATAGTTTCGGGCCACATTTTAACCCGATTTTTGGCCTAGAAACACAGATTAAAGCTAGGGAACATGACGATGCAGAAATTAGCTGATTAATAAATTATTATAGAAATAACGTTGCGAGTACAGTTCTTAACCAGCAAAAGTCTGCTTATCAATTTAGAAGGGTTGTCACAAAATTTAGAAATAAAAATACTGGGAGTTTGAGTCCCAGGTTGTCTCCCAACGAGTTGCAGGAAAGAGTACTATTTTATTAACTAGAATTTTTCTGAAGGTTTTGAAAGTTGGATAATAATGAGCAATTGATTAATTATAAATCAGAGCAATAAAAATATATTAAGAATAATTTTTGATATTCTAAATAAAAAGGCCTCGACTGGGGGAATGATTAATTGGAAGTTCTATCCTTGTTGGAATCTTCTCAAATGTAGTGTAAAGAGGTTGTTGTTTTCACTTAGTTAACCCTTACTAAATAAAGGAAAATCAAGTGATTGAGCTAACTCTTACCCGCAAATCCTAGTCCTCTCCCTTGGGAAGGTCTAGCGTTAGTAGGTATAGAATTGGACAACAACGTCCAATTTAACTAGGCACTTGAGCATTCCAACTCAAGTCTCTCCTCTTAATCAACCCCTATGTCAAGTAGAAAATCTACTACATTGACATGGAATTAATACTCATAAAAATATAAGAAGACATAATTAAACAAATAAAATAGAGACTTAAAATTAATTAAAAATAAAAGTAAATTTATATATTAATAAACTCAAAATGTAACATACTTAATTGAATAGAGTCAATAATCAACCGAAAAGAGTAAAGGAATAAGGAAACAAACTAAAGTAGTGTCTTCATGGAGGTAATAGCTCTTCAACATCTACAATCAAAAGCAAAAGCATAAACTATCAATGTAACACTAATCTAGATTCGGATCTAAAACTGAAGTAATCCTAATGTGATGAATCTGAATGTGTGTGGATGCGTGTTGAGTCTCAGCATGTTCCCTAGGTTTTTATCTGTGTTTCTAGGCCGAAAACTTGGTTAAAATGCGGCCCAAAATCGCCCCCAGCGTATTCTGTTATTTCTGCAGATCGTGCAGGTCACGCGGCATCGTCCACGTGTTCGCGTTAGTCAGTGATTTTCCTTGTCACGCGTTCGCTTTGTTTACGCGTTTGCGTCAGGCGTGCAAACTTCAATCCACGCGTTTGCGTCAGGCATGCATTCGCGTCGCTGCAATTTCTTCATTTCGCGCGCTCGCGTGAGCCATGCGCTCGCGTTAGTGTTTGCTCGTTATCTCTTTGGTTTCTTGTGTTTCTTCCATTTTTGAAAGCTTCCTCTCCATTCTCTAAGCCATTCCTGCCCTATGAGGCCTGAAACACTTAACACACGGATCACAACATCGAATGGTATAAAGGATAATAAAAATACATAATTAAAAGATCTCTAGGAAGCAAGTTTTCAACCATGGACAATTTTTGGGAAGGAATTGTAAATACATGCAAATCATATGAATAAGTAGGTAAAGGCTTGATAAAACCACTCAATTAAACACAATTTAAATCATAAAATAATAGTTTATCAACCTCCCAACACTTAAACATTAGCATGTCCTGATGCTTAGTTGAAGGAGATAAAGTAAATGAGTAGGGACATGTAAAACTCATGCAATGCAATGCAACCTATATATATATATATATATATATATATATATATATATATATATATATGAATGCAACTATATGATTTTTTTTTCACTTGGTTAAAAGTAAATAAGCTCTTCAAGATAAACATAAATCAAATTCCACTAATTCAGTTTATACAGTAAGAACAGATAAAAATGCAAGAAGATAGCTCATGAAAGCAGGGAACATAGATTTTAAGCGTTGAACCCTCACTGATGGTGTATGTGCGCTCTAGTCTCTCAAGTGTATAGGGTAATCACTCTACTCTTCTCTAATTATGCTTTCTAAATTTTGTTCTTCACCTAATCAATCAACAACATTTAATATACCAATGCAAACATCATGAGGTCTTTTTTAAGGTTGTAATGGGGCTAAGGTAAGGGTAAGGGTATATATATGGCTAAGTGAGCTATAAATTGAATTTTTAATTAACCTAAGCTTTCACCTAACATACATATATTCTTTAGAATCATGCCTAGCTACCCATAATTCTCACTTTTTGCATTACATACTCATGCATCAACTTTCTTTTAATTTTTTTCTTTTTTATCACATATGCATTGATCTTTGAACTTAACTTAACTTAGAATCGGGGTAATTTTGTCCCCTTATTTGTTTAAATATTTATTGAATATTTTTGGAATTTTTTTTGAACATGAAAATAAACATAGCTTATCAATGCACATGGATTTTTTTTTAATTTTTATAGTTTCACATGAGTAGGTACCCAAATTCCCATTATTTTATCATGACACATTCCCTTATTAACCCTTGTTTCCACAATCTTCCCATACTCAATTAACACACCATTTCTATCTTAAGCTAACCAAAGATTCAATTAGGACATGTAATTGTTTTTTCGCTTAAGGCTAGTAATGTGGTAAGATATAGAACAAATGGGATTAAAAAGGCTCAAAGTGGCTAATCAAAAGTAATTTAAGGGGTAGGCTTATTTGGGATAAGTGAGCTAAACAAATAATGGCCTCAGTCATATGCAATCATGTAACATATTAAACATTGGACATATAGAATAAAACAAAATAAAGATCACAATCATAGAGAAGTAAACATACAAGAATAAAATATTCATGGTTAAATAATGTAACCATGTACTTAAGCTCAAATCTCACAGGTTGTGCATTCTTAGCTTTTTAAACTATGTTCCAAATATAACTTCAAACAAATTTAACACAAAAGTTTTGTTTTAAATTAGTGAAATTTTTCAAAAAGTAGTGTCCTAGAAGAAACTTATTATTTTCAATCAAGTAGAACATGCATGCAAATAACCTATTTCTATGCAATCTATCCTATTCTACAAAAGAAAAAATAACTAAATATCCTATTTTATTGGTATTTAGGGAAGAGAATTTACCTCTGGAAGTCAGGTACTGACCGACCTCCCCACACTTAAGGCATTGCACCATCCTCGGTGCCATCTGTCAGGAACAACGGGGGGCTGGTAGCAGTATCTCCACCATCGGGACCGTCATGGCCCCCTGTACTGGTAAATAAAGTGGAGTCCGGAGTGTCTAGATCTTTGTCAGGTTTGTAGTATCCCAGAAGTAGCTCCTTAAGGTATGTGAATCGACACTGGTTACGGCACTCTCTTAACCTTGCTTTGTGTTCCTGCCGATCCAACCTTTCAAGTATTTGATGGAGCAGTTGGTTTGTTGTAGGTGCTTGTGGTATGGAAGAAGAGGGGATGTCCTCTGCTGGTTCTGTGCTCTGGTTGATAGTGGCTGCTGGAGGTCTGATATATTTCTCGTTAGGGACGTGCTGATCATCCCGTAGAAGCATGGCTTTGATGTCCCCAGCCCTGTAGGAGACTCCAGCTGCTGAGACGAGATCTGAAACCAAGGCGGGAAAAGGTAAGTTGCCCGCAATTTGTACGTGTCCCATAGCATCCTGAATGTGTCTTGGTAAGTTTAGAGGCTGGTCTGTAAGGATACACCAGAGTAAGACTGCCATGTCTGCAGTGAAGGAGGACTCGTGAATGCTCGGAAAGACATAATGAGACATAATCTGTGCCCATACTCGAGCCTCCAAGGTAAGTGTTGAAGCCGATATGCCCTTAGGTCAGGAACGATGGTATCCATAGATCCATCTGTTGCCAGGTTGTGCTATAACTCTGAGAACGGCGTCCCAGTCAAACTGCTATGTCTGGCGCTTGAGTGAGGCTTCTTAGAATGCGTCCAATCCTACTGGAGCAGGGGGAAGATCTAAAGCTTATTGAATGGCCTCTTCAATTATAGGGACTTGCTTCTGACGGACATAGACAGACTGCATGGTTGGCATGTGAAAGTTGGAGTAGAATTCTACTACCCATGAGAGATTAACCTGCCGTGGCTGTCTCCGTAGGAATCCCCATTGTCTTCGTTCGATGCGGGGTTCAACAAAGTCGGCAATGTGGGTTGGGAGGATGAGAAGGTGCTCATTGTTATAGTTCCTTGCTGCTAGGATGGGGAACATCTGCTCACAGTAGCGGTTAGGACACCGCGCAGTGTCCTTTGCTGGGAAAGCTTTTTCTTTTTCATCTACCTTAACGATCATCTTGGTTCTTTTTGTTGAAGGTTTCACCGCTATTGAAGATGGCTCTGCCACTAATGCTCTTTTTGTTCCTCTCCTTGCTGGTGGTTTGGGAGTAGCTTTCTCTTTACCTTTCTTAGTGGCCATCCTGAAAAAGGAAAAAGAGAGTAATATGTAAAGCCAAGGATTCGAGCAAGGGAGCAAACGTTATGGGTGGTAATCCATGCACGGTAAAAAGGATGTCGTTACACTACAAGAAAAACACCCATTCAGGTACATTTGAAAAGTGTAGCCAAAAGTGGAAAAAAATGATGCCTTAGGCTACGGCTACGCTTTCTGGGCTACGGCTACGCTTTTTGGGGTGATTCCTATTCGGCCATTGCCTATTCTCAAAGGCTACGCTTTTCTACACCAAGGGCTACGCTTTTGGCGTTTGGGAATAGGCTACGCTTTTCAAGTGATGCTGTCCAGGACCAAAGGCTACGCTTTTCAGCTTCCATTTTTGCCAGAATAGGCTACGCTTTTCAACGCTACTGGATCACTTGTAAAGCGTAGCCACATTGTATACCCTGGCTATATTTTTTAAGTGTAGCCTTAGGTCGCTCGTTTTTTTTTTTTTGTATACTATAGCTACTGTATATAAGTGTAGCCTTAGGTCTCTTTTTCTTTTTGTATACTATAGCTACTGTATATAAGTGTAGCCTTAAGTCTCGTTTTTATATATATATCTAATAATTATTAATACAACATAATAGTTAATATAATTACATGTATAATAATTCTGCATTTTTATTTAAATGAGTTGAATATTATAAAATAAAAATAAATACATAATTATACTAAATAATTTCTTTAAATAACAAAAATTATCTCTGACCAAAATATATTTATAATAATGATTCAAAAGTACTAGAATGAAGTTAATTGTAAAATTCATACATCTCACAAGGACATTTTTTCAAGTACACAAGGACAATGGTGATCATGCACAACCTACATGAGTAATACAGAGTGATAAAGGTTCAGTAGAGTTTCTACTTAACTGATCATATCACCAAGATGATGACAAACTATTACTTAACACCAAACAACATCAATCTCACATATGCTTAAATTCCACGCCAGGAGTGAACTTTCATTTACTTACATATATCACTATCATTGACATACAACATCTGCACAAAAGCATTGGACAGTATATGCTGTTAAAACTGAGACTTCTCAAGACTGTCAAAGTAAGGATGATCAAGTGCTGCCTTGGCAGAGATTCTCTCAACAGGATTATACTTGAGCATTTTCTGCATGACGAAATATCTAGTATAGTCAGTCCTAAGTTTGTACAGAATATAAGTAAACGTATTATTATAGCCAAATTGAAGGTAACATGAATTCCAGTTATTTCAAATGCTACAATAGATAATACTTCCCAAGCAACACCTTGTGAGCTACTTCATATAACTTAAAAAACTTTAGATATATTACTATGAAGAGCACTGTTTAACAAATGCTATTCAAGTCCAGTCCAGACCAGTTCAACCTTTGAACTAATATTAGAACTGCGAGTTTCTACCGCTATTAGAATGTCAAGTGAGAAAGTGAGAAACTAATCATCTTGCACCATTGCATCAATAACTTCATTGTGTTTAGGCCCTAACATTGTTGCTTTACAGTTATCTGTCCTCACTTTAGAGGATCCTATTCTTAGGAACTCATTAGAATAATGCTTTTATAGAGGAACACTAACCATGAGAAGGTCTACTCCATCAGGTCCCAATGTTGGCACAGTCCTCACCAAGTTCTGAGGTTCCCACTTTGGGTAGGTATGCCAATCACGAAGCAAAGTAACTCCCGGCCATTGCTCCTCAGTTGGAGTTCCCAAAATCCTGGAAAGATCAAATTCAAAAAAAGTAGTTAGTATGAGAGTGAAAAGGCAGCAGAAAAATTTGTTTTTTCCATGATCACCATATATTTCAGAGCAGTTTTCTTTAACACTGGTCCATTCAAAGTTGTTATCAGATTCTTGTACATAAGGCTGAGTAAAAGAGCAGCAATGTCAAGCGGTTAATATTGCAATCTGGCTTTTCCATCAAGTAAGTTTCAAAGAAGTACATAAAGAGATTAAAATCCTATATGTTTCTGACATGTAATATTACCACAGTCATACACAGATTAAAATCATTTTCAGATGGGGCACAAGACAACTCAAAGTTTCTTTCCAGTTCATTTTAATTTCGTGCAACAGTAACTTGCAAAGTAGTACAACACGAAATGGAAAATCTGAACTGACAATGAGTCTAACTCATTTATTAAACAAATTTTGGCATGGAATTGAAAGGCAGAAACCATAATACCTGACTTCAATTTCTCATCCGGCCCAGTCAAGGGCTTTCTGAGCTGGTTCGGTCAATGGAGGATGCTCGGGGCTAAAGAAATACAGGTCAGATTTCCCAAGTAGCTCTGCTGTTTCTTCTGGTACTTTGAAAAGAGAAATTCAATTGGCTCTCAAGAATTTTGCAGCTTTACTTGTTCCTAAAAGAATACAAAAAAAATTATTTTAGTGCTTATGAGTAGAAGAAAGGCACAGATCTATAAATTTAGAAAATAGATTCATTCAATTTCATGAAATCAAAATGGAAGGACATTGCTGGAAATCAAATTTCATTTAGTATCCAATCCAAATTCTGACCTGACCTTCCCACGATCTACAACCATAAAATTTTAAGCATATTAAAATTCTAAACTTAATCCACCAAACTTTTAACTATAGCTGATGCATCTGAATTACTCAACAGTAATCCAAGTTTAAAACTATTGCTTATTTAAGCATCCACACAACATAAACCACTAATTCACAAATGTGGTATAAGGATATTAGATAAACAAGCTAAGTTATGAAATATTGAGTGTATAAGCATAAGGCCATGGCAAAAAAAGAACTAATAACTATGCAAATGAGCAGCTCCAAAAAAGGAACAAAACAATGCATCCAGCCATCATGATCAGATCAGAGTAAAGAAAAATAAGAGTCATAAGAGCAATGCACAATTTTCTAATAATTTGTTCTCATGAAGGCTCTTTAAAGGAAAATGATTTTGCACTCGGTTAATTTTTGGGTGGTGGGGAGGTGAGATAAAAATCGAACACAACCCTCGGATTTCATGGCCAAAAGCAAATTCATATACAGCTTTTGCAGCAAGCTTTATGTACATTCTTTGTGCACCATTTACAACCAGCAGTGAGGATCATGAAACGGTAATTGTAGATATGGATTCAAGTTAGATTTAGAATTCAATTGTGTAATCTACGAACCAATAAAACTTTCATAAGAAAATTATGAAAGCAAAATCGAAGTGAGTTGTACAATAATAATAATAATAACAACACACCTCTCGAACTTCCTTAGCACTCTGTATGGTACCTAGGCTAGCCTGCAACAGAAGTATAAGATAAGCATCATCTTGAATAAACATAATATAGCAAGCTAAGATAAGCATCATCTTGAATATGCATAATATAGCAAGTAGTCTCTTACTTGTTTAGTCAGTTAGAACTGGAAAAAACACAAAAGATCAAAAGGGTTCAATCTACAAAAATGCTTTCATCCTCTTATCCTTACCATAACCCCACAATCTCACCCAAACCTCATTACGGGACTCATTTGTTTTTAGGCCATATCAAAGAAACACAAATAAGAAATGAGCAGTACCTGCAGGCGCTACACCCTTTCAGATAAACTATGAACCTCATCAGATGCTCGCTTTTCTGCATTTGATAATACTTCATTTTCATGCTTCAAAACAGATAACTGACAAATAAGGGGAGGCAGTGAGTTAATAAATAGGTACTAAATCAAAATGTTACAAAAAGTAAATTGATTTTGGGTGTAAAGTGCATGTGATCTTAAAGTTCAGAGAGGTTAAATTACTTTTTTCACTAAAAATAAAAAAAAATTACTATTCTAGGAGAACCCAAGAAATGGGAATATCAGTACAAATACAATATCGATATGACAACCATTTTACATTCTTTGTGCCAACATTCTCAAAGCAATATAAACACATGAAAGGAAAATTATACAGCCATACAGGACTTACTACTAAGCTTGAACAAACATAGTCTGTAAGTGCAAAATCATAAGGCCTTTGCCTTTGCCTCAGTCTGGATTTTAAATATATATATGCCTTTGCCTCAGTCTCTTTCATGTTAAAAGCCTTAGTCAGCTCCAAAATATCTCTAAATTAGACTGATTAAGCATGAAAAATGCAAGTATCAATAGATTATAAACCATGGCAGTTTGTCAAAACATTGAATATCAAAAAGGAAATGGGATTCACAAGTTATAATGCAGTCAGGACATAAAATAAAATAAAAAAATCAACATAAAACTTAATTAGTGATTATGTCTTGGCATAATTAGAAATCAACCATATATCTTGGCAGCTTCCACGATGATTCTGGGCAGCTCCAGTGATGGTGGAAGACCTTCAACAGCAGCCAAACAGAAACGTTGGTTCCCACAGCAGTAATGACAGTTACAGTAGCACAAGGAATCCGAACTCAACGAACTCAAGGGCAGAAACAGCTCAGGGCAGTGGACGTTGAATATGATTAGGACGGCAATAGGGAAGTAGCAACTCACCCCCGCTAGTGGCTCCAATCACAGCAACTCCAAATCGACGGCAACAGCGGCTTGAATGGCAGCGGCGACGGAAGCTCAGTGACAGTCGTGGCTCCAGCGACAAGCCTTTGTAGCGGTGGCGACAGATCGATGGCTCAGGGTGAGGGAAGCTCGACGGCGCACAGTGACACGAGCACGACAGCGGCTCCTCGCAGCTTCGTGGGTGGTGACAGCGACGAGCCTGGCTTCGACGGCAGCGATCGTGGGTAGCTCCTCTCGAATCTGTCTCTCTCTCTCTCTCTCTCTCTCTCTCTCTCTCTCTCTCATGTGCGACACGACGGCGGCATTCGACGGCAGGGAGGACGACTTTCCGCAGCTCTGAAGGTGGCAATAGTTGCAGCGGCACTGCGGTGGTGACGGCTGGGCAGGCCTTTCCTCTCTTCTCTTCTTCTCCCGATCCCTCTTCTCTCTATAGTGGCTGCTTTTGTTTGTACGTTGAAGGAGGGTGAGGTTGCGGCTGTTAGGGTTAGAAATAGGGGAAATTAGGATTTTCTGAGTTAATTTGGGGATTTTGGAATTTAGGATTAGAAATTAGGGATGTTACAGTGAGTGGTGATGGTGCAGAATCTTCTCTGATTTGGGGGTGGCGCAAAGAAGGGAAAAACTAAGGTGGGGTTTTATTTTTTCATTTTAATTTTGGTTAAGTGTTTGTATGTGTATCATTTGCTGAATATTGAAAAAAAATTTATTAAGTGTTGAATATTTGATTTGAGATATATTAGGCAACACTTTTAAAGCGCACCTGAAACTTGATAAATAGGTTACTCTTTAAAAGTGTACTCTTTGGTGTAAAAAGTGAACCTATAGCTTTTAAGATAAGGCTACGCTTTATAAGTGATATTTATAATACCTAAGGCTACACTTTTCAAGTGATGCTACAAATGTGTTTTCTATTCTCTTACGAAAAGGAAACACGGAGAAAAGCGTAGCCTATTCTAGGAATAGGCTACGCTTTTCAAATGTAACCTAAAAAAAGTGTGGCTGAATGGGTGTTTTTCTTGTAGTGTTAACACATGGTCTAGACTACATGTGAAAAGTTTATCAAAGGTAATATAGTAAGTGCATGTGATGGCAATTAAATACAAGATGTTTATTGGCATGCTGGCAAAGGCATGAGTAGCATAGATCAAGCATTCAATGTCCAAGTTAGATTACCACATCATTCAAACTAACAATCTGTTTGTATTGATAATTATATTTTAATCAATAAAATATAAAAGGAATTTTGTAAAAAACAGGCATTAAAGTAGTAGGATAACATAAAAGTAGTGCATGATGCCATACGAACTTTTTCACAAACACATGCATGCATGGTAATTATGTTTTTGAAAATATAAAATAGAACATGCAAGTAACCCTTTAAAAGGTAATATTAATTGTCAAACAATTCCATAATAATCCACAAGCAAAATATAGAAAAAATAATGACCCAAATAAATTTCCAACACCAATTAAAGGAATAAAAAGAAAGAAAAAGAAAATATGGGTAATGAAAGTAAAAATAAAAATAAATAAGAAAACATGAATAAAAGAAAAAGAATAAGAATGAAAAAGTAAAGAAGGAAGAAGAAAAGAACCTTGATAATGGATGTGAAAGAGAAAAAGGGAAGAAGAAAAAAAAATTGAGAAAGAATAGAGAAGGAAGAAGAGAGAAGAAGGAAGTAAGAACGAATAAGAAAAATTAGGATTTGGAAAAGAAAAGATAAGATATTGTGGCTGAGCTGGATAAGCTGTCCGCTGCATATGACGCGGTCGCGTGGGGTGCGGTGTTTTCAAGTGATGCGAACGCGTAGGGCACACGGTCGTGTGAGTTGATTTGTGCTATTGGCACGAGAGCAGCTTCGCGTTCGTGCAACTCTCTGTTTGAAACCTATTTTTCCAAAATTTAAGGTGACACGATTGCGTGGGTGACGCGATCGTGTGAATGGCCATATTTTGAAAACAACGCGAATGCGTGGGTGACGCGGTCGCGTGATAGGACTGGTGCTTCTAGAATAATTCCAGCCCCACTCCATCATAACTCTCTGCCATATACCTCTTTTACGTTGATTTTTATGGGCACACGTTCGCGTGGGTAACGCGGACGCGTGGGAGGCTCATTTTCCAAATGACGCAGTCGCGTGGGCCTGTTTGTGCCTAAGGCATACCTCCAGCCGCGCTTTTTGCGTGACTTTCTGTTCAGTTTTCTTTTCTTCCTAATGCACTTGTGACGCGGACGCGTCAGCGACGCTGCCGCGTCGCGTGCATTTTTTTTTTTTTAATATGCAGAATGCTAATGTAAACTATATGCAGCTATATGCAGGGATGATGAGAAGAGTCATTAACATCGGAAAAATAAAATAAAGTGAAAATAAAGCTAAGACTGAAACGGAACGATCATACCATGGTGGGTAGTCTCCCACCTAGCACTTTGCTTTTACGTCCTTAAGTTGGACGCTCTTTAGGCTCATTCTGCCTCTGTTGGTGGGTCTTCCAAGAGGAAGACCTCTAGTTCCTTGTGATCCCTCATCTTTTCACCATGATAGAGCTTCAGGCGATGTCCATTGACCTTTAGAAAGTTAGAGCTAGAAGGATGACGCAGGTGAAAAACTCTGTATGGTTCTGCCTTTTCTACTCTGTAGGGACCTTTCCATCTTAATCTCAGTTTACCTGGCATAAGCCTCAGCCTGGAGTTATATAGAAGAACTAGCTCCCCTGGTCTGAATTCTCTCCTCTTTAATCTCTCTGTTAGAGACTTTTGCTTGCCCATTGGTTTGGGGATGGTAAGCTGTTGCTACTTTGTGAATTATCCCATGCTTCTTTAGTAATCCTGTTAGTCTCCTGTTACAAAAGTGGGTGCCTTGATCGCTCACGATTGCTCGTGGTGATCCAAAGCGACAAATAATATAGTTTCTAACAAAGGAAACAACAGTGTTAGCATCATCAGTATGGGTAGGAATTGCTTCCACCCATTTAGAAACATAATCTACGGCTAATAGTATATAAAAGTAACCATTAGAATTTGGAAATGGACCCATGAAGTCAATGCCCCAAACATAAAAAATTTCACAGAAAAGCATGCTCTGTTGAGGCATTTCATCCCTCTTGGATATATTTCCAAACCTTTGGCATGGGGAACAAGAATTACAAAATTCAGCAGCATCTTTAAAAAGAGTAGGCCACCAGAATCCACAGTCTAGGATTTTCCTAGCTGTTCTTCGAGGGCCAAAATGTCCTCCACTCTCAGATGAGTGGCAGGCCTCTAAAATGGACTGGAATTCTGATTGAGACATACACCGTCTAATTACCTGGTCAGCATTACATCTCCATAAATATGGATCATCCCATATATAATATTTGGAATCGCTTTTTAGCTTGTCTCTTTGATGCTTAGTAAAATTTGGAGGGAAAGTGTGGCTAAATAGATAATTAGCTACAGGTGCATACCAAGGAACTACTTCAGATACTGCATGTAAACTATCAAATGGGAAATTATCATTTATAGGAATGGAGTCATCCTTAATGTGCTCAAGGCGACTCAAGTGGTCTTCCACTAAATTCTGGTTACCACTCCTATCTTTAATTTCTAAATCAAATTCTTGCAGCAACAGTATCCAACGTATTAGCCTTGGTTTGGACTCTTTTTTAGCTAGTAAATATTTTAGAGCTGCATGATATGAGTATACTACTACCTTAGTACCAAGTAAATAGGCTTGGAATTTATCTAGATCAAAAATAATAGCAAGAAGCTCTTTTTCAGTAGTAGTATAGTTAGATTGAGCAGCATCTAAAGTCTTAGATGCATAAGCGATTACAAAAGGGTCCTTACCTTCGCACTGAGCCAGCACCGCTCCTACTGTATGATTGGAAGCATCACACATACTTTTAAATGGCTGGCTCCAGTCTGGTCCTCTCACTATTGGGGCTTGAGTCAAGGCAATTTTTATCTTATCAAATGCCTGCATTCAATCCTCACTGAACTCGAACTCAATTTCCTTCTGCAGCAATCTGGATAAAGGTAATGCTACCTTACTGAAGTCCTTAATGAATCTCCTGTAAAAACCTGCGTGGCCAAGGAACAAATAGACTTCCCTCACAGAGGAGGGGTAAGGTAAACTAGAAATAACATCCACCTTTGCTGGATCTACAGAAATGCCAGTATTAGACACAACATGTCCTAGTACAATTCCTTGTTTTGCCATAAAGTGACATTTTTCAAAATTTAATGCGGGGTTTGTACTAACACACCTGTCTAATACTCGAGATAAACTATCCAGGCAAAGGCTAAATGAATCACCATATACGCTAAAATCATCCATAAAAACTTCCATACAGTTCTCAATCAGATCAGAGAAAAGACTCATTATGCATCTTTGGAAAGTAGCAGGTGCATTACATAAGCCAAAAGGCATTCTTTTATAAGCATATGTTCCAAAGGGACATGTAAAACTGGTCTTCTCCTGATCTTCAGGAGCTATGTGAATCTGAAAATAGCCTGTATAACCATCTAAAATGTAATAATGGGATTTACCTGATAGTCAAGCATTTGATCAATGAATGGCAAGGGGTAGTGATCCTTGCGAGTGGCTTGGTTGAGACGCCTATAGTCAATGCAAACTCTCCATGAATTCTGCACTCTAGTTGTCAGGAGCTCTCCGTGCTCATTTCTTACTGTTGTGACTCCAGACTTCTTGGGCACCACTTGTACTGGACTGACCCATTCACTGTCTGAGATGGGATAAATGATATCTGCTTCAAGTAGTCTGGTTATTTCTTTCTTGACAACTTTTAAGATGGTGGGATTCAATCTTCTTTGAGGTTGACAGACAGGCTTTGCTCCCTCTTTTAAGAATATCCTGTGTTCACAAACTTGAGGGCTAATGCCTACTATATCCACCAAGCTCCATCCAATTACTTTCTTATGTTTTCTCAGCACACTAAGTAGCTGTTCTTCTTGTTGAGAAGTGAGTTCCTTTGCGATGATGACTAGAAACTTCTGCTTGTCCTCAAGGTAAGCATACTTGAGGTATGGAGGAAGGGGCTTTAATTCTAATTTTTGCTCATAGCTAGGCTCTGGATCATCCGGGACTGGTGATAATGGTAAAGTGTTCTTATTGTTTTCAGAAAGTGTCCCCACACTTGGACCTTGCTCCATGTACTTCTCTTTCATTTCTTCCTGGTGAACTTCAGCTACAGTTTCATCGATAATGTCACATTGGAAGATAGAATGATCTTCCGGAGGATGCTTCATAGCTTCATTTAAACTGAAACTCACTGTTCTGCCATCTATCTCAAAGGAGTAAGTTCCTGAGATGCATCCAACTTGAACTTTGAAGTCTTCAGGAATGGTCTTCCAAGCAGGATTGATGATGGTCTTCCTGAGTCATTAGGGGGTATTTTTAGGATGTAAAAATCAATGAGAAATGTGAGCCCTTAATGCTCACTAATACATCTTCAGCAATTCCAACTACTGTAATAATGCTTTTATCTGCTAACACAAAACAAGCTGCCGACCTTTTTAAAGGAGGGAGCCTCAAAGTATCATATATAGACAATGGCATTATACTAACACATGCTCCTAAATCACACATGCAGTCAAAAAAATTTACACCTCCAATGGTACAGTTAACCATACATGGACCTGGATCACTACATTTTTCAGGTATATTTCCCATTAAAGCAGATATAGAACTACCTAAAGGAATAGTTTCTAATTCATTGATCTTATCTTTATGTATGCACAAATCCTTTAGAAAATTTGCGTATTTAGGTACCTATTGAATAACATCAAAAAGGGGAACAGTTACCTCGACCTTTTTGAATATTTCTACCATTTTGGGGTCAAGTTCCATCTGCTTTCTGGGCTTCCTTGTAAGTTGTGGAAATGGAATAGGAATGGTGCTCTGTACAGCTTCTGCATCCTTTGGTGTTTCATTCTGTGGTTGAACTGCTTCTTCTTCAACTATGTCTTGTATGTCCTCTTCCTCTTCAGCATCTTCCACTTCCACCATATCCTCTGCTGGCACATTTTCTGGTGGGCTTGGCTTTTCATGGTTCTTTTCCTGTAGTGTGGTTTTGGACCTTAGAGTGATGTCATTGATGCCACCCTTGGGATTGGGCAGTGGTTGAGAAGGAATTCCACTAGAGCTTGAAGGCTGATGTGTGGAATTAAGTGAGGAATCCATCCAGGAGACGAGAGCTTGTAAAGTGGCAGTCAAGCCATTCAAACTAGAGTTCAGCTGGGCCTGCATGTCTTGTTGTCCTTGCGTAAGAGAACGGAGCATCTCATCATTTGATGAGGAATTAGAATAAGTGATCTGAGGATCTTGTTGTTAGTTGTGCTGGGTTCCTTGTGATTGTCTTAGGTGAGGTGCTCTGTAAGGTTGATTTTGATTCTGCTGTCTGTTGTTAATGTTGTTATTCCACCTCTGGTTTCTATTGTTGTCTCTACCTCCTCTGTTATAGTTATCCTTCCAGCTATGGTTAGAATTATCTCTCCAACCTTGGTTGGATTTGTCCTGCCATCCATGGTTATAGTTGCCACCTTGGTTGTAGTTACCACCTTGTTGATTGTATCCTTGATTCGGGCGGTCATAGAAGTTGTGAGTGGCTACCACAGTGTTGTCTTCCTGTTGGAGATGCGGACATTCATCAGTATAATGACTATAATCAACACAGATCCCGCATACTCTTTGCGGAACTAACTGTTGGCTTTGTTGTGGTAAAGGCTAAGCTTGTTGTGCCTGTTATTGATTTAACTACATCTATTTCAGTAGGTTGGTCATTTCACATATACTCTGGGTCAGAGCAGTGGTTTCTTTGCTAGAGAAAATTTCTGCAACAGCTTTGGGATGGTTGCGCCTCTGTCTGTGATTCCTAGTGGACTTAGCTAAGTCGCTGATCAGCTGCCATGCTTCATCTGCGATTTTGTACTTTTTCAAAGAACCATTACTGGCACCTTCTAGTGTAGTCTTATCCTGGGGATTCATGCCTTGAGTGAAGTAGCTAATCAATACTAGTCTATCAATCATGTGATGGAGACATGCGTCCAGGAGATTATTGAAGTGCTCCCAATATTCGTAGAGAGTCTCAAATTCGCCCTGAATAATCATTGAAATCTCCTTCCTCAATCTATCAGTAACTTCAGATGGAAAGTATTTTTCCAAAAATTCTCTTCTAAGTGTATCCCAGTTAGTAACGGTCGCTTTAGGCTGAGTGTACTACCACTCCCTTGCCTTTCCCTCATGAGAAAACGGGAAGGCGGTTAGTAGAATAGAAGTTTTATCTGCACCATGACGCCTAACAGTAGAACAGGCTGTCTGGATATCCCTAAGGTGCTTGATAGGCTCTTGAGCAGGTAAGCCATGAAACTTGGGCATCAAGTTGATCAGTGTGGTTTTTAGTTCAAAATCTACAGCTACGGTCGGGTGATGCACTTGATACGGCTGCAGTGTAAAATTTGGGGCTCCAGCTTCCTGGAGGGTAATTCTCCTAGGTGCTGCCATGGTATCTGCACGTGAATCAACTGAATCAGTAGTAAAGGAGCTTGTTTCGCTCTCAGATGGCGGTTCAGATTTGCCCTCTGATAAACCCCAATTTTGTGGTTTATCTTGTACTTAATTTGGAGGATTTTATCACCTTTTCCCACATTTATTCAATAAAATAGCATGGTTTTGTAATTCTCCCTTGATTTGTGCTTAAATATAAAAACATACTTTTTAGGGCTTAAAATAGCTAAATTCAATTCACTTTAATTCCATTTGATGGCTTGATGTATTTTTTGAGTGATTTCAGGTTCATAGGGCAAGTATTGGATGGAAGAAGTGAGGAAAAAAGTATGCAAAGTGGGAGAATTCATGAAGAAATGAAGGAACAGTAAAGCTGTCAAGTCTGACCTCTTCGCACTCAATCGACCATAACTTGAGCTATAGAGGTCCAAATGAGACGGTTTCAGTTGCGTTGGAAAGCTAACATCTGGGGCTTCAAAATGATATAAATTTTGCCATATGTTACTTTGCGTTCAGGGGCGCGCACGCGCCATGTACGCGTGCGCGCCGATGCTGCTCCTGGCCCACTAAAGTAAAATCGCCCCCAGTGATATCTGAAGCACTTTGGGTCCAACCCAACTCATTTCTAATGCTATTTCATGCATAATTCAAGCTTGGGCAAATGGGGAGTAATTGTTTGGTAGCTTAGCATAATGTAGTTTAGTTTCTAGAGAGAGAAGCTCCATCTTCTCTCTAGAATTAGGGTGCTTAGGATATTTCCATCTTAGATCTAGGTTTAATTCATGCTTTGATTTACTCTTCCTTTGCAATACTTTTTCTTCTACTCTTCCTTTTTCTAGTTTTGCATTTAATTCATGTAATTCTCTACTTTTATGTTGATGCATTTTTGTTCTTCTATTTTCAATTCAATGCAATTTATGATTCATGTTCCTTTATTGTTGATTTGATTTTGTTGTTGTTTAATTCCTTGCAATTGAGTAGTGTAGATTTACATTCCTTGCAATTTGCTATGTTTTCCTTTTATGCTTTCCAAGTGTTTGACAAAATACTTGGTTGGATTTTAGTGTAGATTTTAGTGTTCTTGGCTTTGGTAGAGTAATTAGTGACGCTTGAGTTATCTAATTCCCGTGTTGATTGATAATTAGAAGTTGCTAATTGATTTGGATACCACTAAAACTAGTCTTTCCCCTTGGAAATTGGCTAGGACTTGTGGAATCAAATTAATTCATCCACTTGACTTTCCTCCATGGTTAGAGGTTAACTAAGTGGTAGCAATGGATAATTGTGGTCACAATTGAGGAGGATAACTAGGATAGGACTTCTAATTCTCATTCTTTCTCAAGAGCTTTCTAGTTGTTATTTTAATTTTATTGCCATTTACCTTTCATGTCTAATATCTCAAAAACTCCACACATAACTCCATGACCAATAACAAGACACTTTGTTGCAATTCCTCGTGAGACGACCCGGAGTTCAAATACTCCGGTTAATTCTTATTTGGGGTTTGTACATGTGACAACCTAAATTTTTGTATGTGAGGACTCTTTGTTGGTCTAGAACTATACTTGAAACGAGAACTCAATTGAGAAATTCTATATCAACAAAAGTTCACACATCAAAAATGGCGTCGTTGCCGGGAAATCGCAATGGTGTTACGTTATTGGCTATTGTATATATGTGAATATTGTGAATAGCTTGATTTTTGGATTGCTTGTTAGTTTTTGTTAGTTTTAGGACTTTGTTTCATTATTTCTAGTTAGCTTTTGTTTCTTATTTTCACTTTTCACTATGAATTCTCACTTTGGCTATGAGTGTGATTACAACTATGTTGTAGGAAATGGGAACTTCAATGAAGATGTGCATGAAGGATGGGATAACCAAAGGTGGGAGGAGCCATATGCATATGATCAATCCTCTTGGCAACAACCTCCACTAATGCACTATGAAGAAGAGCCATTCTATGATGCAGACCAATCCAATGGTTATGGTGAATCCCCTTGTGACTTCCAAGAACCACCACCATACACCTATGAGTCGTATTCTCAACATAGCCATCAATCATACTCACAAGACACCTTTCACCAACCATCTTCATATGACCCTAATCCATATCCATCCTACCAACAACCATATGAGCCATATGAACCACATACAGAGCCACCACCATTCCAACATCAACATTTTCAAGAGCCACCCCCTACATACTATTACCAAGATGAACTACCTCCAATGTATGAAAATTTCCAACCACAAGATGAATTCTACTTTCCACCACAACCTCCCATGGAAGAATACTCATTCCCATCAATCCAAAAGCCATATGATCCTACTCATGATATCCAAGAGGAGCAAGAGTCAAGGGATCGTTTCAAGGAAGCATTGGATCAAATTCAAGCAACCATGGAGTGTGTTGTGCAATAAATGGAAAGAAGGAAAAACATTAGACCACCATAACTCTACCAAGAAGAACTACCTTCCTACTATGAATCCTTCCCCCAAATTGATAAACCCTTCTATTCACCCCAACCTCTGATGGATGACTTCCTTAATGTTCTTGTTCAAGGACAAGAGGAGATGAAGGGGGATGTAGAATAATTCACGGCTACCTTGGACGAGGTGGTAAACCGTTTAGCATCCCAATGCTTGAACACTCATGGAACTTCCATGGCTATATGTGGAGAATCAAATGAAGAGCACAACATGAAGGAGAGATTGGTGGAGAATGAGGGAAGTTGCTTTGTATTGGAACAATTGGAGGAAGCCATAATTGTTGAAGTAGGGGAAGAGATGGTTGAAGACTTAGGAGATGCAAAACCTCCTTGGGAACATAAAGTTGAATAGAACCCCTCCAAGAAGATTGAAATTGATGCTAGAGAGGAAAGTGCACACCTTCCAAGGCATATTTCATAAGAAGCCTTGGATGGGATAGAGCAAGAATTGAGTTCCCTTGGTGATGGAGATCAAGCATCAAGTCTTAATGGTGAAGAATCCTTTGAGCATGAAGAACCTTCTCCCAAGGAGATGGAAAGCAATGTGGAGGTAAATCTCTCTTGTCCTCCCATTTGTGATTTAAGTAAGGGAAAATGTTTAGATAAAATTGTCGAACAAAAGATTGAAATTAAGAGATCTTGTGAAGAGGTGGAAGTCCTTAGAAAGAGAAGGATGGGAATTGAATACGCTTTGTCAAGACCCTTGGAACCACCTTTGCCTAGGTTACCATGTACACGTTCATTTGAGTGGGTGAAGCTCATTTCTATTAGATTTATTATCCCACTTGAATATGGTTTGCTTGAAACGGATGGCCAACTTAGGATGCTTTGTGGGATGAAGCGTAAAAGAAAGATGTTTCGTGGTTGCCGTTGCAAATCAAGGCTCATTATGGTTGATGCATCAATCATGAGATATAAAGGTTGGAGTAGTGTTCACCTAGATAGGTCTAGAAGGATTGTTGGTCACTTTATAGAGAATTCACCTTGCTCACCACCCGGATGGGCTAATAATGAGAGTCCACTTCAAGACGGGTGTGAAAACAAAGTGTGGGACCCCGGATTACAAGGAGAAAATCAATTTTGGGAGCCCCAAACTTGTGAAGAACTCCATCAACACTTGGTGCAAATGATAAGGAATCTTGAGGCACAATGGAGAACCAAGCATTGGTGGATGTTCCAAGATGGCTTCAAGCACAAGCCACCTTGATGAGGAGCTCCCCATAAGTCCAACTTAAGGACAATAAACAAAAGTGCTAGGTGGGAGACACCCCACCATGGTAACTGGTATGCGAAATCGTGATCATCAACAATGGCGCCAAATACTTGGTGCTCTCTAAGGTGAATCACACTTTGTCACAATTCTGCACAACTAACCAGCAAGTGCACTGGGTCGTCCAAGTAATAAACCTTACATGAGTAAGGGTCGATCCCACGGAGATTGTCGGCTTGAAGCAAGCTATGGTCACCTTGTAAATCTCAGTTAGGCGGATTCAAATGGTTATGGAGATTTAATAATAAAAAGATAAATAAAACGTAAAATAAAGATAGAGGTACTTATGTAATTCATTGGTGAGAATTTCAGATAAGCGTATAGAGATGCTTTCGTTTCTCCTGAACCTTTGCTTTCCTGCTGTCTTCATCCAATCAGTCCTACTCCTTTCTATGGCAAGCTGTATGTTAGGCATCACCGTTGTCAATGGCTACATCCTTTCCACTCACTGAAAATGGTCCAAGCGCTGTCACTGCATGGCTAATCATCTGTCGGTTCTCGATCATACTAGAATAGGATTTACTATCCTTTTGCGTCTGTCACTACGCCCAACACTCGCGAGTTTGAAGCTCGTCACAGCCATCCCTTCCCATATCCTACTCGGAATACCACATACAAAGTTTAGACTTTTCGGATCTCAAGAATGGCCGTCCATGGATTCTAACTTATACCACGAAGATTCTGATTAAGGAATCTAAGAGATACTCATTCAATCTAAGGTAGAATGGAAGTGGTTGTCAGGCACATGTTCATAGGTTGGAATGATGATGAGTGTCACGATCATCACATTCATATTGAGGTGCGAATGAATATCTTAGAATCGGAATAAGCTTGAATTGAATAGAAAAATAATAGTACTTTGTATTAATTCATGAGGAACAGCAGAGCTCCACACCTCAATCTATGGTGTGTAGAAACTCTACCGTTGAAAATATATAAGTGATAATGGAGTTCATTGGTCTCAGCCCTAGAGGGGAACCAGAGTAACCAAGACTAAAATGATCCGAAGATGTTCCGAAGATGTAAATACAATAGTAAAAAGTCCTATTTATCCTAAACTAGTTACTAGGGTTTACAGAAATAAGTAAATAGTGCAGAAATCCACTTCCGGGGCCCACTTGGTGTGTGCTTGGGCTGAGCATGAAGCTTTCACGTGGAGAGGTCATTCTTGGAGTTGAACGCCAGTTTGTAACCTGTTTCTGGCGTTTAACTCCACTTTGCAACCTGTTTCTGGTGTGTAACTCCAGAATTAGGCAGGAAGCTGGCGTTGAACGCCAGTTTGCGTCCTCTAAAATCGGGTAAAGTATGGACTATTATATATTGCTGGAAAGCCCTGGATGTCTACTTTCCAACGCAATTGAGAGCGCGCCATTTGGAGTTCTGTAGTTCCAGAAAATCCACTTTGAGTGCAGGGAGGTCAGAATCCAACAGCATCTGCAGTCCTTTGTCAGCCTCTGAATCAGATTTTGCTCAGGTCCCTCAATTTCAGCCAGAAAATACCTGAAATCATAGAAAAACACACAAACTCATAGTGAAGTCCAGAATTGTAAATTTTATTTAAAAACTAATAAAAATATACTAAAAACTAACTAAATTATACTGAAAACTATGTAAAAACAATGCCAAAAAGCGTATAAATTATCCACTTATCACAACACCAAACTTAAATTGTTGCTTGTCCCCAAGCAACTGAAAATCAAATAGGATAAAAAGAAGAGAATATACTATAAATTCCAAAATATCAATGAAACTTAGCTCCAATCAGATGAGCGGGACTAGTAGCTTTTTACCTCTTGAATAGTTTTGGCATCTCACTTTATCCATTGAAGCTCAGAATGATTGGCATCTATAGGAACTTAGAATTCAGATAGTGTTATTGACTTTCTTAGTTCAGTATGTTGATTCTTGAACACAGCTACTTTATGAGTCTTGGCCGTGGCCCTAAGCACTTTGTTTTCCAGTATTACCACCGGATACATAAATGCCACAAACACATAACTGGGTGAACCTTTTCAGATTGTGACTTAGTTTTGCTAAAGTCCCCAATTAGAGGTGTCCAGGGTTCTTAGGCACACTCTTCTTTTTGCTTTGGATCTTGACTTTAACCGCTCAATCTCAAGTTTTCACTTGACACCTTTACGCCACAAGCACATGGTTAGGGACAGCTTGATTTAGCCGCTTAGGCCAGGATTTTATTCCTTTATGCCCTCCTATCCACTGATGCTCAAAGCCTTGGATCCTCTTTATTACCCTTGCCTTTTGGTTTTAAGGGCTACTGGATTTTTCTACTTGCTTTTCTTTTTCTTTCTTTCTCTCTTTTTTTTTCGCATATTATATTTTTTTCTGCAAGCTTTTGCATTCACTGCTTTTCCTTGCTTCAAGAATCATTTTTATGATTTTTCAGATCATCAAATAACATTTCTCCTTTTTCCTTATTCTTCAAGAGCCAACATATTTAACATTCTTAAATAACAAATTCAAAAGACATATTTACTGTTCAAGCATTCATTCAGAAAAGAAAAAGTATTGTCACCACATCAAAATAATTAAACTAGTTTCAAGGATGAATTCGAAACCATGTACTTCTTGTTCTTTTGTAATTAAAACAGTTTTCATTTAAGAGAGGTGATGGATTCATAGGACATTCACAACTTTAAGGCATAGACACTTAAACACTAATGATCATATAGTAAAGACACAAACATAATTAAAACATAAAGCTCAAAAATCGAAAAACAGTAAAATAAATAGACAAGGAGATTAAGGAATGAGTCCACCTTAGTGAGGGTGGCGTCTTCCTCTTCTTGAAGAACCAATGGTGCTTTTGAGCTCCTCTATGTCTCTTCCTTGCCTTTGTTGCTCCTCCCTCATAGCTCTTTGATCTTCTCTAATTTCATGGAGGATGATGGAGTGCTCTTGATGCTCCATCCTTAGTTGTCCCATGTTGGAACTTAATTCTCCTAGGGAGGTGTTGATTTGCTTCCAAAAATTCTGTGGAGGGAAGTGCGTCCCCTGAGGCATCTCAGGGATTTCATGGTGAGGAATTTCCTCATGCGTCTCTTGAGACCCATGATCTTTTTTTTTGCTCTATACTTTTCTTAGTGATGGGCTTATCCTCATCAATGAGAATGTCTCCCTCTATGTCAATCTCAGTCGAATTGCATAGATGGCAAATGAGGTGAGGAAAGGCTAACCTTGCCAAAGTGGAGGACTTGTCAGCCACCTTGTAGAGTTCTTGGGGTATAATCTCATGAACTTCCACTTCCTCCCCAATCATGATACTATGGATCATGATGGCCCGGTCTACAGTAACTTCAGACCGGTTGCTAGTGGGAATAATTGAGCGTTGAATAAACTCCAACCATCCTCTAGCTATAGGCTTAAGGTCCAGTCTTCTCAGTTGAACCGGTTTGCCTTTTGAGTCAATCTTCCATTGAGCTCCTTCCACACATATGTCCATGAGGACTTGATCCAACCTTTAATCAAAGTTGACCCTTCTTGTGTAGGGGCGTGCATTTTCTTCCATCATTGGCAAGTTGAACGCCAGCCTTACATTTTCCGGACTGAAATCTAAGTATTTGCCCCGAACCATGGTAAGCCAATGCTTTGGATTCGGGTTTACACTTTGATCATGGTTCCTAGTGATCCATGCGTTTGCATAGAACTCTTGAACCATTAGGATCCCGACTTGTTGAATGGGGTTGGTAAGGACTTCCCAACCTCTTCTTTGGATTTCAAGTCGGATCTCCGGATACTCATTCTTCTTGAGTTTGAAAGGAACCTCGGGGATCACTTTCTTCTTGGCCACAACTTCATAGAAGTGGTCTTGATGGACTTTTCAGATGAATTTCTCCATCTCCCATGACTCAAAGGTAGAAGCAATTGCCTTCCCTTTCCTCTTTCTTGAGGATTCTCTGGCCTTAGGTGCCATCAATGGTTATAGAGAAACAAAAAAGCTATGCTTTTACCACACCAAACTTAGAATGTTGCTCGTCCTCGAGCAAAAGAAGAAGAAGAAGGATAAGAAGAAGAAGAGATGGAGGAGAGGGAGAGATGTGTGTGTTTCGGCCAAGAGAAGAAGAGAGGGTAGTGTTGTGTGAAAATGAAGAAGGAATGACGGGTTTATATAATGAAGGGGGAGGTGATTGGTGAAAGGGTAATGGGGAAGAGTGGTTGAGTTGATTGGTGAAGGGTGTTTGGGAAAAAGGGTTATTGGATTGTGTGAAGAAGAGGGAGAAGGTGAGTTGAGGTAGGTGGGGATCTTGTGGGGTCCACAGATCCTGAGGTGTCAAGGATTTCACATTCCTGTACCTTTTAGGCGTGTAAAACGCCCTATGCATGCAATCCTAGCGTTTAACGCCACTTCCATGCTTTGTTCTGGCGTTAAACGCCCAAATGTAGCTTGTTTCTGGCGTTAAACGCCAGCTCTATGCTTGCTTCTGGCGTTTAACGCCAGCCTTCCTTTGGGTGCAATCCTGGCATTTAAACGCCAGACTGCTGCTTGTTTCTGGCGTTTAACGCCAGTTTCATACTCTGTTCTGGCGTTAAACGCCAGTCTGGTTCTTGTTTCTGGCGTTAAACGCCCAGAATGGTGCCAGACTGGGCGTTTAACGCCCATTTTGCTACCCTTACTCGCGTTTAAACGCCAATAAGTTCTTCCTCCAGGGTGTGCAGTTTTTCATTCTTTTTTTCATTTTGTTTTTGATTTTTCAGTAGTTTTTGTGACTCCACATGATCATCAACCTAAGAAAACACAAAATAAACATGAAAATAAAAATAATATAGATATAATTAATTATATTGGGTTGCCTCCCAACAAGTGCTTCTTTAATGTCAGTAGCTTGACAGTGAGCTCTCATGGAGCCTCTGATGAGCGGATAATTTATACGCTTTTTGGCATTGTTTTTGAATATGTTTTTAGTAGAATCTAGTTACTTTTAGGGATGTTTTCATTAGTTTTTATGTTAAATTCACATTTCTGGACTTTACTATGAGTTTATGTGTTTTTCTATGATTTCAGGTATTTTCTGGCTGAAATTGAGGGACTTGAGCAAAAATCAGATTCAGAGGTTGAAGAAGGACTGCTGATGCTGTTGGATTCTGACCTCCCTGCACTCAAAATGGATTTTCTGGAGCTACAGAACTCAAAATGGCGTGCTTTTAATTGCGTTGGAAAGTAGACATCCAGGGCTTTCCAGTAATTTATAATAGTCCATACTTTGTCCAAGTTTAGATGACGCAAACTGGCGTTCAACGCCAGCTCTCTGCCCAATTCTGGCGTCCAGCGCCAGAAACAAGTTGCAAAGTGGAGTTCAATGCCCAAAATGGCACAAAAGCTGGCGTTCAACTCCAAGAATGACCTCTCCACATGTAGACTTCAAGCTCAGCCCAAGCACACACCAAGTGGGCCCCGGAAGTGGATTTATGCATCAATTACTTACTTCTGTAAACCCTAGTAGCTAGTTTATTATAAATAGGACTTTTTACTATTGTATTAGACATCTTTGATCAGTTGTATGCTATCTTAGATCACGTTTTGGGGGCTGGCCATTTGGCCATGCTTGGACCTTTAACTTATGTATTTTCAAACGGTAGAGTTTCTACACTCCATAGATTAAGGTGTGGAGCTCTGCTGTTCCTCAAAGATTAATGCAAAGTACTACTATTTTCTATTCAATTCATCTTATTTCGCTTCTAAGATATTCATTCGCACTTCAACCTGAATGTGATGAACGTGACAATCATCATCATTCCCTATGAATGCGTGCCTGACAACCACTTCCGTTCTACATTAGATTGAATGAGCATCTCTTAGATCTCTTAATCAGAATCTTCGTGGTATAAGCTAGATTGATGGCGGCATTCATGAGAGTCCGGAATGTCTAAACCTTGTCCGTGGTATTCCGAGTAGGACTCTGGGATTGAATTACTGTGACGAACTTCAAACTCGCAAGTGCTGGGCGTAGTGACAGACGCAAAAGGATAGTAAATTCTATTCCAGTATGATCGAGAACCTCAAAGATGCAGTGACAGCGCATCAGACTATTTTCACAGAGAGGAATAGGATGCAACCATCGACAAGGGTAATGCCTCCAGACGACTAGCCGTGCTGTGACAGAGCATTTGGACCATTTTCCCGAGAGGATTGAAAGTAGCCATTGGCACCGGTGACATCCTTACAAAAAGTCAGCCATAAAAAGGAGTAAGACTGATTGGATGAAGACAGTAGGAAAGTAGAGGTTCAGAGGAACGAAAGCATCTCTATGCGCTTATCTGAAATTCTCACCTATGATTTACATAAGTATTTCTATCCTTATTATATTATCCTATTTTCGAAAACTCCATAATTATTTTATATCCGCCTGACTGAGATTTACAAGGTGACCATAGCTTGCTTCATACCAACAATCTCTGTGGGATCGACCCTTACTCACATAAGGTTTATTACTTGGACAACCCAGTGCACTTGCTGGTTAGTTGTATCGAAGTTGTGACAAATTATGAATTGAGATTAGAGCACCAAGCCTTTGGAGCCATTACCAGAGATCACAATTTCGTGCACCAAGTTTTTGGCGCCGTTGCCGGGGATTGTTCGAGTTTGGACAACTGACGGTTCATCTTGTTGCTCAGATTGGGTAACTTTCTTTTCGTTTTCTTTTCAAAAAGTTTTCAAAAATTGTTCAAAAAAATCTTTCAAAAATTTCTCCTTTGTTTTTGAAAAAAATTAAAAAAAAAACTTTTTAAAATAAAAATGTTTTCAAAAATATATTTTTCTTCAGAATTTTTAAGAATGAATTCTAGAGTTTCATGAAACATGTTGAAGCATGCTGGCTATAAAACCATGTCTAAATTCTTTTGGACAGAGGTTTTGGCTTAAAATTGAATGAATTACACTCATATTTTTACTAAAGCTTGGCTGGCTATTAAGCCATACCTGACCCTTTGATTGGAGCTTTAGACTAAAGAGCATAAGATTCCTGGAATTCATATTAAAAATTTTGGAATCCTTATTTTTCTTTTTCAAAATGATTTTCGAAAAAAATTAAAAGAAAATACAAAAATTTTTATAAAATCATAAAAATAAAAAATAATTTTGTGTTTCTTGTTTTGAGTCTTGAGTCATGTTATAAGTTTGGTGTCAATTGCATACTCATCTTGCATTTTTCGAAAAATTTTCATGCATTCATAGTGTTCTTCATGATCTTCAAGTTGTTCTTGGTAAGTCTTCTTGTTTGATCTTTACATTTGCATGTTTTGTGTCTTTTCTTGTTTTTCATATACATTCTTGAATTCTTAGTGTCTAAGCATTAAAGAATTCTAAGTTTGGTATCTTGCATGTTTTCCTTGCATATAAAATTTTCAAAAATATATTCTTGATGTTCATCATGTTCTTCATAGTGTTCTTGGTGTTCATCTTGACATTCATAGCATTCTTGCATGCTTTTATTGTTTTGATCTAAAAATTTCATGCATTGCATCATTTTAGTGTTTTTCTCTCATCATAAAAAAAATTCAAAAATAAAAAAAATATCTTTCCCTTTTTCTCTCTTAAAATTTAGAAAATTAGATTTGACTTTTTCAAAAATTTTTAAAAATCTAGTTGTTTTTATGAGTCAAATCAAATTTTCAATTTAAAAATCAAATTCTTTTTCAAAAATCAAATCTTTTTCATTTTTCTTAGTTATTTTCGAAAATTCTAAAAATATTTTTCAAAAATCTTTTTCTTATTTTATATCAAATTTTTGAAAATAACAATAACAATTAATGTTTTGATTCAAAAATTTCAAGTTTGTTACTTGCTTGTTAAGAAAGATTCAAACTTTGAGTTCTAGAATCATATCTTGTGATTTCTTGTGAATCAAGTCATTAATTGTGATTTTAAAAATCAAATCTTTTTCAAAACTAATTTCAATCATATCTTTTCAAAAAAAAATATCTTCTTATCTTTTTTAAAAAAAATTGATTTTAAAATATCTTTTCTAACTTCCTAACTTCTTATCTTTTCAAAATTTGTTTCAACTAACTTTTTGTTTGTTTCTTATCTTTTTCAAAACTACCTAACTAACTAACTCTCTCTCTCTCTCTCTAATTTTCGAAAATATCTTCCCTCTTTTTCAAAAATTCTTTTTAATTAACTAATTATTTTCATTTTATTTTATTTTCGAAAATTACTAACCTTTTTCAAAAACTATTTTCAAAAATCACTAACTCTTTTTCAAAAATTATTTTCGAAATTTTCCCTCTCTCATCTTATTCTATTTATTTATTCATCCACTAACATCTCTTCCTCACCAAAAATCCGAACTCCCTCTCTCTTTCTGAGTTCAGATTTTCTTCTTCTTTTCTTCCACTCACATAGGGACCTCTATACTGTGGTATAAAGGATCCCTATTATTATTATTATTATTATTATTTTCTGTGCCCTCTTCTTTGTCATATGAGCAGGAGCAAGGACAAGAATATTCTTGTGGAAGCAGATCCAGAACCTGAGAGGACTCTGAAGAGGAAACTAAGAGAAGCTAAATTACAACAATCCAGAGATAACCTTTCAGAAATTTTCGAACAGGAAGAAAAGATGGCAGCCGAAAATAATAATAATGCAAGGAGGATGCTTGGTGACTTTACTGCACCAAATTCCAAGTTACATGGAAGAAACATCTCCATTCCTGCTATTGGAGCAAACAATTTTGAGCTGAAACCTCAGCTAGTTTCTCTGATGCAGTAGAACTGCAAGTTTCATGGACTTCCATCTGAAGATCCTTTTCAGTTCTTAACTGAATTCTTACAGATCTGTGATACTGTTAAGACTAATGGAGTAGATCCTGAAGTCTACAGGCTCATGCTTTTCCCTTTTGCTGTAAGAGACAGAGCTAGAGTGTGGTTGGACTCTCAACCCAAAGACAGCCTGAACTCTTGGGATAAGCTGGTCACGGCTTTCTTAGCCAAGTTCTTTCCTCCTCAAAAGCTGAGCAAGCTTAGAGTGGATGTTCAGACCTTCAGACAGAAGGAAGGTGAATCCCTCTATGAAGCTTGGGAAAGATACAAGCAGCTGACCAAAAAGTGTCCTTCTGACATGCTTTCAGAATGGACCATCCTGGATATATTCTATGATGGTTTATCTGAGCTATCAAACATGTCATTGGATACTTCTGCAGGTGGATCTATTCACCTAAAGAAAACGCCTGCAGAAGCTCAAGAACTCATTGACGTGGTTGCTAATAACCAGTTCATGTACACTTCTGAGAGGAATCCTGTAAGTAATGGGACGCCTATGAAGAAGGGAGTTCTTGAAATTGATACTCTGAATGCCATACTGGCTCAGAATAAAATATTGACTCAGCAAGTCAATATGATTTCTCAGAGTCTGGCTGGAATACAAGCTGCATCCAATAGTACTCAAGAGGCTTCTTATGAAGAAGAAGCTTATGATCCTGAGAACCCTGCAATAGCAGAGGTAAATTACATGGGTGAACCATATGGAAACACCTATAATCCCTCCTGGAGAAATCATCCAAATCTCTCATGGAAGGATCAAAAGCCTCAACAAGGCTTTAATAATGGTGGAAGAAATAGGTTCAACAATAATAAACCTTTTCCATCATCCACTCAGCAACAGACAGAGAACTCTGAACAAAATACTTCTAATTTAGCAAACTTAGTCTCTGATCTGTCCAAGGCCACTGCAAGTTTTATGAATGAAACAAGGTCTTCCATTAGAAATTTGGAAGCACAAGTGGGCCAGCTGAGTAAAAGGATCACTGAAATCCCTCCTAGTACTCTCCCAAGCAATACAGAAGAAAATCCAAAAGGAGAGTGCAAGGCCATTGAATTAATCACCATGGCCGAACCTGTAAGGGAAGGAGAGGACGTGAATCCCAAGGAGGAAGACCTCCTGGGATGTCCAGTGATCAATAAGGAGCTTTCTTCTGAGGAACCAAAGGACTCTGAGGCTCAATTAGAGACCATAGAGATTCCATTGAACCTCCTTATGCCATTCCTGAGCTCTGATGAGTATTCCTCTTCTGAAGAGAATGAGGATGTCACTGAAGAGCAAGCTGCCAAGTTCCTTGGTGCAATCATGAAGCTGAATGCCAAATTATTTGGCATTGAGACTTGGGAAGATGAACCTCCCTTGTTCACCAATGAACTAAGTGATCTGGATCAACTGACATTGCCTCAGAAGAAACAGGATCCTAGAAAGTTCTTAATACCTTGTACCATAGGCACCATGATCTTTAAGGCTCTGTGTGACCTTGGTTCAGGGATAAACCTCATGCCTCTCTCTGTAATAGAGAAATTGGGAATCCATAGGGTGCAAGCTGCTAAAATCTCATTAGAGATGGTAGACAACTCAAGAAAACAGGCTTATGGAGAAGTAGAGGATGTGTTAGTAAAGGTGAAAGGCCTTTACATCCCTGCTAATTTCATAGTCCTAGATACTGGGAAGAATGAGGATGAATTCATCATCCTTGGAAGACCCTTCCTAGCCACAGCAAGAGCTGTGATTGATGTTGACAGAGGTGAATTAGTCCTTCAATTGAATGGGGACTCCCTTGTGTTTGCAACTCAAGGTCATCCTTCTGTAAACATGGAGAGGAAGCATAAAAAGCTTCTCTCAAAACAGAGTCAACCAGAGCCCCCACAGTCGAACTCTAAGTTTGGTGTTGGGAGGCCACAACCAAACTCTAAGTTTGGTGTTGAACTCCCATATCCAAACTCTAAGTTTGGTGTTGGAGAGTCTCAACAATGCTCTGAACATCTGTGAGGCTCCATGAGAGCCCACTGTCAAGCTATTGACATTAAAGAAGCGCTTGTTGGGAGGCAACCCAATTTTTATCTAACTATATTTTTCTTAGTTATATGTCTTTATAGGTTCATGATCATATGGAGTCACAAAATAAATATAAAAATTGAAAATGGAATCAAAAATAGCAGAAGAAAAATCACACCCTGGAGGAAGACCTTACTGGCGTTTAAACGCCAGTAAGAAGCATGTTTTGGGCGTTCAACGCCAGAACAGAGCATGGTTCTGGCGCTGAACGCCAGAAATGGGCAGCATCTGGGCGTTTGAACGCCAGAAATGCACCCTGGAGAAGAGCTGGCGCTGAACGCCCAAAACAAGCATGGTTCTGGCGTTCAACGCCAGAAATGGGCAACAAATGGGCGCTCAACGCCCAAAACAAGCACCAATCTGGCGCTGAACGCCCAGAGTTGTGTGCAAAGGCATTTTACATGCCTAATTTGGTGCAAGGGTGTAAATCCTTGAACACCTCAGGATCTGTAGACCCCACAGGATCACCTCAGGATCTGTGGACCCCACAGGATCCCCACCTACCTCCACTCACTTTTTCTCACCCCTCTTTCACACAATCCCATAAACACTCTTCCCCAAAACCCTTCACCAATCACCTCAATCTCTCTTCCGTATCACCACTTCACCACTCACATCCATCCACTCTTCCCCATAAACCTACCTCATAAACTCCACCTACCTTCAAAATTCAAAATCAATTTCCCACCCATCCCACCCTAAATGGCCGAACCTAACACCCTCTCCCCCCACTATATAAAGCCCTCCATTCTTCTTCATTTTCACACACCACAACCCTATCTTCTCTTCTTGGCCGAAACACAACCCCTTCTCCCTCTCCTCCATTTCTTCTTCTTCTTCATCTATTCTTTCTTCTCTTGCTCGAGGGCGAGCAAAATTCTAAGTTTGGTGTGCTAAAAGCATAAGCTTTTTGTTTTTCCATTACCATTGATGGCACCAAAGACCGGAGAATCCTCTAGAAAAGGAAAAGGGAAGACAAAATCTTCCACCTCCGAGTCATGGGAGATGGAAAGATTCATCTCCAAAGCTCATCAAGACCACTTCTATGATGTTGTGGCCAAAAAGAAGGTGATCCCTGAGGTCCCTTTCAAACTCAAGAGAAATGACTATTCGGAGATCCGACATGAAATCCAAAGAAGAGGTTGGGAAGTTCTAACAAACCCCATCCAACAAGTCGGCATCCTAATGGTTCAAGAGTTCTATGCCAATGCATGGATCACTAGGAACCATGATCAAAGTAAGAACCCGAATCCAAAGAATTATGTTACAATGGTTCGGGGAAAATACTTAGATTTTAGCCCGGAGAATGTGAGGTTGGCGTTTAACTTGCCTATGATGCAAGGAGATGAACGCCCCTACACTAGAAGGGTCAACTTTAATCAAAGGTTGGACCAAGTCCTCATGGACATATGTGTGGAAGGAGCTCAATGGAAGATTGACTCCAAAGGCAAGCCGGTTCAACTGAGAAGACTGGACCTCAAGCCTGTGGCTAGAGGATAGTTGGAGTTCATCCAACGCTCCATCATCCCCACTAGCAACCGATCTGAAGTTACTGTGGATCGGGCCATCATGATCCATAGCATCATGATTGGAGAGGAAGTAGAAGTTCATGAAGTCATCTCCCTTGAACTATACAAAATAGCCGAAAAGCCCTCCCCTGGGGCAAGGCTAGCTTTTCCTCATCTTATTTGCCATCTATGTTACTCAGCTGGAGCTTTCATAGAATGAGACATTCACATTGAGGAAGAGAAGCCCATCACTAAGAAAAAGATAGAGCAAGCAAGAGAGCCCATTCATGGAGCTCAAGAGGCGCATGAATCTCATCACCATGAGATCCCGGAGATGCCTCAAATGCATTTTCCTCCACAAAACTATTGGGATCAAATCAATACCTCCCTAGGAGAATTAAGTTCCAACATGGGACAATTAAGGGTGGAACATCAAGAGCACTCCATCATCCTTCATGAAATCAGAGAAGATCAAAAAACAATGAGGGAGGAGCAACAAAGACAAGGAAGAGACATAGAAGAGCTCAAGGACATCATTGGTTCCTCAAGAAGGAAACGCCACCATCACTAAGGTGGACTCATTCCTTGTTCTTACATTCTCTGTTTTCGTTTTCTCTATGTTAAAGTGCTTATCTATGTTTGTGTCTTCAGTACATGATCATTAGTAGTTAGTAACTTTGTCTTAAAGTTATGAATGTCCTATGAATCCATCACCTCTCTTAAATGAAAAATGTTTTAATTCAAAAGAACAAGAAGTACATGAGTTTTGAATTTATCCTTGAACTTAGTTTAATTATATTGATGTGGTGACAATAATTCTTGTTTTCTGAATGAATGCTTAAACAGTGCATATATGTTTTGAAGTTGTTGTTTAAGAATGTTAAATATGTTGGCTCTTGAAAGAATGATGACAAGGAGACATGTTATTTGATAATCTGAAAAATCATAAAAATGATTCTTGAAGCAAGAAAAAGTAGAAAAGAACAAAGCTTGCAGAAAAAAAAGGAGCGAAAAAAAAATAGAAAAAAGAAATAAAAAACAAGCAGAAAAAGCCAAAGCTCTTAAAACCAAGAGGCAAGAGCAAAAAGCCAATAACCCTTAAAACCAAAAGGCAAGGGTAAATAAAAAGGATCCCAAGGCTTTGAGCATCAGTGGATAGGAGGGCCTAAAGGAATAAAATCCTGGTCTAAGCGGCTAAACCAAGCTGTCCCTAACCATGTGCTTGTGGCGTGAAGGTGTCAAGTGAAAAATTGAGACTGAGCGGTTAAAGTCAAGCTCCAAAGCAAAAAAAGAGTGTGCTTAAGAACCCTGGACACCTCTAATTGGGGACTTTAGCAAAGCTGAGTCACAATCTGAAAAGGTTCACCCGATTATGTGTCTGTGGCATTTATGTATCCGGTGGTAATACTGGAAAACAAAGTGCTTAGGGCCACGGCCAAGACTCATAAAATAGCTGTGTTCAAGAATCATCATACTGAACTAGGAGAATCAATAACACTATCTGAACTCTGAGTTCCTATAGATGCCAATCATTCTGAACCTCAATGGATAAAGTGAGATGCCAAAACTATTCAAGAGGCAAAAAGCTACAAGTCCCGCTCATCTGATTGGAGCTATGTTTCATTGATAGTTTGGAAGTTATAGTATATTCTCTTCTTTTTATCCTATTTGATTTTCAGTTGCTTGGGGACAAGCAACAATTTAAGTTTGGTGTTGTGATGAGCGGATAATTTATACGCTTTTTGGCATTGTTTTTTAATATGTTTTTAGTAGAATCTAGTTACTTTTAGGGATGTTTTCATTAGTTTTTATGTTAAATTCACATTTCTGGACTTTACTATGAGTTTGTCTATTTTTCTGTGATTTCAGGTATTTTCTGGCTGAAATTGACCTTGAGCAAAAATCAGATTCAGAGGTTGAAGAAGGACTGCTGATACTATTGGATTCTGACCTCCCTGCACTCAAAATGGATTTTCTGGAGCTACAGAACTCAAAATGGCGCGCTTCCAAATGAGTTGGAAAGTAGACATCCAGGGATTTTCAGAAATATATAATAGTCTATACTTTGTCTAAGTTTAGACGATGCAAACTGGCGTTCAACGCCAGCTCTCTGCCCAATTCTGGCGTCCAGCGCCAGAAATAAGTTGCAAAGTGGAGTTCAACGCCCAAAATGGCACAAAAGCTGGCGTTCAACTCCAAGAATGACCTCTCCACGTGTAGACTTCAAGCTCAGCCCAAGCACACACCAAGTGGGCCCCGGAAGTGGATTTATGCATCAGTTACTTACTTCTGTAAACCCTAGCAGCTAGTTTAATATAAATAAGACTTTTTACTATTGTATTAGACATCTTTGATCAGTTGTATGCTATCTTAGATCACGTTTTGAGGGTTGGCCATTCGGCCATGCCTGGACCTTTCACTTATGTATTTTCAAACGGTAGAGTTTCTGCACTCCATAGATTAAGGTGTGGAGCTCTGCTGTTCCTCAAAGATTAATGCAAAGTACTACTGTTTTCTATTCAATTCATCTTATTTCGCTTCTAAGATATTCATTCGCACTTCAACCTGAATGTGATGAACGTGAGAATCATCATCATTCCCTATAAACGCGTGCCTGACAACCACTTCCGTTCTACATTAGATTGAATGAGCATCTCTTTGATCTCTTAATCAGAATCTTCGTGGTATAAGCTAGATTGATGGCGGCATTCATGAGAGTCCGGAAAGTCTAAACCTTGTCCGTGGTATTCCGAGTAGGACTCTGGGATTGAATTACTGTGATGAACTTCAAACTCGCAAGTGCTGGGCGTAGTGACAGACGCAAAAGGATAGTAAATTCTATTCCAGTATGATCGAGAACCTCAAAGATGATTAGCCATGTAGTGACAGCGCATCGGACCATTTTCACAGAGAGGAATAGGATGCAACCATCGACAAGGGTGATGCCTCCAGACGATTAGCCGTGCTGTGACAGAGCATTTGGACCATTTTTCCGAGAGGATTGAAAGTAGCCATTGGCACCGGTGACATCCTTACAAAAAGCCAGCCATAGAAAGGAGTAAGACTGATTGGATGAAGACAGCAGGAAAGCAGAGGTTCAGAGGAACGAAAGCATCTCTATGCGCTTATCTGAAATTCTCACCAATGATTTACATAAGTATTTCTATCCTTATTATATTATCCTATTTTCGAAAACTCCATAATTATTTTATATCCGCCTGACTGGATTTACAAGGTGACCATAGCTTGCTTCATACCAACAATCTCCGTGGGATCGACCCTTACTCACGTAAGGTTTATTACTTGGACGACCCAGTGCACTTGCTGGTTAGTTGTATCGAAGTTGTGACAAATTATGAATTGAGATTAGAGCACCAAGCCTTTGGAGCCATTACCAGAGATCACAATTTTGTGCACCAGCCTCACAGATGTTCAGAGCTTTGTTGAGACCTCCCAACACCAAACTGAGAGTTTGGATATGGGAGTTCAACACCAAACTTAGAGTTTGGTTGTGGCCTCCCAACACCAAACTTAGAGTTTGACTGTGGGGGCTTTGGTTGACTCTACAGTGAGAGAAGCTTTTCATGCTTCCTCTCCATGGTTACAGAAGGAGAACCTTGAGTCTTGAACACAAGGTAGTCTTCATTCAGTTGAAGGACCAACTCTCCTCTGTCCACATCAATCACAGCATTTGCTGTGGCTAGGAAGGGTCTTCCAAGGATGATGGATTCATCCTCATCCTTCCCAGTGTCTAGGATTATGAAATCAGCAGGGATGTAAAGGCCTTCAACCTTTACTAACACGTCCTCTACTTGTCCATAAGCCTCTTTTCTTGAGTTGTCTGCCATCTCTAATGAGATTCTGGCAGCTTGTACCTCAAAGATCCCAAGTTTCTCTATTACAGAGAGTGGCATTAAATTTATTCCTGACCCCAGGTCACACAGAGCCTTCTCAAAGGTCCTGGTGCCTATGTCATAGGGTATAAAGAATTTGCCAGGATCTTGCCTCTTTTGAGGTAATTTCTGCCTATCCAATGCATTCAGTTCATTGGTGAGCAAGGGAGGTTCATCTTCCCAAGTCTCATTACCAAATAATTTGGCATTCAGCTTCATGATTGCACCAAGGTACTTGGCAACTTGCTCTTCAGTGACATCTTCATTCTCTTCAGAAGAAGAATATTCATCAGAGCTCATGAAGGGCAGAAGGAGGTTCATTGGAATCTCTATGGTCTTTAGAGGAGCCTCAGATTCCTTTGGTTCCTCTAAGGGAAACTCCTTATTATCCACTGAACGTCCCAGGAGGTCTTCCTCACTGGGATTCACGTCCTCCTCCTCTTATGTGGGTTCGGCCATTTTGGTTATATCAATGGCCTTGCACTCTCTCTTTGGATTCTCTTCTGTATTGCTTGGGAGAGTACTAGGAGGAGTTTCAGTGACCCTTTTACTCAGCTGGCCCACTTGTGCCTCCAAATTTCTAATGGAGGACCTTGTTTCATTCATGAAACTCAAAGTGGCCTTAGATAGATCAGAGACTATATTTGCTAAGCTAGAGAGACTCTGCTCAGAATTCTCTGTCTGTTGCTGAGTGGATGATGCAAAAGGTTTGCTGTTGTTAAACCTGTTTCTTCCACCATTATTAAAGCCTTGTTGAGGCTTTTGTTGATCCTTCCATGAGAAATTTAGATGATTTCTCCATGAGGGGTTATAGGTATTTCCATAGGGTTTCCCCATGTAATTCACCTCTGCTATTGCAGGGTTCTCAGGATCATAAGCTTCTTCTTCAGAAGATGCCTCTTGAGTACTGTTGGATGCAGCTTGCATTCTATTCAGACTCTGAGAAATCATATTGACTTGCTGAGTCAATATTGTGTTCTGAGCCAATATGGCATTCAGAGCATCAATTTCAAGAACTCCCTTCCTTTGAGGTGTCCCATTACTTACAGGATTCCTCTCAGAAGTGTACATAAACTGGTTGTTAGCAACCATGTCAATGAGTTCTTGAGCTTCTGCAGGCATTTTCTTTAGGTGAATAGATCCACCTGTAGAATGGTCTAGTGACATCTTTGATAACTCAGACAGACCATCATAGAATATATCCAGGATGGTCCATTCTGAAAGCATGTCAGATGGACACTTTTTGGTCAGTTGCTTATATCTCTCCCAAGCTTCATAGAGGGATTCACCCTCTTTCTGTCTGAAGGTTTGAACATCCACTCTAAGCTTACTAAGCTTTTGAGGAGGAAAGAACTTGGCTAAGAAAGACATGACCAGCTTATCCCAAGAGTTCAGGCTATCTTTAGGTTGAGAGTCTAACCAAATTCTAGCTCTGTCTCTTACAGCAAATGGGAAAAGCATGAGCCTGTAGACCTCGGGATCAACCCCATTGGTCTTAACAGTATCACAAATCTGTAAGAATTCAGTTAAGAACTGAAAAGGATCTTCAGATGGAAGTCCATGAAACTTGCAGTTCTGTTGCATCAGAGAAACTAATTGAGGTTTCAGCTCAAAATTGTTTGCTCTAATGGCAGGGATTGAGATGCTTCTTCCATGTAAATTGGAATTTGGTGCAGTAAAGTCACCAAGCATCTTCCTTGCATTGTTATTATTTTCGGCCATGTCTCCTTCCTTTTCGAAAATTTCTGTCAGATTTTCTCCAGAGAGTTGAGCTTTAGCTTCCCTTAGCTTCCTCTTCAGAGTCCTTTCAGGTTCAGGATCAGCTTCAACAAGAATGTGCTTATCCTTGTTCCTGCTCATATGAAAAAGAAGAGAACACAAGAAAATATGGAATCCTCTATGTCACAGAATAGAGATTCCTTATGCAAGTATAAGAAGAGAAGAATATAAGAAGGAGAAGAGGAAAATTCGAACACATAGAAGGAGATGGGGTTCGAATTTTGGGTGAAAGAGAAGTGTTAGTAGATGAATAAATAAATAGAAGGAGATGAGAAAGGGAACAATTCGAAAAATAAAATAAAAATATTTTAAAATTAAAGTTAAAATTCGAAAATTAAAATTGGAATCAAATTAAATTAAAATTAAAATAATTAGTTAATTAAAAAGAAATTTTGAAAAAGAGGGAAGGGATTTTTGAAAATTAGAGAGAGAGAGTTAGTTAGGTAGTTTTGAAAAAGATAAGAATCAAACAAAAAGTAAAGTGGTTTAATTGAAAAAGATTTGAAAATCAACTTTGAAAAGATAAGAGGTTAGAGAAGATTTTGAAATTAAATTTTGAAAAAGATGTGATTGAATTTTATTTTGAAAAATATTTGAAAAAGAATTTTAAAAAGATTTTATTTTGAAAATTAAAGTTGATTACTTGACTAACAAGACGCAAAAAGATTTGATTTTAAAATTTAAAGATTGAACCTTTCTTATTAGGCAAGTAACAAACTTAATATTTTTGAATCAATCACATTAATTGTTAGCATTGAATTCGAAAATATTAAAGAAAAATGAAAAAGGTTTGATTTTTGAAAAAAATTTGAAAAAGATAAGATTTTTAAATTGAAAATTTGATTTGACTCATGAGGAACAACTAGATTTTAAAATTTTTTGAAAAAGTCAAGTCAAATATTCGAATTTTATGAGAAGAAAAGGGAAAGATATTTTTTTTATTTTTGAATTTTTAATGATGAGAGAGAAAAATATCTAAAAGACTCAATGCATGAAAATTTTGGATCAAAACAAATGATGCATGCAAGAACACTATGAATGTCAAGATGAACACCAAGAACACTTTGAATGTCAAGATGAACACCAAAAACTTATTTTTGAAAAATTTTCAAGAAAAGAAAACATGCAAGTCACCAAACTTAGAAATTTTTAATTTTTAAACACTATGAATGCAAGAATGCATATGAAAAACAAGAAAAGACACAAAACATAAAAATGCAAAGATCAAACAAAGAAATTCATCAAGAACAACTTGAAGATCATGAAGAATGCAATGCATGAATTTTCGAAAAATGCAAGAGAGAGATAAACATGCAATTGACACCAAACTTAAAATTTGACTCAAAACTCAAACAAGAAACACAAAAATATTTTTAATTTTATGATTTTATAAATTTTTTTTTGGATTTTTCAAAAATATTTTGGAAAAAGAAAAATAAGGATTTCAAAAAAATTTTAATAGGAATTCCAGGAATCTTGCAATGTTAGTCTAAAGCTCCAGTCTAGGAATTAGACATGGCTTACTAGCCAGCCAAGCTTTCAGTGAAAGCTCCGGTCCAAAACACTAGACATGGCCAATGGCCAGCCAAGCTTTAGCAGATACAAATCAGACATACAACAACTGATACTTCATCCGACTTCATATGCTGATAAGTGGAAGCCTCGGTACAAATGAATTAGACATGGCTTTACAGCCAGCCAGGCTTCAACGTGCTTCATGAAACTCTAGAATTCATTCTTAAAAATTCTGAAGAAAAATATATTTTTGAAAATATTTATTTTTTTTTTATTTTTTTCGAAAATAAGAATAATAAAAACAAAAAGCTTAAAATTAAAATAAAATTACCTAATCTGAGCAACCAGATGAACCGTTAGTTGTCCAAACTCGAACAATCCCCGGCAACGGCGCCAAAAACTTGGTATGCGAAATCGTGATCATCAACATTGGCACCAAAGACTTGGTGCTCTCTAATGTGAATCACATTTTGTCACAATTCCGCACAACTAACCAGCAAGTGCACTAGGTCGTCCAAGTAATAAATCTTACGTGAGTAAGGGTCGATCCCACGGAGATTGTCGGCTTGAAGCAAGCTATGGTCACCTTGTAAATCTCAGTTAGGCGGATTCAAATGGTTATAGAAATTTAATAATAAAAAGATAAATAAAACGTAAAATAAAGATAGAGGTACTTATGTAATTCATTGGTGAGAATTTTAGATAAGCGTATAGATATGCTTTCGTTCCTCCTGAACCTCTGCTTTCATACTGTCTTCATCCAATCAGTCTTACTCCTTTCTATGGCAAGCTATATGTTTGGCATCACCGTTGTCAATGGCTACATCTTGTCCTCTCACTGAAAATGGTCCAATGCGCTGTCACTGCATGGCTAATCATCTATCGGTTCTCGATCATACTGGAATAAGATTTACTATCCTTTTGCGTCTGTCACTACGCCCAGTACTCGCGAGTTTGAAGCTCGTCACAGCCATCCCTTCCCAGATCCTACTCGGAATACCACAGACAAGGTTTAGACTTTCCGGATCTCAAGAATGGCCGTCCATGGATTCTAACTTATACCACGAAGATTCTGATTAAGGAATCCAAGAGATACTCATTCAATCTAAGGTAGAACGGAAGTGGTTGTCAGGCACACGTTCATAGGTTGGAATGATGATGAGTGTCACGATCATCACATTCATATTGAGGTGCGAATGAATATCTTAGAATCGGAATAAGCTTGAATTGAATAGAAAAATAATAGTACTTTATATTAATTCATGAGGAACAGCAGAGCTCCACACCTCAATCTATGGTGTGTAGAAACTCTACCGTTGAAAATACATAAGTGATAATGGAGTTCATTGGTCTCGGCCCCAGAGGGGAACCGGAGTAACCAAGACTAAAATGATCCGAAGATGTTCTGAAGATGTAAATACAATAGTAAAAAGTCCTATTTATCCTAAACTAGTTACTAGGGTTTACAGAAATAAGTAAATAGTGCAGAAATCCACTTCAGGGGCCCACTTGGTGTGTGCTTGGGCTGAGCATGAAGCTTTCACGTGGAGAGGTCATTCTTGGAGTTGAACGCCAGTTTGTAACCTGTTTCTGGCGTTTAACTCCACTTTGCAACCTGTTTCTGGCGTTTAACTCCAGAATTGGGCAGGAAGCTGGCGTTGAACGCCAATTTGTGTCATCTAATCTCGGAAACAGTATGGACTATTATATATTGCTGGAAAGCCCTGGATGTCTACTTTCCAACGCAATTGAGAGTGTGCCATTTGAAGTTCTGTAGCTCTAGAAAATCCTCTTTGAGTGCAGGGAGGTTAGAATCCAACAGCATCTGCAGTCCTTTGTCAGCCTCTGAATCAAATTTTGCTCAGGTCCCTCAATTTTAGCCAGAAAATACCTGAAATCATAGAAAAATACACAAACTCATAGTGAAGTCCAGAATTGTGAATTTTATTTAAAAACTAATAAAAATGTACTAAAAACTAACTAAATTATACTGAAAACTATGTAAAAACAATGCCAAAAAGCGTATAAATTATCCGCTCATCAGTAACATCTTTTCATTTTCCCTTTTGTACATATTGGTAAAATAGGTTTAATCTCATGTTTTGATTGATTTGTTAAGTTTGTTTGGTAATCTAGTAGATTAAATAAGGTTTTATGATGTTTTGGTAGTTGTTTGGAGACTTGGAATGCTTGGTTTGGTGCAAAAACATAGAAAAATTAAAAAAAAAACAGAGCACCACCCATGCGTACGCACACTTCACGCGTACGCGTGAATCAAGCAATTTCAGCCATCCACGCGGACGCTCCATGTATGCGTACGGGTGGATTGATTTTTCCACTTCCCATACATTCACGCGAGAGTTGTGCCTGAAGTGTGCCAACTTTGTGCCCCAAGGCACGCGCACGCGTACCTTGCACGTCCGCGCCGACTCTCTGCTTTGCCATGCACGCGTACACGTCAGCCGCGCGTACACGTCACTTCCATTTTCATCAATCCACGCTTACGCGCACATGACGCGCACACGTGGATTGCCCTGTTTCACTCATCTTCTTTTCTTCTCCTCTTTCCATTTCTTTCCTTCTTCTCTTCTCTTTCCACCCTTCAATCATCATCCAACACTACCAAGCATCATGTAACACCATTTCTTTTAGTTAGTTAGTTAGTTTAATTTTTGTTTTCCATTATAAGTGTTGGATTACTAATCTTGTTTACTGTTTACTGCTGCTTATTACTAATAGGATGTTAGTTTAACATCATTATTGTTAATTGTCATTGTTGGATTTCTTTGTTGATGTTGTATTTGGTTACTTGGTTTGGAATTTTTTATGTTCAACACTTTTGAATACCAAGTACTTGTTACATTGCCTTCATGCATCTTACCTCTTTGAATTGCATGTTTTGGCCACCATGCATTCGTCATCTATTGTTAGGCAATTGTATATTCTCATTGCATTTTTTTTAGGTGATGCTTGTTTATGATTTACCCTCATTCACATCACTTATTTCATACATTAACATTGTGGAATTGTGAAATTGGATCGAAAGCTTACCTAGTGACATATGTTTGAGCTTTGTAAAGCTTTGTGGGCCATGCTTGCTATGTGATTAATTTCCACTTCTATCTTCTTTTTTCTAAGTTCCATAGCATCCATGTGTTTCACCTCTATGTCACTTAGGTGTTGCAACAACTTCAATATGTGTCATTGATTGTTGTGTGAGTTTCATATACCATTTTGTTCACTAAGTCTACCTACACATCAATCAATGTCCATGCATTATCCAATTTCACAATTGCTTGATTAATTGCTTGAATGCTTCCATGCCTTTTCACTAGTTGTGTGGTTGACTTAACCTACAAGTCTTTTAAAGTATCTCAAGCACACTAGAATGAGTGAAGTGCATGTTTTCTTTTGTATAATTGTGACATGATTTTTTAATACTAGGGTGTGAGTTCTAAACCGCATGCAAGTTAAGACCCACACACTTATTTTTCATTATTGTCACACTAATTCACTCACTCAATTCTAGTGATTTACCTCATTCCAACAATTCACGCTTCCTAGCTTTTGTATGTTTTCATCTTACGGTGTTTATTTTGTTTTTCATGATTGATGCACCATAAGCAAAAATGGAAGCGGGAGGAAGAACACGCAGCATCAGTTGACCTACCAACTGAAGGTAGGAACTAGGAAAGTCGTCGTACCCCATTGTTCATCTTTGGATGCACCGAGGACGGTGCAAACTTTTACGTGTGGGGAGGTCGTCCGACCACTCACCATTTTTGGGTGACAAGTTTCTAATCCCAACACTTTTGCATTTCATTTTTAGGTCTTTTAGGATTTTTGGTTGCATTGCATATGTATATATTAAGCTTAGTCAAAATCATGATATTTTCCAAGGATTTTATCTATAGGGCACCCCAATTGAAAAAAAATTAGAACTTGCTTGAATTATATACTTTGTGGAACATGATTTTTTAGCAAAGAACACAAGCATGTGAAATTTGAGCCTAATTGTGTGGTTACATCATATATGACCACTTATTTTCATTCTTGTGTGCATTATTCTCTTCCTATGATTGTAATCTTTGATTTGTTTAATTCTATATGTCCATTATTTTGTGTATACATGCATTTATATGATTGAGGACATTGTTCAAATTGCTCACTTACCCAAATAAGCCTACCTTTTATCTTCTATTGATAACCAATTTGAGCCTATGCTTAACCCATTTGTTCTTAATTGTAGCACATTACAAGCCTAAGTGAAAAATAATAAATGTCCTTAATTTGGATCTTTGATTAGTTTAGGCTAGTGAGAGTGTTTATTATTTGATTTTGGGAAAGTTGGGAACATTGGGTAGAGATAAAAGTGTATTTTTATATTTGTGTTGAGAATCTTGGGAATTGGGAATATACTTACGTATTAATCATGTGTAAACCATATGCATTGATGTTCTTGTATATATTTTAGTTTGAAAAAAAATGAGAAAAAAAAAAAGAAAAAAAAAAATATATATATATATATATATGTAAGAAGAAAAAAAGAAAATACATAGAAAAGAAAGAAAAAAGAATTGCAATAAAAAGGAGACAAAATGTCCCAAAGCAAGGTTCAATAAAAGTCAATGCATATGGGTGGTGATCAAAAAGAGAATGCATGAGTGTGTGAAAAAGTGAAGAATGAGTAGTTAGGTTTGTTTAGAATTGTATAGGTTGTCATAGGTTAGGTGGAAAGTTTAAGTTAATCAAATATTCAAATCTCAAGCCCACTTGACCATATGTATCCTACCTTGACCCTAACCCCATTACAACCTATGGGAAGTCCTCATGATATTTGTATGCATGCATGAAATAATTGTTGATTGTTAGATGAAAAACAAATCTTGGAAAACATGATTAGGGGAGAATTGAGTGAATCAACCCCATACACTTGAGCGATTTGAGCGGATACACATCCGGTGAGGGTTCGATTGCTCAATTACATGTCTCCACACATGATCATCTTTTCTTGCAAGTTTGTAAAATCTTTTTAATAATTCAATTCAATTGTGGGTTTGATTTGACTGCTATGGCTTTAGCCCTTGTACTTAAATATGTTTTCTTGGAAGTTGACTTGTTTTGACCAAGTGGATGCATTCATGTAGATAGGTTGCATATAGATAGATTGCATTTAGTTAGTTTGCATTGAATAAATGTTGATGTCCCTTTGCTTCTTTCTTGATTTTAGCATGAGGACATGCTTAGTTTAAGTGTGGGGAGATTTGATAAACCCCAATTTTGTGGTTTATCTTGTGCTTAATTTGGGAGATTTTATCACCTTTTCCCACATTTATTCAATGAAATAGCATGGTTTTGCAATTCTCCCTTGATTTGTGCTTAAATGTGAAAACATGCTTTTTAGGCCTTAAAATAGCTAAATTCAATTCACTTTAATTCCATTCGATGCCTTGATGTATTTTTTGAGTGATTTCAGGTTCATAGGGCAAGTATTGGATGGAAGAAGTGAGGAGAAAAGTATGCAAAGTGGGAGAACTCATGAAGAAATGAAGGAACGGTAAAGCTGTCAAATCCGACCTCTTCGCACTCAATCGACCATAACTTGAGCAACAAAGATCCAAATGAGGCGGTTCAAGTTGTGTTGGAAAGCTAATATCCGGAGCTTCAAAATGATATAAAATTTGTCATATGTTACTTCACATTCAGGGGCGCGCCGATGCTTCTCGTGGTCCACTAAAGTAAAATCGCCCCCAGCGATTTCTGAAGCACTTTGGGCCTAACCCAACTCATTTCTAATGCTATTTCATGCAGAATTCAAGCTTGGGCAAAGGGGGAGCAATTGTTTGGTAGCTTAGCATCATGTAGTTTAGTTTCTAGAGAGAGAAGCTCCCTCTTCTCTCTAGCATTAGGGTGCTTAGGATATTTCCATCTTAGATCTAGGTTTAATTCATGCTTTGATTTACTCTTCCTTTGCAATACTTTTTCTGCTACTCTTCCCCTTTCTAGTTTTGCATTCAATTCATGTAATTCTCTACTTTTATGTTGATGCATTTTTATTCTTCTATTTTCAATTCAATGCAATTTATGATTCATGTTCCTTTAGTGTTGATTTGATTTTGTTGTTGTTTAATTCCTTGCAATTAAGTAGTGTAGATTTATATTCCTTGCAATTTGCTATGTTTTCCTTTTATGCTTTCCAAGTGTTTGACAAAATGCTTGGTTGAATTTTAGTGTATATTTTAGTGTTCTTGGCTTTGGTAAAGTAATTAGTGACGCTTGAGTTATCTAATTCCCGTGTTGATTGATAATTAGAAGTTGCTAATTGATTTGGATACCACTAAAGCTAGTCTTTTCCCTTGGGAGTTGGCTAAGACTTGTGGAATCAAATTAATTCATCCACTTGACTTTCCTCCATGGTTAGAGGTTAACTAAGTGGTAGTAATGGATAATTGTGGTCACAATCGAGGAGGATAACTAGGATAGGACTTCTAATTCTCATTCCTTGTCAAGAGCTTTCTAGTTGTTATTTTAATTTCATTGCCATTTACCTTTCATGTCTAATATCTCAAAAACCCCAAACATAACTCCATGACCAATAACAAGACACTTTGTTGCAATTTCTCGTGAGACGACCCGGAGTCCAAATACTCCGGTTAATTCTTATTTGGGGTTTGTACATGTGACAACCTAAATTTTTGTATGTGAGGACTCTTTGTTGGTCTAGAACTATACTTGAAACGAGAACTCAATTGAGAAATTCTATATCAACAAAAGTTCACACATCAAAAATGGAAATGAACGCGTCATTCAATGAGAAAAACAAATAGCTCATGGTAACAGAAATAAAAATAAAATATGCAAATAAAAATAAAATATATACACTAATTAATAATTTAGCACACTATTACAACTCCCCGGCAACGGCGCCAAAAATTGACGAGGCAGAAATTTGCCGATTAAGAAATTAATATAGAAATAACGTTGCGAGTACAATTCTTAACCAGCAAAAGTCCGCTTATCAATTTAGAAGGGTTGTCACAAATTTTAGAAATAAAAATACTGGGAGTATGAGTCCCAGGTCGTCTCCCAACGAGTTACAGGAAAGATTGCTATTTTATTAACTAGAATTTTTCCGAAGGTTTTAAAAGTTGGGTAATAATGAGCAATTGATTAATTATAAATCAGAGCAATAAAAATATATTAAGAATAATTTTTAATATTCTAAATAAAAAGGCCTCGACTGGGGGTATGATTAATTGGAAGTTCTATCCTTGTTGGAATCTTCTCAAATGTAGTGTAAAGAGGTTGTTGTTTTCACTTAGTTAACCCTTACTAAATAAAGGAAAGTCAAGTGATTGAGCTAACTCTTACCCGCAAATCCTAGTCCTCTCTCTTGGGAAGGTCTAGCATTAGTAGGTACAGAATTGGCCAACAACGTCCAATTTAACTAGGCACTTGAGCATTTCAACTCAAGTGTCTCCTCTTAATCAACCCCCATGTCAAGTAGAAAATCTACTCCATTGACATGGAATTAATACTCATAAAAATATAAGACATAATTAAACAAAAATAAAATAGAGACTTAAAATTAATTAAAAATAAAAGTAAATTTATATATTAATGAACTCAAAATGTAACATACTTAATTGAATAGAGTCAATGATCAACTAAAAAGAGTAAAGGAATAAGGAAACAAACTAAAGTAGTGTCTTCACGGAGGTAATGGCTCTACAACATCCACAATCAAAAGCAAAAGCATAAACTATCAATGTAACACTAATCTAGATTCAGATCTAAAACTGAAGTAATCCTAATGTGATGAATCTGAATATGTGTGGATGCGTGTTGAGTCTCAGCATGTTCCCAAGGTTTTTGTCTGTGTTTCTGGGCCAAAAACTGGGTTAAATGCGGCCCGAAATCACCCCCAGCGTATTCTATTATTTCTGCAGATCGCGCAGGTCACGTGTACGCGTCGTCCACGAGTTCGTGTCAGTCAGCGATTTTTCTTGTCACGCGTTCGCTTCATCCACGCGTTCGCGTCAGGCATGCAGACTTCAATCCACGCGTTTGTGTCAGGCATGCGTTCGCGTCGCTACGATTTCTACATTTCGCGCGCTCGCGTGAGCCATGCGCTCGCGTCAGTGTTCGCTGGTCATCTCCTTGGTTTCTTGTGTTCCTTCCATTTTTGAAAGCTTCCTCTCCATTCTCTAAGCCATTCCTGCCCTATGAGGCCTGAAACACTTAACACACGGATCACGACATCGAATGGTATAAAGGAGAATAAAAATACATAATTAAAAGATCTCTAGGAAACAAGTTTTCAACCATGGACAATTTTCGGGAAGGAATTGTAAATACATGCAAATCATATGAATAAGTAGGTAAAGGCTTGATAAAACCACTCGTTTAAACACAATTTAAATCATAAAATAATGGTTTATCAGAACATGCAGAGACTCAACACGCATCCACACACATTTAGATACATTGATATTAGGATTACTTTTAGTTTTAGATCTGAATCTAGAATAGCCTTTTCATTCATAGTTTATGCTTTTGCTTGGATTTTGGATGCTGAAGAGTCATACCTCCGTTGAAGTTATTACTTTAGTTTGTTTCCTTATTTCCTTACTCTTTATTAGTTACTTATTGACCTTGTTCAGATAAGTATGTTGCATTTTGAATTTATTAATATATAGAGTTACTTTTATTTTTAATTAATTTTAATTCTCTATTTTATTTCGTTTAATTATGTCTTCTTATATTTTTATGAGTATTAATTCCATGTCAATGGAGTAGAAACTCCACTTGACATGGGGGTTGATTAAGAGGAGACACTTGAGTTGGAATGCTCAAGTGCTTAGATAAATTGGACGTTGTTGGCTAATTCTGTACCTACTAACGCTAGACCTTCCCAAGGGAGAGGACTAGGATTTGCGGGTAAGAGTTAGCTCAATCACTTGACTTTCCTTTATTTAGTAAGGGTTAACTAAGTGAAAACAACAACCTCTTTACACTACACTTGAGAATATTCCAACAAGGATAGGACTTCCAATTAATTATTCCCCCAGTCAAGGATTTTTAATATTAATAATAATTATTAGTTAATTGCTTTAATTTACAATTATTTTAAATTGCTCATCATTCAACTCAATTTTTTGGAAAACTCCTAATTAATAAAATAGCACTCTTTCCTGCAACTAGTTGGGAGACGACTTGGGACTCATACTCCCAGTATTTTTAATTCTAAAATTTGTGACACCCTTTTTAAATTGGTGAGGCAGATCTTAGCTGGTTAAGAGCTATACGTGCAACGCTATTCTCTTATTTAAAAATCTCTAAATTGGCCTAACTTATGCCACGCACCAGTCCTTCATTAGAAACTTGGAGGTGTAAGTTGGTCAACTAAGCAAGAGGATCCCTAAGATTCCTCCTGAAACTCTTCCCAGTAATACTGAGGTTAATCCTAGAGAAGAGTGCAAGGCCATAACATTGAAAGACATGGCCGAATCAGAGGAGAATGAGAAGGTGTTAAACACCAGTGAAGAAGCCTTCACTGGGTGTTTAATGCCCAATCTGTCAGCAAGCCTGGCGTTGAACGCCAGCTAGGGAGCACTGGCTAGGCATTCAACACCCAAACACCTAGGCTTCCTAGCGTTGAATGCCGGTGAGGAACCCCTCACTGGGCGTTCAACTCCCACTAACCCAGGGAAGCTGGCGTTGAACGCCTGCACGGATATCCCTGCTAGGCGTTCAACACCAAGAATGCTAGAGGGACTGCCGTTAAAAATGCCAATCAAGGTGGACAGCAAGGGCGTTCAACACCTAATAAGCTGAAAGCCCACTCAAGAACCCTCTAGCCCAGAACCAAAGAAAACCATAAAGACAATTGAGGTTCCTTTGAATGCACTTTTTGTAGTGCATAAGTTCTGATGACTACTCATCCTCAAGTGAGGATGAAGACACTAGGGAAGAGCAAGTTGCTCATTTCCTAAGAGCTCTAATGAAGCTAAATGCCAAGCTATTTGGTACAAAGCCTCTGGAGGAAGAACCTCCACTGCTTACCAAAGAACTCCATGCGTTGGTTCAGCAAGAGCTACCTCAGAAGCTTCCAGACCCTAAACGCTTTCTGATTCCTTGCACCATAGGCACTATGACCTTTGAAAAGGCTCTATGTGACCTAAGGTCAAGCATCAATCTCATGCCACTCTCTGTAATGGAGAAGTTGGGAATCCTTGAGGTACAAGCTACATACGTCTCTTTAGAGATGGTAGACAAGACCATGAAGAAGCCATATGGCTTAGTGGAGGATGTCTTGGTTAAAGATGAAAACCACTACATCCCTACAAACTTCATTGTCTTGGACATAGGAGAGGATGAGGATGATTGTGTCATCCTTGGAAGACCTTTCCTAGCTACAGCTAATGCTATCATTAATGTAGCTAAGGGAGAACTAACCCTAAATTTAAGGGAGGATCATATCTTATTCAAGATGATGCATCCTGATTCTCCCTCTAAAAGAGAGATAACAGTGTAACACCTAGTGTGCCAACCCTCTCTTTCTGTGCAGAGCTCTGCAGAGCCCCAGACATCAATTCTAAGTTTGGTGTTGGGTAGCCCTCAACAAGCTCTAAGCACGAAGGTACAAAGAAGAAAGTACCTAAAGGCTGGAGGGACAAGAAAGTTCCTACTGAAGGCCTCTCACCTGGCATGAGAGGTATCTTCACTAAGAATCCAATCCTACCACATACAGTGAGCCGTGTCCTATCTCTAGAGCATGTAGAGCTCATTCATGAGAGGACAGAAAGAAAATTTACTATCAGGGGCAAAAATCTGAGTCCTTACTCACCTCCTTAAGGAGCTGAAGGTTAAGCTAGTGACTTTAAAAGAGCTCTTGTTGGGAGGCAACCCAATCTTACTCAACCATATTTATTTTCTTCCATTTTGTTTTTCTTTCAATTGTCAGAGTCATGATTATATGCAACATTCAGTCAAGAGACAGAATTTTATAGCAGTGAAAACAGAACACTCTAGATGGAGTGTTAAAGTTGAACGCCAGACAGGGTATCCCTGCTGTGTGTTCAACGCCCATCATGGGCAGCATTGCTGGCGTTGAACGCCAGCCAGGGAGCAGCCCCTGGGTGTTCAAATGCCAGTGCAAGAGAGCAGGAAAACTCTACTTTGCTCTACCTACCCCACCTTCTTCTACCCTACTTTGCTCGAGGATGAGCAAAACTCTTAAGTTTTGTGTTGTAAAAGCTTTGCTTTTTGACTTCTACCATTCTTAAGTATGGAAGAAGAGGATGGAGCAAACTAGGAAGCATACACATGAGCCTGTGCAGCCGCCTCAACAAACACAAAGGAGTGACATTGAAGATATCAAGCATGCGCACTACATTGGATCCTCAAGGAGGAGCACTAGCCACCATTATTCAGGTGGATTCGTTTTCTTTTACACCCCTTTCCTGTTATTTTTCTGTTTTCTATCTGTTTATTTATCTGTTCTCTTGTTCTAGTTGCATGATCATTTGTATTGATGTCTTTAAGTTATAAAATGTTCCATATATCTCTCACGATGCTTAAAAATTTTTTTTAATTGAATAGAATTGAGAGATGCATGAATTTCAAGTTTAAAATAAGATTAGTTTAATTAGTTTGATGTCGTGTCATTTGCTTTTTTTTTTCTGAATGTATGAAATAAACAGTGCATATTTGAAGTTGAAATTTTAAAATGTTGGCTCTTGAAAGAATAAGGAAAAAGGAAAAGTATTATTGATAATCTGAAAAATCTAAAAATTGATTCTTGAAGCAAGAAAAAGAAGCAAAAAAAAAAGAAAAAGCATGTTGTAAAAGAAAAAAAAAAAAAAAAATATATATATATATATATATATATATATATATATATATATATATATATATACAAGAAAGAAAAAAATGGCAAAAAAAAAGCAGAAAAATCCATTACTGTCCAAAAATACAAGAAAATGAGCACAGATTGAAAAAGCCAGTAACCCTTTTAAACCAAAAGACAAGGGTAAAAGGACCTAAGGCTCTGAGCATTAATAGATAGGAGGGCCCAAAGGAATAAAATCCTGGCCTAAGCAGCTAAACCAAGCTATCCCTAACCATGTGCTTGTGGCGTGAAGGTGTCAAGTGAAAAGCTTGAGACTGAGCGGTTCAAGTCGTGGTCCAAAGTAAAAGAGTGTGCTTAAGAACTCTGGACACCTCTATCTGAGGACTCTAGCAAAGCTGAGTCACAATCTGAAAAAGTTCACCCAGTTAAAGTGTCTGTGGCATTATTGTATCCAGTGGTAATACTGGAAAACAAGGTGCTTAGGGTCACGGCCAAGACTCTAAAAAGCTGTATTAAAGAATCAAAATAAGCTTAACTAAAAGAATTAATAATATCATCCGGATTCTAAGTTCCTAAGGATGCTAACATCTCTGAGTTTCAATGGATAGTGAGATGCCAAAACTATTCAGAAGCAAAAAGCTACTAAGTCCCACTCATCTGATTGTAACTAAGCTTCATTTGAAACTTAGAAATTTATTGTATCTTAATTTTCTTTTCCATCCTACTGTGTTTTTAGTTGCTTGGGGACTAGCAACGGTTTAAGTTTGGTGTTGTGATGAGAGGATATTTTATACGCTTTTTGGCATCACTTTCATATAGTTTTTAGTAGTTTTTGTTTAGTTTTTATTGAGTTTTTATAGGTTTTAGTGTTAAAATCATAATTTTGGATTCCACAATGAGTTTTTATTTATTTTGGACAATTTCAGGTATTTTCTGGCTGAAATTGAGGAGTTGGAGCAGAAGTCTGATTCAGAGATAGAGAAAGCACTGCAGAGGCTGTCCAGATCTGACCTTCCTGCATTCAGAAGAGCTTTTCTGGAGGTAAAGAAGTCCGAATAGAACGCTCTTAATGGCTATGAAAATCTGACTTCCAGAGCTTTCCAGTAATATATAATAGTCCATACTTTGCTTCGGATTAGAAGGCCCAAAACTGGCGTTCAACGCCAGCTTCCTGCCCCCTTCCAGGCGTCCAGCGCCCAAAGAGCAAAGACCAATGTACAAACTCCCAAAGAGGACCCCCTAGCTAGCGTTCCATGCCCCAGAGACCTCATAGCACGTGGATCTCATCAAAGCTCAGCCCAGACACTCACCAAGTGGGGCCCAGAAGTGGATTTTAGCACTAAATATACTGTTTTATCCTTACTAGTCATTTGTTTAGTATTTAAGGGATTTTATTTATGTAATTCAGGAAATCTCCTATTTAGGAGAGCATCATACATGTTTACTTTGTATTTCCTTTCAGTATGAGTTTCTAAACCTCCTAGGTTGAGGGGAGGAGTCCTACTGAGTCCTAAGATTTAACAAAAGTACTACTGTTTCTCTTCAATCAATGTTTGATTAATTCTAAGATGTATATTCATACTTCATCGTGGTGAATAGGATGATCTAACCAATTAGCTCTGTTCATCACATTAAGACGAACGTGCCTGACAAACACCCGTGTCAACTTGGGTCAGAATGCGTCTTTCACCAGACAAGGATGACCAACAGCTTAAATATACGTCTCCCAGACGGCTAATCCACGACTTCGTTGGAGACTTCTCGAGACACTAGTTCAGCCAATTTTAGGGAGATTAAGGTCTCTGTGGTAGAGGCTAGAACCCTATGATGTAGCATTCTCTAATCTGGAAGCTCTGACCTTGTCTGTGGCATTTTGAGTGGGATCATTAAAAAGAATGAACTATACGCGCTTCACCCTCAAGCAGAGATGAATCCACACTAACCCTGGGGTTCAAATCCGGAGGAGTATTGGAAGTTACTCAAACCAGTGTCAATCACATACAGTCTACCATTGAATAAATCACTCACAAGCAAGGAGAACAGTAGTACCAGAGTTAATTCAGAAAGAAAAAGCAACTCCAACTCTCAACTCTATTCCTATTCCTATCCTTTAACTTTATTACAATTCGGTATTCCTTTCACAATCAACAACCTTCTGATTCTGCCTGACTAAGACCTTCAAGTTAAACATAGCTTGCTTCAAACTACAATCCTTGTGGGATCGACCCTGACTCGCTCAGGTATTACTTGGATGACCCAGTGCACTTGCTGGTACTGCTGCTGTACGAAAAGTGTGGGGGTTTGCGTACATGGGCACCAATGGGTCATCGTCGCCTTTTAAATCACGACTATAGATATAAACAAGACTGGACTAGGTTTGATGGTAAGGTAGAGGATGGATCTCTACCGATCAAGTTGACTGGCGGGGATATCTTGAGACAATTAGAGAGTGTGCACGTCTCACTTGGCAAGGTGCAAATGGTTGCTGAGAAAAGAACACGCGGATAGCAAATTAAGGTGCAAGATGAGTCTCCTTGAAAAAATAGGAGTATATTCTTTGAACTCCCATAATGGGAGAACAATGAATTACGTAACAACCTTGATATGCTATACATAGTGAAGAATTATGCAAAAACGTTGTTTTCACCATATTGAACGAAAGTGATAAATTTAAGGACCATCTAAAAGCTCAAAAAGATCTCCAGTTGATGAGAATCAGGCGTGATATGTGACAACCATTACTTGCTCAGTCCGACAATCCTCTTGGGATCGACCCTCACTCACCTAAGGTATTACTTGGATGACCTGGTGCACTTGCCGATTAAGCTGTGCGGAATCTCTTTTCCCAAACCACCAACTAGGTATGTATGTTGGCGTTGGAGGCAATATGATAAATCTGTTGTGGAATGATGTCCTCCACTGCCACCTCATAGCCAATCATGATACATTAGATCATGATTGCTCTATCCACTGTGCATTCTGAGCTGTTGCTAGTGGGGATAATAGAGCGTTGGATGACTCCAACCACCACCTAGCAACTGGCTTGAGGTCATGCCGGCTTAACTGGTTCGGTTGTTGATGAGCGGATAATTTATACGCTTTTTGACATTGTTTTTAGTATGTTTTTAGTAGGATCTAGTTACTTTTAGGGATGTTTTTAATAGATTTTATGTTAAATTCACATTTCTGGACTTTACTATGAGTTTGTGTGTTTTTCTGTGATTTCAGGTATTTTCTGGCTGAAATTGAGGGACTTGAGCAGAAATCAGATTCAGAGGTTGAAAAAGGACTGTTGATGCTGTTGGATTCTGACCTCCCTGCACTCAAAGTGGATTTTCTGGAGCTACAGAACTCGAAATGGTGCGCTTCCAGTTGCGTTGGAATGTAGACATCCAGGGCTTTCCATCAATGTATAATAGTCCTTACTTTGGCCAAGAATTGACGACGTAAACTGGCGTTCAACGCCAGCCTTCTGCCCAAATCTGGCGTCCAGCGCCAGAAAAGGATCCAAAACCAGAGTTGAACGCCCAAACTGGCACAGAAACTGGCGTTCAACTCCACAAATGGCCTCTGCACGTGCTACACTTAAGCTCAGCCCAAACACACACCAAGTGGGCCCCGGAAGTGGATTTATACATCAATTACTTACTCATGTAAACCCTAGTGACTAGTTTATTATAAATAGGACCTCTTACTATTTTATTAGACATCTTTGGACGCCTGGTTCTTAGATCAGAGGGGCTGGCCTCTCGGCCATGCCTGGACCTTCACTTATGTATTTTCATACGGTAGAGTTTCTACACTCCATAGATTAAGGTGTGGAGCTCTGCTGTTCCTCAAAGATTAATGCAAAGTACTACTGTTTTCTATTCAATTATTCTTATTTCGCTTCTAAGATATCCATTCGCACCCAAGAACGTGATGAAGATGATGATTATGTGTGACGCTCATCATCCTTCCCCCTTATGAACGCGTTCCTGACAAACACTTCTGTTCTACATGAATTAAGCTAGAATGAGTATCTCTTAGATCTCCTAACCAGAATCTTCGTGGCGTAAGCTAGAATGATGGCGGCATTCAAGAGAATCCGAAAGGTCTAAACCTTGTCTGTGGTATTCTGAGTAGGATTCAATGATTGAATGACTGTGACGAGCTTCAAACTCGCGAGTGCTGGGCGTTAGTGACAGACGCAAAAGGAGGGTGAATCCTATTCCAGCACGATCGAGAACCGACAGATGAATAGCCGTGCCGTGACAGGGTGCGTGAGCATATGATTCACTGAGAGGAGGGGATGTAGCCACTGACAACGGTGATGCCCTTGCATACAGCCAGCCATGGAAAGGAGTAAGACTGATTGGATGAAGATGGTAGGAAAGCATAGGTTCAGAGGAACGAAAAGCATCTCCATTCGCTTATCTGAAATCCCTGCCAATGAATCTACATAAGTATCTCTATCCCTTTTATTGTTTATTTTAATCTAATAAAGTATCATGTTTAAATCCGCCTGACTGAGATTTACAAGGTGACCATAGCTTGCTTCAAGCCAACAATCTCTGTGGGATCGACCCTTACTCACGTAAGGTTTATTACTTGGACGACCCAGTACACTTGCTGGTTAGTTGAACGGAGTTGTGTCCACACATAGTAAGGAGCCATAATAATGATTCCATACAATAACAAAGAGTACTACATTAATGTGATCACAATTTCGTGCACCAAGTTTTTGGCGCCGTTGCCGGGGATTGTTCGAGTTTGGACAACTGACGGTTCATCTTGTTGCTCAGATTAGGTAATTTTCTTTTTGTTTTGTTTTCAAAAAATTTTTCAAAAAGCTTTCAAAAATTTTTCTTTTGTTTTCGAAAAAAAAATTTTACTAAAAATAATGTTTTCAAAAATAAATTATTCTATGGCTTCAAAACTTTTAAGAATGAATTCTAGTGTTTCATGAAGCATGTTGAAGCCTATCTGGCTGTAAAGCCATACCCAAACTGCTTTGGGATTGGCTAATCACTTCAGTGGAGTCATGCCCAATCCTTCTGGATAGGGTATGTCAGGCTTGTCATGTCTGAATTACACTCATATTTTTATTAAAGCTTGGCTGGCTATTAAGCCATGCCTGACCCATTTGATTGGAGCTTTAAGACTAACATGACAAGATTCCTGGAATTCATATTGAAGATTTTGAAATCCTTATTCTTACTTTTCACAATAATTTTCGAAAAAATTAAAAGAAAATACAAAAAAAAAATTTAGAAAATCATAAAAATCAAAAATATTTTGTGTTTCTTGTTTGAGTCTTGAGTCACATTATAAGTTTGGTGTCACTTGTATATGCATCTTGCATTTTTTCGAAAATTTCATGCATTCATAAGTGTTCTTCATGATCTTCAAGTTGTTCTTGGTAAGTCCTCTTGTTTGATCTTGATGAATTTTTGTTTTGTGTCTTTTCATGTTTTTCATATGCATTCTTGAATTCTTAGTGTCTAAGCATTAAAGAATTCTAAGTTTGGTGTCTTGCATGTTTTCTTTGCATTAAAAATTTTTCAAAAATATGTTCTTGATGTTCATCATGACATTCAAAGTGTTCTTGGTGTTCATCTTGACATTCATAGCATTCTTGCATGCATCACATGTTTTGATTTAAAAATTTCATGCATTGCATCTTTTTAGTGTTTTTCTCTTGCATCATAAAAATTTCAAAAATAAAAAAAAAATATCTTTCCCTTTTTCTCTCATCAAATTCGAAAATTTGGATTGACTTTTTCAAAAATTTTTAAAAATCAAAGTTATTGCCAATGAGTCAAATCAAATTTTCAATTTGAAAATCTTATCTTCTTCAAAATCTTTTTCAAAAATCAAATCTTTTTCAAAATTTTTAGCTATTTTCGAAAATTTCAAAAATATTTTTCAAAAATCTTTTTCTTATTTTTATATAAAATTTTCGAAAATAACTAATCAATTAATGTTTTGATTCAAAAATTTGAAGTTTGTTACTTGCTTGTTAAGAAAGATTCAAACTTTAAGTTCTAGAATCATATCTTGTGATTTCTTATGAACCAAGTCATTAATTGAGATTTTAAAAATCAAATCTTTTTCAAAACTAATTTCAATCATATCTTTTCAAAAATATCTTCTTATCTTATCTTTTTCAAAAATATCTTCTCAAAATATCTTTTCTAACTTCCTAACTTCTTATCTTTTCAAAATTTGTTTCAACTAACTAACTAACTTTTTGTTTGTTTCTTAACTTTTTCAAAACTACCTAACTAACTCTCTCTCTCTCTAATTTTCGAAAATATCTCTCCCTTTTTCAAAAATTTCTTTTTAATTAACTAATTATTTTTATTTTTTATTTTTGAATTCAAAAATTTTCGAAAAATACTAACTAATTTTCAAAAACCAATTTTCAAAAATCACTAACTCTTTTTCAAAATAATTTTCGAAAATTATTCCTCCCCCATCTCATTCTATTTATTCATTTATGTCCTAACATCTCATCTCACATTCCAATCCTCACAGTTGTGTTTCTTCCTTTACATCACATCCTTTATCTCCCCCTCTTCTTCTACTTACAAAGGGATCCCTATACTGTGGTATAAAGGATCTCTATCATTATTATCATTTTTCTGGCCATTCTTCCTTGTCATATGAGCAGGAGCAAGGATAAGAACATTCTTGTGGAAGCAGATCCAGAACCTGAAAGAACTCTGAAGAGAAAATTAAGAGAAGCTAAAATACAACAATCCAGAGATAACCTTTCAGAAATTTTCGAACAGGCAGAGGAGATGGCAGGCGAAAATAATAATAATGAAAGGAGGATGCTTGGTGACTTTACTGCACCTAATTCCAATTTACATGGAAGAAGCATCTCCATTCCTGCCATTGGAGCAAACAATTTTGAGCTGAAACCTCAATTAGTTTCTCTGATGCAGCAGAACTGCAAGTTTCATGGACTTCCATCTGAAGATCCTTTTCAGTTCTTAACTGAATTCTTGCAGATATGTGATACTGTTAAGACTAATGGAATAGATCCTGAAGTCTACAGGCTCATGCTTTTCCTTTTTGCTGTAAGAGACAGAGCTAGATTATGGTTGGATTCTCAACCCAAAGACAGCCTGAACTCTTGGGATAAGCTGGTCATGGCTTTCTTAGCCAAGTACTTTCCTCCTCAAAAGCTGAGCAAGCTTAGAGCGGATGTTCAAACCTTCAGACAAGAAAGAAGGTGAATCTCTCTATGAAGCTTGGGAAAGATACAAACAGTTGACCAAAAAGTGTCCTTCTGACATGCTTTCAGAATGGACCATCCTGGATATATTCTATGATGGTCTGTCTGAGTTATCTAAGATGTCATTGGACACCTCTACAGGTGGATCCATTCACCTAAAGAAAACGCCTGCAGAAGCTCAAGAACTCATTGACATGGTTGCTAATAACCAGTTCATGTACACTTCTGAAAGGAATCCTGTGAGTAATGGGACGCCTATGAAGAAGGGAGTTCTTGAGGTTGATACTCTGAATGCCATATTGGCTCAGAATAAAATATTGACTCAGCAAGTCAATATGATTTCTCAGAGTCTGCATGGAATGCAAGCTGCATCCAACAGTACTCAAGAGGCATCTTCTGAAGAAGAAGCCTATGATCCTGAGAACCCTGCAATAGCAGAGGTAAATTACTTAGGTGAACCTTATGGAAACACCTATAACTCAACATGGAGAAATCATCCAAATTTCTCATGGAAGGATCAAAAGCCCCAACAAGGCTTTAATAATGGTGGAAGAAACAGGTTTAGCAATAGCAAACCTTTTCCATCATCAACTCAGCAACAGACAAAGAACTCTGAACAAAATGCTTCTAATTTAGCAAATCTAGTCTCTGATCTATCTAAGGACACTGTACGTTTCATGAATGAAACAAGGTCTTCCATTAGAAATCTGGAAGCACAAGTGGGCCAGCTGAGTAAAAGGATCACTGAAATCCCTCCTATTACTCTCCCAAGCAATACAGAAGAGAACCCAAAAGGAGAGTGCAAGGCCATTGACATAAGCGCCATGGCGAACCTCTGAGGAGAGGAGAGGACGTGAATCCCAAGGAGGAAGACCTCCTGGGACGTCCAGTGATCAATAAGGAGCTTCCCTCTGAGGAACCAAAGGACTCTGAGGCTCATCTAGAGACCATAGAGATTCCATTGAACCTCCTTATGCCCTTCATGAGCTCTGATGAGTATTCCTCTTCTGAAGAGAATGAGGATGTCACTGAAGAGCAAACTGCCAAGTTTCTTGGTGCAATCATGAAGCTGAATGCCAAATTGTTTGGCATTGATGCTTGGGAAGTTGAACCTCCCTTGTTCATCAATGAACTAAGTGATTTGGATCAACTGACATTGCCTCAGAAGAGACAGGATCCTGGAAAGTTCATAATACCCTGTACCATAGGCACCATGATCTTTAAGGCTCTGTGTGACCTTGGTTCAGGAATAAACCTCATGCCCCTCTCTGTAATAGAGAAACTGGGAATCTATGGGGTGCAAGCTGCTAAAATCTCACTAGAGATGGCAGACAGCTCAAGAAGACAGGCTTATGGACAAGTAGAAGATGTATTAGTAAAGGTTGAGGGCCTTTACATACCTACTGATTTCATAGTCCTGGATACTGGAAAGGAAGAGGATGAATCCATCATCCTAGGAAGACCTTTCCTGGCCACAGCAAGAGCTGTGATTGATGTTGACAGAGGTGAAATAGTCCTTCAATGGAATGAGAACTCCCTTGTATTCAAAACTCAAGGATCTCCCTCTACAACCATGGAGAGGAAGCTTGAAAAGCTTCTCTCAAAGCAGAGTCAACCATAGCCCCCACAGTCAAACTCTAAGTTTGGTGTTGGGAGGCCACAACCAAACTCTAAGTTTGGTGTTGAACTCCCATATCCAAACTCTAAGTTTGGTGTTGGAGAGTCTCAACAAAGCTCTGCACATCTGTGAGGCTCCATGAGAGCTCACTGTCAAGCTATTGACATTAAAGAAGCGCTTGTTGGGAGGCAACCCAATGTTTATCTAATTCTTATTTTTATTGTTTTTCATGTTTTCTTAGGTTCATGATCATGTGGAGTCACAAAATAAACAAAAAAATCAAAAACGGAATCAAAAACAGCAGAAGAAAAATCACACCCTGGAGGAGCATCTGTCTGGCGTTCAAACGCCAGAACAGAGCATAGTTCTGGCGCTGAACGCCCAGAATGGGAGCATCCTGGCGCTGAACGCCCAGAACAAGCATGGTTCTGGCGTTCAACGCCAGAAATGGCAGCAAAGGGGCGTTGAACGCCCAAAATGGGCACCAACCTGGCGCTAAACGCCCAGAGTTGTGTGCAAGGGCATTTTACATGCCTAAATTGGTGCAGGGATGTAAATGCCTTGACACCTCAGGATCTGTGGACCCCACAGCATCCCCACCTACCTCATCATCTCTCTTCCCATTCATGATCATCCCTTCTACTTTCCATTTACCACTCACATCCATCTCCTCCATATCTTCTTCTAATTCTTCTATTCTTTCTTCTTTTGCTCGAGGGCGAGCAACATTCTAAGTTTGGTGTGGTAAAAGTATAGCTTTTTTGTTTTTTTCCATAACCATTGATGGCAACTAAGGCCCGAGAAACCTCTAGAAAAAGGAAAGGGAAGACAAAAGCTTCCATCAAGGGTCTATAGCTCAGTGGTAGACCATTTGACTACAAATCAAGAGATCCCTGAGGGGATTCATTTTCTTCCACACAATTATTGGAAGCAACTAAGGGTGGAACATCAAGAGCACTCCATCATCCTTCATGAAATCAGAGAAGATCTTAAAGCAATGAAGGAGGAGCAGCAAAGACAAGGAAAAGACATAGAAGAGCTCAAGGACATCACTAAGGTGGACTCATTCCTTGTTCTTACTTTCTCTATTTTTTCGTTTTATATGTTATGTGCTTATCCATGTTTGTGTCTTCATTACATGATCATTAGTAGTTAGTAACTTTGTCTTAAAGTTATGAATGTCCTATGAATCCATCACCTCTCTTAAATAAAAACTGTTTTAATTCAAAAGAACAAGAAGTACATGAGTTTCGAATTTATCCTTGAACTTAGTTTAATTATATTGATGTGGTGACAATGCTTCTTGTTTTCTGAATGTATGCTTGAACAGTGCATATGTCTTTTGAAGTTGTTGTTTAAGAATGTTAAATATGTTAGCTCTTGAAAGAATGATGACTAGGAGACATGTTATTTGATAATCTGAAAAATCATAAAAATGATTCTTGAAGCAAGAAAAAGCAGCAAAGAACAAAGCTTGCAGAAAAAAAAAAATAGGCGAAAAAAAAATAGAAAGAAAAAGAAAAAGCAAGCAGAAAAAGCCAATAACCCTTAAAACCAAAAGGCAAGGGAAAATAAAAAGGATCCCAAGGCTTTGAGCATCAGTGGATAGGAGGGTCTAAAGGAATAAAATCCTGGTCTAAGCGGCTAAACCAAGTTGTCCCTAACCATGTGCTTGTGGCGTGTAGGTGTCAAGTGAAAACTTGAGACTAAGCGGTTAAAGTCAAGGTCCAAAGCAAAAAAAGAGTGTGTTTAAGAACCCTGGACACCTCTAATTGGGGACTTTAGCAAAGCTGAGTCACAATCTGAAAAGGTTCACCCAATTATGTGTCTGTGGCATTTATGTATCCGGTGGTAATACTGGAAAACAAAGTGCTTAGGGCCACGGCCAAGACTCATAAAGAAGCTGTGTTCAAGAATCATCATACTGAACTAGGAGAGTCAATAACACTATTCAAAATCTGAAGTTCCTATAGATGCCAATCATTCTGAACCTCAATGGATAAAGTGAGATGCCAAAACTATTCAAGAGGCAAAAAGCTATAAGTCCCGCTCATATGATTGAAGCTCTGTTTCATTGATAGTTTGGAATTTATAGTATATTCTATTCTTTTTATCCTATTTTGATTTTCAGTTGCTTGGGGACAAGCAACAATTTAAGTTTGGTGTTGTGATGAGCGGATAATTTATACGCTTTTTGACATTGTTTTTAGTATGTTTTTAGTAGGATCTAGTTACTTTTAGGGATGTTTTTAATAGATTTTATGTTAAATTCACATTTCTGGACTTTACTATGAGTTTGTGTTTTTTTCTGTGATTTCAGGTATTTTCTGGCTGAAATTGAGGGACTTGAGCAGAAATCAGATTCAGAGGTTGAAAAAGGACTGCTGATGCTGTTGGAAAGTAGACATCCAGGGCTTTTCGGCAATATATAATAGTCCTTACTTTGGCCAAGAATTGACGACGTAAACTGGCGTTCAACGCCAGCCTTCTGCCCAAATCTGGCGTCCAGCGCCAGAAAAGGATCCAAAACCAGAGTTGAACGCCCAAACTGGCACAGAAACTGGCGTTCAACTCCACAAATGGCCTCTGCACGTGCTACACTTAAGCTCAGCCCAAACACACACCAAGTGGGCCCCGGAAGTGGATTTATACATCAATTACTTACTCATGTAAACCCTAGTGACTAGTTTATTATAAATAGGACCTCTTACTATTTTATTAGACATCTTTGGACGCCTGGTTCTTAGATCAGAGGGGCTGGCCTCTCGGCCATGCCTGGACCTTCACTTATGTATTTTCATACGGTAGAGTTTCTACACTCCATAGATTAAGGTGTGGAGCTCTGCTGTTCCTCAAAGATTAATGCAAAGTACTACTGTTTTCTATTCAATTCTTCTTATTTCGCTTCTAAGATATCCATTCGCACCCAAGAACGTGATGAAGATGATGATTATGTGTGACGCTCATCATCCTTCCCCCTTATGAACGCGTGCCTGACAAACACTTCTGTTCTACATGAATTAAGCTAGAATGAGTATCTCTTAGATCTCCTAACCAGAATCTTCGTGGCGTAAGCTAGAATAATGGCGGCATTCAAGAGAATCCGAAAGGTCTAAACCTTGTCTGTGGTATTCTGAGTAGGATTCAATGATTGAATGACTGTGACGAGCTTCAAACTCGCGAGTGCTGGGCGTTAGTGACAGACGCAAAAGGAGGGTGAATCCTATTCCAGCACGATCGAGAACCGACAGATGAATAGCCGTGCCGTGACAGGGTGCGTGAGCATATGATTCACTGAGAGGAGGGGATGTAGCCACTAACAACGGTGATGCCCTTGCATACAGCCAGCCATGGAAAGGAGTAAGACTGATTGGATGAAGATGGTAGGAAAGCATAGGTTCAGAGGAACGAAAAGCATCTCCATTCGCTTATCTGAAATCCCTGCCAATGAATCTACATAAGTATCTCTATCCCTTTTATTGTTTATTTTAATCTAATAAAGTATCATGTTTAAATCCGCCTGACTGAGATTTACAAGGTGACCATAGCTTGCTTCAAGCCAACAATCTCTGTGGGATCGACCCTTACTCACGTAAGGTTTATTACTTGGACGACCCATTACACTTGCTGGTTAGTTGAACGGAGTTGTGTCCACACATAGTAAGGAGCCATAATAATGATTCCATACAATAACAAAGAGTACTACATTAATGTGATCACAATTTCGTGCACCAGTTGTCCATCTGAACTCAACCTCTACTGAGCTTTCGAAAGGCAAATATCAGCAAGTACCTGGTCGTACCTCCGGTATTAGTTCACCCTCTCACTGTAAGTCTCTAAGCCATAAGCCGAAGGTGGTAGCCACAGAGCAGCTCTAACCATTCTTGGATTGAAATCCAAGACCTTCCCCCTCACATACATCTGGTAGTTCATCTCATTTACTCCCAGAATAAGGTCTTTATAGGTGATCCATGCATTACCGTAGAATTCTTGGACCTTCAGCTAGCTCACGTTGGTATATATGCAAATTGCATAGAAATTGCCAACCTCTCCTCTCAATTTGGTGCTGAATTTTTGGATATTCATCTGGCTTGAGATCGAACTTCTCCTCCGGAATCACCTTCTTCTTGACCGTGATCTCGAAAAAGCGCTCCTCATGTAACTTAGAGGAGAACCTATCCAAGACATAGTCATTGGATTATGGTGCCTTGTCCTTCCTCATACTTGAGGATGACTTACCTCTCTTTGGTTCCATTAATGGAAAAGATAGAAAACGAGCAGTGCGATAATACCAAACTTAAAAGTTTGTTCATCCTCGAGCAAAAATGAAGAGAATAGGGAGGGATAGGAGGGTTGGGCCATGCGTTTAAGGTGGTAGAAGAGGAAGAGAAAAAAGAAGGGTATGTGGTGAGATTGGATGTGGGGGTAAGTGGTAAGAATGAAAGAAGAAGTGAAAAATAGAGGCAAGGGAAAAAGGGGTGAAAGCCATGTGGTTGATGGGGAAAGGAATAAGCGGAAGAAGGGTAGGGAGTGGAATGAATGCAAGAAGAAGAAAATCATAAGAAGAGCGAAGAGAGTGAGGGGAGTGCTGTGAATGCGAAGGAAGAAATGGAGAAGAAGAAGATGAAATATTGTTGTGTGGGATATAAGGTAGGGGTGGGGATATTTACAGGGAAGGGTTGGGCAAAAGGGAGAGAGAGAGAGAGAGAGAGAGAGAGAGAGAGCCACGGTTGGGGAGTGGTATGGAGGGGGGGTTAGTGGGTTTATTGGGAATTGGAGAGAATCATGAGGAAGAGAGAGGGATGGGATTGGTGAGGAGAAAATCTTGGAATTGTTTGTTTGATAGGATGGTGGGACAGGTGAAGAACTGAAGATTGATGGTTTAGAGGTTATAGTAAACTCTCGTTGTAAGTATAGTTACTAAACCAAGCAATCAACCTTTCTTACAAACGTTTTGGTTGTCACAAGTAACAAACCCCTTTGAAATTAATAACCGAGTATTTAAACCTCGGGTCGTCTTCTCAAGGAATTGCAGGGAGGTATGTTCTTATTATTGGTTATGAGTCTTGTAAATTAGGGGTTTTAGAAAGTAAGGAAGCAGTATGTTGAATGATAAGAAAAATAAAATAATAATAAAATAAACTCTTGGCAAGGTATTATAACTGGAAGTCATATCCTTATCAATTGTGATGACAATTGGATTTTAATCTCACTTTGTTAACCTCTAACTATGAAGGTAAATCAAGTGGATTAATTAGCTTAATCCTCAGGTCCTAGTCAATTCCTATGGAAAGACTAGAGTTATTGGAGCAACTCCCAATTTCAATCACTGTTTTAATTGACAGCTCAAGCGTTACCAATCACTTAACCAAGGCCAAAAGGAAGAATATCTAAATTGAATTAAAAGCATTCATAAATAAAGCAAAGCAAAATTAAATCTGAAAATACCTCGAATTGCATTAATAATAGAAGATCAATCTAAATATAAAGAGTTCATAAATTAAATTGAGAAAAGAAAAAAAAAGAACATTGAACCTGGGATTGAGAGTCACTCCTAAAACTAAGAGAAATCCTAAATCCTAATCCTAAGAGAGAGGAGGACCTCTCTCTCTTAAAACTACATCTACTCCTAAAATTGTGAATAGGAAAGCTTGTTCTCATGAATGGATGCATTCCCCCACTTTATAGCCTCTAATCTATATTTTCTGGGCCACAAACTGGGTCAGAAATAGCCCAGAATTCGCTGGTTGCGAATTCAGACATGCTGATTTTTCGTCACTGCGACGCGGCCGCATGGAGCACGCGGTCGCGTCGCCTAGTTTCAAGGCAACTATAGCATATTATATATCAAATCGAAGCCCCGGATGTTAGCTTTCCAACGCAACTGGAACCGCATTATTTGGACCTCTGTAGCTAAAGTTATAGCCGTTTGAGTGCGAAGAGGTCAGGCTGGACAGCTTAGCAGTTTCTCCAACTTCTTGTATTCCTTCCACTTTTGCATGCTTCCTTTCTATCCTCTGAGCCATTCATGCCCTGTAATCTCTGAAATCACTTAACACACATATCAAGGCATCTAATGGTAATAAGAGAGGATTTAAACATAGGGAACTTAAGGCCAAAGAAGCATATTTTCAATCAAAGCACATAATTAGGATGGCAAATGTAAAACCATGCAAATCATATGAATAAGTGGGTGAAAAGCTGATAAAAACCACCCAAATGAGCACAAGATAAACCATGAAATAGTGATTTATCAACTTCCCCACACTTAAACGTTAGCATGTCCTCATGCTAAGCTCAAGAGAAGCTATAAAGAATGAAGAGGAATGATAGAATGTATGAAATGCAACCTATGAATGCAACTACATGCTAAATGCTTTTACTTACTTGGTTAAGAGTAAATAAGTTCTCCAAGAATAAATTTGAACTAGATTTCACTAATTCAAATCATAAAAATGAAGTACAAATAGACTTGTAGAAGAAAATAGCTCATGACAGCCGGGAACAAAGAATCGAGCATCGAACCCTCACTGGAAGTGTATGCACTCTAATTACTCAAGTGTTTTAGGTTCGATTCTCTCAATTCTCCGCTAACCTTGCTTTCTAAGGCTTGCTTTTCATCTAACAATCAACATAAATTTAATGCACAGATACACATATCAAGAGGTCTTTTAAGGGTTGTAATGGGGTTAGGGTCAAGGTAGGATTGTATTTGGCCAAGTGGACTAAAATCTGAATCCTTAATTAACTTAAACTTTCCACCTAACTTTAGACAATCCATGTAATCATAATACAATATCTAACCATCCATTAACCATGTTTTCCACATATTCATGCATTCTAATTTCAAGTACAGTACATATGCATTGTTTTCAACATTTACTTTGGGGCATTTTGTCCTCTTTTTCTTATTTGCTGTTTTTCTTTTTTTTTATATACATATTTTTTTCTTTTATTTTTCTCAATGCATATGATTAAATTATTGGATGCATGAATCATGTCCTAAACATTTTTTTTCACATTTTTAGAAAATTCTAACATACTCAATTCTCAAACCAAATGTTTCCAAATTCACTTCCCCACACTTAATTTATGAGCACTCTCACTAGTCTAAGCTAACTAAGGATTCAAATTAAGGACATTATTGTTTTCCGCTTAGAGTTAATGATATGCTAAAGTAAAGAACAAAGGGGTATAATAGGCTCAACATTGGTTTGCAAAGAATAATGAAAAGGTAAGGCCATATGGGTATGTAAGCTCAGTGAAACAAAGGCCTCAATCATGTAAGAGTATGCATACATCAAACCATGGAAATATAGAATCAAGCAACACAAAGATCACAATTTTAGAGAGAAAAACACACATCAAAAATAAATTATTGGTTGATAAAATGCAACCAATCAATTAGGCTCAAAAATCTCACGGGTTTCGTGTGTTCGAGCTCTAGACCATGTTCCAATATAATATTTCTTCAAACAAGTGTAACAAAAAATTTTATTAGTGAAATGCTCTTAAGAAGGTTTCTTGAAAAAGAAAATATTACTTCAACCAAGTGGTAAAATATGCAAAAAAAAAAATCAAACAAACATGCAAATACAACAACTAATCTACAAAGAAAATTTAAACATTGGTGTTGAGACAAGAAAGTACTAACCCATGGAGATCGGTATCGACCTCCCCACACTTAAAGATTGCACCGTCCTCGATGCATGCTAAGATGTGCAGGTGGACGGGCTGTTCCAACTGGTGCTCTTCTTCAAGGATTGTGCAGATGGACTTGTCTTGTCTCCCCATGTAAACGTCTTCCGGTTCTCTTCCTGGTAGCCATCCTGAAAGAAGAGAAAAAGAAGATCAGTAATACCCAGAAGTAAAGATAAGAAAATAAATGAAGTATGGGTGGGTTAATGCCAAATAATCAGGGTCTCAATTACATGGTAGCTAAAACATGCAAGTGAGAAAATAATAGAAGCCATGGCATGCCAGTGGTGCAAGATTTGAAACATAGGGGAGGAGAGTGTGGGTAATGAAAGACAGTATAAGCTCATGTCAATGCAAAAAGGAATACAAATATCATAAAAGATTAGCATTGATTTAAATAATATTACCCGACAGTGTAAACAAGTCACTAAGCACCAAATAATACCAGAAAAGACACAACAGTTGAATATGAACAAGTGACACCAATGGTAAAATAATAACTTTAGAAAAAAAAGAAAAATATGTACAAAATTAAAATGCAATGAATGAAAGTATGTAAATAAATTAGGTAAAATAGAATGGAAGTGAAAAAAGATGAGAAGTTAAAAAGATAAAGTAAGAAAGAAAGAAGAAAGAAGAAAAGATGGAAGAAATTAAGATTGGGGAAGAAAAGATAAGATATTTGGCAAATTAGGATTAAGCTGTGCGGCGCAATAGACGTGGACGCATGGGGCACGTGGTCGCGTGACTTGCACTTATAAGGATTGACGCGGTCGCGTCGGTCACGCGGTCGCGTGACACAGTTTATGCTACTGGCGCGAGGGCAGCCTCGCGCTCGCACAACTCTCTGTTCAAAATCATATTAGTGCCAAATTTTAAGTGACGCGATCGCATGGGGCATGTGATCGTGTGAGTGGGCTTTAAATGAATATGACGCGGTCGCGTGGGTTACGCGGCCGCGTGGGAAGAATTATGCGTTCAGCACCAATCCAGCACCACTCTCACACAACTTTCTGGTGTGCACCACTTTGACGTCGAAATCTTGGTCATGTGGCCACGTGGGGCACGCGGTCGCGTGGGAAACCATTTTTCCCATATGACGCGGTCGCATCAGCGATGCGGTCGCGTGGGACGATTTGTGCCATTGGCACGCCTCCAGCCACGCTCTCGCGTGACTTTCTGTTCGTTTTTTTTCTTCCCATTGCACTGGTGACGCGGACGCGTCAGCGACGCTGCCGCGTCGCATGCGTGCTTTTTTTTTTAATGCAATATGAAGAATGTAATACTTAATGTGAATGCTATGAAAACTTCCAGGTTCAATAAAAATTAAAATAAAATAAAAACAAACAACATGAAATAAAATTGAAAAAGAAACGATCATACCATGCTGGGTTGTCTCCCACCTAGAACTTTTAGTTAAAGTCCTTAAGTTGGACATTTGGTGAGCTCCCTGTTATGGTGGCTTGTGCTTGAACTCATCCAGGAATCTCCACCAATGTTTGTGATTCCAGTAACTTCCGGGGTCCCAAACTAGGCGCAGAAAGCCTTCAAGTAAGTTAAAGCAAGTTACAAGGCCCCAATAGTGTTGATTGCCAGAATGAATTCCGGGGTCCCAAATCTTGCTTTTGCACCCGTCTTCAAGTTGATTATTATGATTCCATCCGGATGATTCAGCTTTATAATTCTCACTAAAGCGTCCAAACAACTTCCTAGACCCATTCAATTGAGCTCTACACCAACCTTTGCGTTTAAACTTAACGCTTCCAACCATAATGAACTTTGCAGGACAGTTCTTACCACTGACCATCTTCCTCTTACTCTTAATGCCACAAAGAGTTCTAAGTTGACCATCCGTCTCCAGTAGCCCATATTCAAGTGGAATTAGAAAGTTAAGGGATATGAATTTTACCCACTTGAATGTTGTGAATGATGATGGCAACTTAGGGGGAGGTGTTTTTAATGAAATTGCAAGCTCCACTCCCTTGTGCTCTTTGACAACTTCCACCTCTTTGCAAACTTCTTTAATTTCAACCTCTTTCTCTTGAATCTCCATCTCTTGATCAACCTCTTTCAAGTCTTTAACCATGACATGCCTTGGAGGTTGTACACCCTCCTCAACATCAAATGCAACTGTCTTGGAAGGAGGTTCTATATCTTGACTTTCCCATGGAGGTTTAGCATCTCTCAAGTCTTCAACCACTTCTTCTTCTTCAATAATTCCGGCTTCCTCCACTTGTTCCAGTACAAATTCATGCTCCTTGCTGTCCACCGGAGTTTCTAATGTCTCCTTCATGCTACGTTCTTCATTAGATTGTTCACATGAAGCCATGGGGGTTCCTTGAGTGTCCGAACGTCGGGAAGCTAATTGATTTATCGCTTGATTCAATTGGTGAAGGGTTGCATGAAATCGATCCACTGATTCCTTGAGATGATCCCTTGATTCTTGTTCCACTTGGATTGCATGATTAGGATCATATGACTCTTGGGTAGATGGATATGGACATGATGTATATGGAGGTGGTGGCTCCTTCGCCTTTAGGGCCTCCTCTAGCTCCTTATGAAGTATGGATTCGCGAAGATGATTCCTTCTCTCTTGGATTGATGGATGTGGGTGTCCTTCCGTGGATGGTGGTGATGGGATGGAGAGATTATTCTGTGGTTGAAAAGGAAGTGCACTAGAGCTTGAGGGTTGATTGTTGAAGGTATTTGGTGGTCTGATTTGGGCGACGAGAGCTTGTATAGTAGAGTTTAGATCAGTAAGTGCTTTCTCCATGGAGGTTTGGGGTGGATAGGATGGTTCATTTGGCTTATAAGGTGGTTGGTATGGTGGACACGGTTTAAGGTCATATGGAGGTGAATGGTGAAAAGGGGCTTGTGAGTATGGTGGTCCAAAGTCATGTTGAGGAGAGGGTTTATAGGCATATGGTGGTGGTTCTTGATAGTCCATTGGAGGTGGTTGTTGCCATGAGGGTTGATCAAATCCTTGTGGCTCCTCCCATCTTTGATTGTTCCAACCTTGATGCCTGTTCTCGTTGTAATTTCTTCTTCCTGCAACATAATTGTAACCAGACTCATAGCGATGGTGGTGAGAACTCATAATAGCAAATAAAAATTAAAAACGAAAATAAAAACAAATTTAAATTAAAAGGTTATTTAAATTTTGAATTTGAAAATTAAATTTTGAAATCTGAAATTTAAAATTTTGAATTTTAAATTTTTCAAATTTGAATTTTGAAATTTGAAATTTGATATTTGAAATTTAAATATTGAAATTTGATTTTGAAATAAGATAAGATAAGATTTTGAAAAAGATATGATTTTTTTGAAAAAGATTTAAATTTTGAAATTTTAGATTTTGAAATTTGAGATTTTAATTTTAAATTTTTAAATTTGAATTTTGAAAATTGAAATTTGAATTTTGAAATTTGAGTTTTAAATTTTGAATTTTTGAATTTAATGAGAAAAGAGAAAAACAATAAAATGACATAAAACTTAAAATTTTTAGATCAAAACGAAGAAAACAACTAAGAACAACTTGAAGGTCAAGATGAACACGAAGAACAACTTGAAGGTCAAGATGAACACCAAGAACAAATTTTTGAAAAAAAAAATTTAATAACTAAATAAAAACCAATAACCTCTTAATTTATGAAAAAGCAAAAATAAAAACAAAAATAAAAACAAATAAACAAGTAAAAGAAAAATATTTACAATAACCAATAATAAGACACACGTTTGCAATTCCCCGACAACGGCGCCATTTTGAAGAACAGAAGATTGATGGTTTAGAGGTTATAGTAAACTCTCGTTGTAAGTATAGTTACTAAACCAAGCAATCAACCTTTCTTACAAACATTTTGGTTGTCACAAGTAACAAACCCCTTTGAAATTGATAACCGAGTATTTAAACCTTGGGTCGTCTTCTCAAGGAATTGCAGGGAGGTATGTTCTTATTATTGGTTATGAGTCTTGTAAATTAGGGGTTTTAGAAAGTAAGGAAGCAGTATGTTGAATGATAAGAAAAATAAAATAATAATAAAATAAACTCTTGGCAAGGTATTATAACTGGAAGTCATATCCTTATCAATTGTGATGACAATTGGATTTTAATCTCACTTTGTTAACCTCTAACTATGAAGTTAAATCAAGTGGATTAATTAGCTTAATCCTCAGGTCCTAGTCAATTCCTATGGAAAGACTAGAGTTATTGGAGCAACTCCCAATTTCAACCACTGTTTTAATTGACAGCTCAAGCGTTACCAATCACTTAACCAAGGCCAAAAGGAAGAATATCTAAATTGAATTAAAAGCATTCATAAATAAAGCAAAGAAAAATTAAATCTGAAAATACCTCAAATTATATTAATAATAGAAGATCAATCTAAACATAAAGAGTTCATAAATTAAATTGAGAAAAGAAATAAAAAGAACATTGAACTTGGGATTGAGAATCACTCCTAAAACTAAGAGAAATCCTAAATCCTAATCCTAAGAGAGAGGAGAGAATCTCTCTCTCTAAAAACTACATCTACTCCTAAAATTGTGAATATGAAAGCTTGTCCTCATGAATGGATGCATTCCCCTACTTTATAGCCTCTAATCTGTGTTTTCTGGGCCGCAAACTGGGTCAGAAATAGCCCAGAATTCGCTGGTTGTGAATTCAAACATGCTGATTTTTCATCACTGCGACGCGGCCGCATGGAGCACGCGGTCATATGGCCTAGCGTCAGACCAACTATGGCATATTATATATCAAATCGAAGTCCCGGGCGTTAGCTTTCCAACGCAAGTGGAACCGCATCATTTGGACCTCTGTAGCTAAAGTTATAGCTGTTTGAGTGCGAAGAGGTCAGGCTGGACAGCTTAGCAGTTTCTCCAACTTCTTGTATTCCTTCCACTTTTGCATGCTTCCTTTCTATCCTCTGAGCCATTCCTGCCCTGTAATCTCTGAAATCACTTAACACACATATCAAGACATCTAATGTTAATAAAAGAGGATTTAAACATAGGAAACTTAAGGCCAAAGAAGCATGTTTTTAATCAAAGCACATAATTAGGAAGGCAAATGTAAAACCATGCAAATCATATGAATAAATGGGTGAAAAGCTGATAAAAACCACCCAAATGAGCACAAGATAAACTATGAAATAATGGTTTATCAATAGGTTATGGGGAAATAGAATGATTTGATGGTAGAGGAGATGTGTTGGGGGTGAAAAAGAGGGAGAGAATCAAGCAGAGTGGTTCGTGGTTTGAATTCAAAGTAAAAGGGGTTAGGGGGTTCAGCATACCTGGTGCTAAACGGTGGGTGGTGGGCATTTAGCGCCACACCTCCGAAGCCATTCCATGCCAATTCGTGCCTTTGGCGCTAAATGCCGAACCCTTGGCATTTAGCGCTAACTCCCTTTTTTTTTTTAATCCCCTTGGCGCTAGACGCCCAAGGCTGGCGTCAAATGCCAGGGGTCTAGCAACAATTTTCCCAAGGATTCACCACCCCTGGTGCTAGATGCCAGATGTCGGTGTTAAATGCCGAGGTGGCAGCAAGTTCTTCTCGTCTTGTGTGTTCCTTGGCGCTAAACGCCCAAGGCTGGCATTCAGCACCTAACCTCTTGAAGCCAACATCAGATCGTCAAGGTTCCCAGCTCTGTTCAAAGTGTACCTGTTCCTGTTCTAATCAAAATGCATAACTCAAACCTAGTTAAAAACAAGGAAAAATAAAAAATATGAGAACGAAATAATAAATGCAACGTACAAAACATAACTAAAGGATACTAAAGGTATTGTGTTGCCTTTCAACAAGCGCTTATTTAAGGTCACTAGCTTGACGATTCACCCCTACTATTAGGGGGGAGGTTGATCATATTACTTCAACTACTCTCCTCTCACTGTGAATCTTCTCCCTGTGCCCTCATGAATCAACTCAACATGCTTAAGAGAGAGGATCCTATTTACTGTATACAGTAATGTTGGGTGGAGAGTTAATAACACTTTCGAACCTGGTGAAAAATCTTTTGCGTGGATATTCTTGTTCCTCCATCCCCAGGGTGCCATTTTCTTGGGTGATGTCGCACACCCGACACTAAACTTAGATTTGATGTCAGGGGGAGTTTTATCACTGTCCACTATAGAAGCTTTAGAATATAACCCAACCTTAGTATTATCAAGTGGTTCTAGGAGGAACTGAGTAGTGGAATCAGTCTTCATGCACTTTGACGAGCAGGATTTTTGCCAGTAAAGAATGTCATAAAAACAGTCGCGTTGTAGATATAGTTTCTAAACCAACAAAAATCCCTTTCGTGCAAACGTTTTGGTTGTCACAAGTAACAAACCCCTTTAAATTGATAACCGAGTATTTAACCTCGGGTCGTCTTCTCAAGGAACTGCAGGGAAGTATGTTCTTATTATTGGCTATGGAGATTGCAAATTGGGGTTTCAAGAATGAGGAACAAGTAATTTAATGGGGAGTAAATTAAATGGCAATTAAAATAAATAAATGACTGTAAAGCAAACTTTTGGCAAGGTATGAGAAATTGGAAGTCCAAATTAGTTATCCTTATCAATAGTAATGAAAGCTGAATCTTAATTCCTCTTAGTTAACCTTTGCTAAAGCAAAGGAAGATCAATGGACTAATTAGTTTGATCTTCGAATCCTATTTATTTCCTAAGAAAAGATTGGGATTATTGATGTTCAATTCAATTGGCAAGATAACAGTTATCAATTATGCTGTTGAATTGGATAATTCCTGAGTTACTGATTTCTTAACCAAAACCAAAAGGGGAGAAGTAAATCTACTGGAATAAAAATGTCTTCAGGGTAAAAGCAATAATAGCATAAATGAGAGAAAGCAATATTAAACTGGAATACCTCAAATAACATTAATTCAAATAATCTGGAACATAGAAGAATTCATAAATCAAATTGCAAAAGTAAATAATCAACTAAAGTAAAGGAACATTAAACCTGGATCGAGAGTTACTCCTAAAACTAAGAGAAGTCCTAAATCCTAATCCTAAGAGAGAGAGGAGAGAACCTCTCTCAAAACTAATCTAATTCATGAGAAGTAAAAATTGGCGAGCTCTCTCTAGAATGGATGCATTCTCTCACTTCATAACCTCTGGTCTATATTTTTCGGGCCGAAAACTGGGTCAAAAACAGCCCAAAAATCGCCCCCTGCGTATTCTGGTACGTTCAGGTTGCGGACAAGTGACGCGAAGGCGTCGTCCACGCGGCCGCGCGGATTGAAGTTCACAGATGCGACGCATCTGCGTGGATCACACGTTTGCGTCACCTAGCGTCAGGGAAACTATGGCACATTATATATCAAATCGAAGCCCTGAATGTTAGCTTTCCAATGCAACTAGAACCGTGTCCTTTGGACTTCTGTAGCTAAAGTTATAACCATTTGAGTGCGAAGAGGTCAGGTTGGACAGCTTAGCAATTTCTCCAACTTATTGTATTCCTTCCACTTTTGCATGCTTCCTTTCCGTTTTCTGAACCATTCCTGCCCTGTAATCTCTAAAAACACTTAACACACATATCAAGGCATCTAATGGTAATAAGAGAGGATTAATAATAAGCAAATATAAGATCAAAGAAGCATGTTTTCAATCATAGCACAAAACCAGGGAGGAAAATGTAAAACATGCAAATAGTATAAATAAGTGGGTAAAGAGTTGATAAAAACCACTCAATTGAGTACAAGATAAACCATAAAATAGTGGTTTATCAACCTCCCCACACTTAAACAATAGCATGTCCTCATGCTAAGCTCAAGAGAAGCTATAAAGATGAAGAGGAATGGTAGGATGTATGAAATGCAACCTATCTATATGAATGCAACTATATGCAAAAAATGTTTCTACCTACTTGGTTAAAAATAAATAAGTTCCCCAAAACAAACATAAATCAGATTTCAATAATTCAAATTATACAATAAAGGACAAGTAAACTTGTAAGAAGATAGCAAATGAAAGCAGGGAACATAGAATCAAGCATTGAAGCCTCACTGGTAGTGTATATCACTCTTACTCTAAGATGTCTAGGGTCAATCACTCTACTCTTCTCTAGTCATGCTTTCTAAACCTTGTTCTTCATCTAACCAATCAACAATATTTAATATACCAATGCAAACATCATGAGGTCTTTTTCAAGGTTGTAATGGGGCTAAGGTAAGGGTAAAGATATATATATGGCTAAGTGAGCTTTATAAATTGAATCTTTAATTAACCTAAGCTCTCACCTAATATACATATACTCTATATACTTTTAAATTCATGCCTAGCTACCCATAATTCCCACTTTTGTATAATTTCCATACTCATGTACCAAATTTTCTTTAATTTTTATCACATGTGCATTGATCTTTTATTAAACTTAATATTGGGGTAATTTTGTCCCCTTATTTACTTATTTATTGAGTATTTTTGAATTTTTCTCTTTTTTCTCTTTTATTTTTGTAGAGAAACAAACAAAACTTATCAATGCACATGGATTTTTTATTATTTTTTTTATTTTGGTTTTTCATGAGTAGGTTCCCAAATTCCTGATATTCAAATAAATTAGAAACATTATACTTTTTCTTTATTAACCCATGTTCCCACAGTTTTCCCACACTTAATTAATACACTATCTTAAGCTAACCAAAGATTTAATTGGGATAATTAATTTGTTTTCTGCTTATGGCTAGTGATGTGGTAAGATATAGAACAAATAGGGATTTCAAGGCTCAAAGTGGCTGACAAGGGTGATTTAAAGGGTAGGCTTATTTGGGATAAGTGAGCTAAAATCAAATAATGGCCTCAATCATATGCAAACATGTAAATACACAAAATATTAGACATATAGACTGAAACAAAGTAAAGATCACAATTATAGAGAAGTAAACACACAAGAATAAAATATTTATGGTTAAATAATGTAACCATGTAAATAAGCTCAAAATCTCACAGGTCGTGTGTTCTTTGGCTCAAAGTTCCAAATACAACTTCAAACAAATTTAACAAAAAAATTTTCAATTTAAATTAGTGAAACTTTTCAAAAATAGGGTCTTTAGAAGAATTTTATTACTTTAACCAAGTAGTAACTAGATGCATAAAATCAAACAAATATGCAAATGCAACAACTAATTTAACAAAGAAAATTAAACATTGGTGCTAAAATATGAAGTGACTAACCCATGGAAGTCGGTATCGACCTCCCCACACTTAAAGATTGCACCGTCCTCGGTGCATGCTGAGATGTGCAGGTGGACGGGCTGTTCCAACTGATGCTTTTCTTCAAGGATTGTGCTGATGGGCTTGTTTGTCTCCCCATGTAAACGTCTTCCGGTTCCCTTCCGGGTGGCCATCCTGAAAGAAAAAGGGAAGAAGAGTAACCCATTAATAGAGGTAAGAAAATAAAAGAAGTATGGGTGGGTTAATGCCAAATGATAAGGGTCTCATTTACATGTAAGTAAGAAAACAATAGAAACCATGGCATATCAGTGGTGCAAAATTGCAACAATGGAGAAGAGAGTGGGGAAAGAGAGATAATATAAATTCATGTCAATGCAAAAAGTAATACAGGTATAAAAGATTGGCATTGATTTAAATAATATTACCTAACCAGAATAAAACAAGTCATAAGCACCAAGATAGTACCAGAAAAGATATAACAGTTGAATAAGAACATTTGAACACCAATGGTAAAATAATAAATTTAGAAAAGAAAAGAAAAATATGCACAAAATTAAAATGCAATGAATGAAATATTCAAATAAATTAAGTAAAATAAAATGAAAGATAAGAAGAATGAGAAGGGAAAGAACGGAAGAAGAAGTAAGTAAAAAAGGAGGGAGGAAAAATTAGGATTGGGGAAGAAAAGATAAGATATTTGGCAAATTAGGATAAGCTGCGCGGCGCAAGTGACGCGGTCGCGTGGGGCACGCGGTCCCGTGGCTTGCGCTTAAACTGATTGACGCGGTCGCATCGGTCATGTGGTCGCGTGACCCGTTTTATGCAACTGGCGCGAGGGCAGCCTCGCTCTCGCACAACTCTCTGTTCAAAAATCATTAATTGCCAAATATTGGGTGACGCAATTGCATGGGGCATGCGATCGCGCAAGTGGCCACTTAGTAGGATGTGACGTGGCCGAGTGGGGCACGCGGTCGCGTGAGATGGACTGCGCTTCCAGCGCCAGTCCAGCACCATTCTAGCACAACTTTCGTCTGTGCACCATTATTACGTCGAAATCCTGGTCACGCGGCCGCGTGGGGCACGCGGTCGCGTGGGAGGCCATTATTCCCATATGACGCGGTCGCATGGGACGAATTGTGCCATTGGCACACCTCCAGGCACGCTCTCGCGTGACTCTCTGTTCAATTCTTTTCTTCCCAACGCGCTTATGACGCAGACGCGTCAGCGATGCTGCCGCGTCGCGTGCGTGTTTTCCCCCTTTTTTTTTGATGCAGTATGCAGAATGCAATGCTTATATGAATGTTATGCAAAACTCCAGGTTCAATATAATAAAATAAAATAAAACTCAAAAACAAATAAAACTAAATAAAAATGAAAAGGGACGATCATACCATGGTGGGTTGTCCCCCACCTAGCACTTTTAGTTAAAGTCCTTAAGTTGGACATTGGAGGAGCTTCTTGTTATGGCGGCTTATGCTTAAATTCATCCAAAAATCTCCACCAATGCTTGGATTGCCAGTAACCTCCGGAGTCCCAAACTAGGCATGTGAAGCTTCTGAGCAGCTTCAAACAGATTTTTAGGCTCCCGGGGTGATGAATATCAGAATATTTTCCAGGATCCCAAACTTTGGTTCTAAATCTGCCTTTGTCTTGATCTATATTTTTCCATCCGGGCGGTTTAGAAAGTGGATTCTCACCATAGTGACCAAACATTTTCCGTGATCCATTCAATTGAGCTTGATACCAATCCCTGCACTTCAAGTTGAAGCGTGGAACCTTATTGAACCTTGTACACCAGCTCTGAGTACGAGCCATTTCCCTCTTACTCTTAAAGCCACAGAGAGCTTTAAGCTGGCCATCTGTTTCAAGTAAACCATATTCAAGTGAATAAGTAAAGTTAAAGGTTAAGGATTGTACCCACTTGAAGCTTGTATTAGACAGTAATGGCCTTGGGGCAGGTGTTTCTGGTGGTTCTGTAAGTTCTTCTCCCTTGTGCTCTTCTGTGAATTCCTCCACTTCCTTGTAAGGTTCTTCAAATGTATCTGAGTCCTGGTCAAAGTCTTCTATGTCTTCCTCATCACTTGAGTCATAGATTGGAGGTTGAGAGAAATCTACCTCTACATCATCTTCGTATTTATTTAGGGAAGATTCTTCGATCTCAGAAATTCACTTGTGGATGCAAGTTCATTACTAAGAGAGCTAGACTTGTGACTATCATCATCAAGGGAATTTGTGTCCTAGGTTATTCTGTCTAGTTCTTCATAAACGACTTGCCTTGGGGATTGTGCAATATCCTCCTTAGCATCAACTGTAACGTCCTTGACGGAGTTCTCCTCAGCTCTGGATTCCCATGGAGGTTCAGCGTCTCCTAGATCTTCAACCAACTCTTCTTCTTGTACAATGACAGCTTCTTCTACTTGTTCTAGTACGAATTCATGCTCTGTCTTGTCCACTGGAGTTTCTAGTGTCTCCTTCATGCTACGTTCTTCATTGGATTGTCCACATGGGGCTGTGGTTGGTCCTTGAATGTTTGCGTGTCTAGAAGCTAATTGAATTACTGCTTGCTCCAGTTGACAAATGGTTGTTTGAAGTTTATTTATTGTTTCCTTGAGGCGAACCTCTGATTCCCTGAGTGATGGATTTGGACATGAAACATAGGGAAGTGGTGGTGCTTGGGAGTGATTGGATTGGAACTGGGGTAGAAAAGGATCATACGGTGGCGAATGGTAAAAAGAAGCTTGTGAGTATGGTGGTTCGAGGTTATGTTGAGATGATGGTCTATAGGCACGGGGTGGAGCTTGTTGGTAGTCACAAGGTTGTCCACCATATCTATCAGCTGGGTATGCATTGTAGAACGGTCATTGTCCATGATATCTTGGAGGGTGTTGTTGCCTAAAGGGTTGATTAGATCCTCTTGACTCCATCCATCCTTGATTGGTTTGACCATGATGCATATTCCTGCTGTAACTTCTATTTCCTTCAACAAAGTTAGAACCAAACTCAAAGCGAGAGGGGTGAGAGTTCATAGTAGCAAATAAAAATAAAAAGGAAAAACAGAAATAAATAAACAAGCAAAAGAAAAATATTTACAATAACCAATAATAAGGCACACGTTAGCAGTTCCCTGGCAACGGCGCCAATTGACGAGTAGGATTTTTGCCAGTAAAGAATGTCATAAAAACAGTCGCGTTGTAGATATAGTTTCTAAACCAACAAAAATCCCTTTCGTGCAAACGTTTTGGTTGTCACAAGTAACAAACCCCTTTAAATTGATAACCGAGTATTTAACCTCGGGTCGTCTTCTCAAGGAACTGCAGGGAAGTATGTTCTTATTATTGGCTATGGAGATTGCAAATTGGGGTTTCAAGAATGAGGAACAAGTAATTTAATGGGGAGTAAATTAAATGGCAATTAAAATAAATAAATGACTGTAAAGCAAACTTTTGGCAAGGTATGAGAAATTGGAAGTCCAAATTAGTTATCCTTATCAATAGTAATGAAAGCTGAATCTTAATTCCTCTTAGTTAACCTTTGCTAAAGCAAAGGAAGATCAACGGACTAATTAGTTTGATCTTCGAATCCTATTTATTTCCTAAGAAAAGATTGGGATTATTGATGTTCAATTCAATTGGCAAGATAACAGTTATCAATTATGCTGTTGAATTGGATAATTCCTGAGTTACTGATTTCTTAACCAAAACCAAAAAGGGAGAAGTAAATCTACTGGAATAAAAATGTCTTCAGAGTAAAAGCAATAATAGCATAAATGAGAGAAAGCAATATTAAACTGGAATACCTCAAATAACATTAATTCAAATAATCTGGAACATAGAAGAATTCATAAATCAAATTGCAAAAGTAAATAATCAACTAAAGTAAAGGAACATTAAACCTGGATCGAGAGTTACTCCTAAAACTAAGAGAAGTCCTAAATCCTAATCCTGAGAGAGAGAGGAGAGAACCTCTCTCAAAACTAATCTAATTCATGAGAAGTAAAAATTGGCGAGCTCTCTCTAGAATGGATGCATTCCCTCACTTCATAACCTCTGGTCTATATTTTCTGGGCCGAAAACTAGGTCAAAAACAGCCTAGAAATCGCCCCCTGCATATTCTGGTACGTTCAGGTCGCGGACAAGTGACGCGGAGGCGTCGTCCACGCGGCCGTGCGGATTGAAGTTCGCAGATGCAACACGTCCGCGTGGATCACGCGTTTGCGTCGCCTAGAGTCAGAGCAACTATGGCATATTATATATCAAATCGAAGCCCCGGACGTTAGCTTTCCAATGCAACTGGAACCGCATCATTTGGACATCTGTAGCTAAAGTTATAGCCGTTTGAGTGCGAAGAGGTCAGGTTGGACAGCTTAGCAATTTCTCCAACTTATTGTATTCCTTCCACTTTTGCATGCTTCCTTTCCATCCTCTGAACCATTCCTGCCCTGTAATCTCTGAAAACACTTAACACACATATCAAGGCATCTAATGGTAATAAGAGAGGATTAATAATAAGCAAATATAAGATTGGTGCACGAAATTGTGATCTCAGGCAACGGCGCCAAAAACTCTGTAAGCACGTCTTAATAAATTGTTTTTCATTCACAACTTCGATACAACTAACCAGCAAGTGCACTGGGTCGTCCAAGTAATAAACCTTACGTGAGTAAGGGTCGATTCCACGGAGATTGTTGGTGTGAAGCAAGCTATGGTCACCTTGTAAATCTCAGTCAGGCGGATAATGATTGATTATGGAGTTTTCGAAAATAATACTAATTAAACAGAAAATAAAGATAGAAATACTTATGTATATCACTGGTGAGAATTTCAGATAAGCGCATAGAGATGCTTTCGTTCCTCTGAACCTCTGCTTTCCTACTGTCTTCATCCAATCAATCCTACTCCTTTCCATGACTGGCTTTATGTAAGGACATCACCATTGTCAATGGCTACTTTTCATCATCTCTGGAAAATGGTCCGATGCGCTGTCACTGCATGGCTAATCATCTGGAGGCATCACCGTGGTCAATGGCTGCATCCTATCCTCTTGTGAAAATGGTCCAAATGCTCTGTCACAGCACGGCTAATCATCTAAGGTTCTCGATCATACTGGAATAGGATTCACCCTCCTTTTGTGTCTATCACTACGCCCAGCACTCGCGAGTTTGAAGTTCGTCACAGTCATTCAATCCCAGAGTCCTACTCGGAATACCAAAGACAAGGTTTAGACTTTCCGGACTCTCATGAATGCTGCCATTAATCTAGCTTATACCACGAAGATTCTGATTAAGAGATCCAAGAGATACTCATTCAATCTAAGGTAGAACGGAAGTGGTTGCCAGGCACGCGTTCGTGGGGGAATGATGATGATTGTCACGTTCATCACATTCAGGTTGAAGTGCGAATGAATATCTTAGAAGCGGAATAAGTTGAATTGAATAGAAAAACAGTAGTACTTTGCATTAATCTTTGAGGAACAGCAGAGCTCCACACCTTAATCTATGGAGTGTAGAAACTCTACCGTTAAAAATACATAAGTGAAAGGTCCAGGCATGGTCGAATGGCCAGCCCCCAAAACGAGATCACAGGATCAAAAATACAATCCAAGATGATCCGAAGATGTCAAATACAATAGTAAAAAGTTCTATTTATAATAAACTAGCTACTAGGGTTTACAGAAGTAAGTAATTGATGCATAAATCCACTTCCGGGGCCCACTTGGTGTGTGCTTGGGCTGAGCTTTAGCTTTCCACGTGCAGAGGCTCTTTCTGGAGTTTAACTCCAGACAACAGCGTAGAACTGGCGTTCAACGCCCATTTGCATCGTCTAAACTCGGCCAAAGTATGGACTATTATATATTGCTGGAAAGCTCTGGATGTCTACTTTCCAACGTAATTAAAAGCGCGCCATATTGAGTTCTGTAGCTCCAGAAAATCCATTTTGAGTGCAGGGAGGTCAGAATCCAACAGCATCAGCAGTCCTTCTTCAACCTCTGAATCTGATTTTTGCTCAAGTCCCTCAATTTCAGCCAGAAAATACATGAAATCACAGAAAAACACACAAACTCATAGTAAAGTCCAGAAATGTGAATTTAGCATAAAAACTAATGAAAACATCCCTAAAAGTAACTAGATTCTACTAAAAACAATGCCAAAAAGCGTATAAATTATCCGCTCATCAAAGATCAAAGAAGCATGTTTTCAATCATAGCACAAAACCAGGGAGAAAAATGTAAAACATGCAAATAGTATAAATAAGTGGGTAAAGAGTTGATAAAAACCACTCAATTGAGTACAAGATAAACCATAAAATAGTGGTTTATCACACTTCTCCTCTTTGTTGGAGTGATGTGAGGCTTTGAAGACACAAAAGACTAAGTGCTCATTATGCACCCTCAATACTAACTCACCTCTTTCTAAATCAATGAGAGCATGCCCAGTGGCTAAGAATGGTCTCTCCCGAATAATGGAGAAATTTTTATCTTCCTCCATGTCAAGAATCAAAAAATCTGTTGGAAGAAAGAACTTTTCCACCTTGATCAACACATTTTCCACCACGTCGTGTGCCACCCTTACGGATTTATCTGCCAATTGAAGAGCTATCCTTGTGGGCTTCACCTCTTGAATCTGCAGCTTTTTCATCACAGAGAGGGGCATTAAGTTGATGCTTGCTCCTAGATCACACAATGCCCCCTTCAAAGGTGCTATGTCTGATAGTACATGGGATTCAGAAACTCCCCGGGTCAGGAATGTTGCTTGGTAAATTCCTCTGAATAATGGAACTACACTCTCTGGTTAATACCACTATTTGATCGCGCCTCAGAGGCACCCTCTCAAACAATAGCTCCTCCATGAAATTAATATACATAGACATTTGTTCAAGAACTTCAACAAAATGAGTGTTAATGTGCAGTGTTTTAAATAAGTTAAGCCTCAAAGTTGTCCCTGAAATTGCACTCGAGCCTCAAAGTAATCCCTGAAGTTAATAATTACCCAAATTCATCCCGAAGTTGCACTTCGGGACTCATAGTAGTTGTTCCGAGGGTTACCTGAAACTGGAGGTCGATCTTGGACGAGATCTGCTATGGTGACCGGAGCTGTCGTGTCCGACTTGTTGGATCTGGTGGTGCTGCTGATCCTTGATCACCGTAGGATGGTGGTACCTGCAAGAGACTCCGATGCTTAAGTTAGCACGTGCTTTAGGCAGGTTTTTATGTAGAATCAGAGTATGAGTTATACCTGGGTGCTCTAGTGTATTTATAGTAGTGTGGGATGTCCTTTAAGATAAGTTAGTTATCTACTCTTATCTTTTAGGGGAACCGCCTTATCTTTCTAGGCTTTGTCGCCTTTAAAATGGGCTGCGTTCCTTCATTTGGGCCTGTTTGGGCCTCTATGGCGATTTGGCCGAACTCTTTAAGGAGAGATCGGGGGTGACCCAACTTGAAGAGGTCGGTAGCTCTTGTCTTCAATCAGCCCGGGTCGCATAGCTCGACCCAGGGTATGAACAGTAGTTCTTGAGGCATTTTCCATTCATCGAAATCTTAAAATGACATCATTTAGAGAGGAAAAAAAAAAGCAACGTTCACCAAAACATTGGAAACGACGTAGTTTTGTGTCTACTAAAAAAACACACTAAAGCCTAAAGCCCCACCCTTCCCCGAGCATTCCCTTTCCCTTCCCCTTCTCTCATTCACAACTGCAAAGGCAAGTTTTTCTCAACGCTCTCTGTCGCTGGCCTTTATTTTGGTGCCGCGCCGGTCGCCCCTCCCAACCTAGTCTTTCATACTCCCAATTTGCTTCTCCTCACCACCAGGAGATCGAGGTGCTCTCCGACCTCGCCGTCCAAATTTCATACTTTCACACTGTTTTCAAGCGCTCTGTCAACCGCCCCCACTCCTCCTTCACCACCGTCATCGCTCTCGATCCTGCCGCACTCGCCGGTGACTCTGATGCAGTAGGGGATTGCACCAGTTTGGAATTTTTTTCACTTAAAAGAACTTCCATTGCAAGTATAGACCAAACCGACAACCAATTCCCACCATCAAAGTATAATTTTCAAATAAAAATAACCGAGAGTAATTAAACCTCGGGTCATCTCCCTCGGACAATGCAATTAAGATGTCACACTCTTGGTTTGTGAGGAAAAGGGGTTTTGAAGCAAGGAACAAAAAATTAAAAGAATTAAGGTATAAAAGAACTAAGAAATGATAAAAAAAAAAGGATATTAATGCAAGTAAAAAGGAAGTAAGGTCAAAACTAGTGAAAATGCTATAAATGCATAAAGAGCCTTGACTTGGGAATGAGAATTAAGGAATCCCATCATTGTCATAACCATAACTATGGCAACTATGATGAGTCAATCTCACTTCGTCAACCCCTAACATCGACGAGTAAGTCAAGAAAGCATAATTGACTTTAATCTATAAGTCCTAGCTAACTTACCAATTAACTTTGTAAAAAGCTAGCGTCAATGGAAACAAGAGTCAACTAACTATCCAAGAATTACCACTAAATGTCAAACATTATGACTCCAGTATCCTAGGAACTCATTTTCCAAGGCAAGGTGTGAAAATCTACTCAAAATTCATAATTGACATTTTCACAAACACCTTGTGGGCATAAAAACAAAACATAAGAAATTGCAAAGGAAAAGGAAAACTATAACCAAACTGTTCACAATATCAACAATAAACATGCAATCATGCAAATATAAACCATAAAATACTAAATTCATTAACCAAAACTTCAAGAAACCAAAATTTCATATATTAACAAAGTAACTTGAACAAGAGAAAAATATAGCAAAAGTAGTGTAATTAAAGAGGGAATTAAAGAGTACTTACAATAAAGATGAGCAAAATCCAAGATCAAAACTTAACTATAAAATGCTACAATGAAAATTTAAGTAAACCCTAAGAGAGAATTTTCTACTCTACACTACTCCTACCCCTAAATTATCTATGTAATGTAATGAGGCCTCGTAAACTAATCTAAACTAATGCCTTCATATGTGTTGATGTCCCCTTCATATAGCACTTCAATTCAGCCTCTAGCCTTCCAAAATTGGGCCAAAGAGCACCAAAAATCGCAAGCCACATGCTTCATTAATGAAGTCACGCGTGCGTACGCACACTTGGCTGTATGATTCTCCTTTGTTTTCTTCATGTGTTCTCCCATTTTGCATGCTTTCTTCCACTTTCTACCAACCCATTCTTGCCTAATTGACCTAAAATCACTCACAAAACATATCACGGCATCGAATGGAATAAAAGTGGGATTAAAATGCTCAATTTAAGCACAAAATGCATGTTTTCACATTTAGGTTCAATTTAGGGATAAAACACAAAAGTACGCTATTTTGGTGATTAAGTGTGAGTTTATATGATGAAATCTGTCCAATTTAAGCAAAAATTTAGCGTCAAATATGGACTCATCAATTCTCCCACACTTAAACAATAGCATGTCCTCATGCTAAACACAAATAAAGGAGAGGGGAAAAAGGGCAAGCATCTAATTAAATGCAACTATCTATATGCATGCAAGTATACTAAATGCTATATATATATCTATCTATACTATACTATCCTATTGAATTGGTGAAAACAAACTAACAAATTTCCAAGTAAGCATATGAACATATAGGGCTAAGCAAAGAAGTAGTTCAATGCAATCAAAATCTAAAGATTTGATTCAATTCATCAAAATAAAGAAACTTGCAAGAATACATTATCAGAGGTGTGGAAACATAGAATTGAGTGATCAAACCCTCACTAGGTGTGTATACACTCTCAACGCTCAGTGTTTAGGGTTTAATCGCTCAAGTCTCCTCTAATCATACTTTCAAGGATTTTTTTTTTCATCTAACAATAACCAAACATGTGATGCATGAATGCAATTATCATGAGGACTTCATAGGATTGTAATGGGGTTAGGGTTAAGGTGAGAATAATATGGCCAAGTGGACTAAGAAATTGAATCCTTGATTAGCTCAAGTATATCACTCAACCTATATCAACCGAATCACAAGAATGCAACCTAACTTTCCATTATTTTCTTTCCCACACATTCATGCATTGATTTTCAATCAATTCTCATATGCATTTCTTATATATATATATATATATATATATATATATATATATATATATATATATATATATTTCTTTGGGATAACTTTTGTTCCCATCTTATTACTATTTATTTTTTTTCATTTCATTTTTTTTTTCTATTTCTTTTTTCTTTTTCTATGACAAATACATACGGTTAAAGCAAATTGACACATGAATGTGCACCCATTTTGTAAATTTTTCAATATAATACCCCATCACAAACTTTTTCATTCACTATCAATGTTCTTCCACAAATTCTCCCACACTTAAGTGACATACACACCTTAACCTAAGCTAATCAAAGATACAATTCAAGGTTATTCCATGGTTTTACGCGTAGGGTTTTGATGTATGTGGTTACAATTAGAACAAAGGGGATTAAAAAGCTCAAAAGTGGCTCATAATGATAGATATGAGGGTATCTCCATATGGGTTAGTAAGCTTAATTAAAAATGGCCTCAATCATGCTAAATGCATTCAAACATCAACTATTGAAAATAAAAAATCAAGCAAAACCAGGATCACAATCATAGAAGGAGCATAGCACACAATGAACAAAAATAGTGGTTAAAATATGCAACCACATATTATAGGCTCAACAACTCACAAGGTTGTCTATTCTATCCCTCTTCTATGTTCCACAAAAACCATTCAAGCAAGTTTAAAAAGGGTTTTTCTAAATCAATTCAATAGAACACCCTAAAAGCAAATTTCTTGGAAATCTTTGTTGTTTTTCATCAAAATTATTTCCTAAGTATGTATGTATGTTGTGATGGAGGCAATTTCAAAATTTTCTAGTTCTTTCCCTAGTTTTCAATATGCAAAAAAAAAAAAAACTATTATGAACAATTAGGACAAAATTGAACTAGGTGCTATACTATTCACATTATCCAATCACAACTTCTATCTATAAACTATATACCATGAAAAAATGCAAATGCAATATATATATTAACTAAAGTAAAGATGCAATAGTAAAAAACATACTAACAAATATCTACAAGAAACATAGTAAAAGAAAACAAAAATAAAATGCAAAGTATTCGGAAAAGAGAATTTACGCCCTAAAAGTGGTGAATCCTCCCCCACACTTAAGCATTTCACGGTCCTCCGTGCACAAATACAATTCGGGAAGATGGAAGCTAAAGCACTCCACCTTCAGCTGGCGGATGCAGGGACTCGGGTTGCAGTAAAATTGCCAAGTCCAGGGCATGCTCGGCATCTCCATACTCGGCGTCCGCCTCCTCTCTCGGCTCCTTGCCTTCACGGCTCATCCTCAAAAGAATGAATAGAGTATAATTAAGAATCATAAGGCAAGTGGCACAAAAAGGCAAAGAATAAAGCAAATACAGTGTATACTTAGAGCCAATAGAAAACAAACAAGCACTTAATTGAGGAAGAGTGCATAGTGGTGTGGTATGATAAAATGCAATGTGTGTATTCTAAATGTGCACAGTTAGAACACACACATTGCCTGGTTAAGACGGCAACCACACAATCAAAAAGTAAGCATGAGTTTCTCAATTAAGTGGCATAAGTTGCAAGCAATGAATAAGCATCAATTAAACACAAGCAAGCTTAGGCAAACACAACAAAAGTGAATTGAATTTAGGAGATATTGGATATTGCAATTGTGCAAGTGAAAGAGCAAGATTAATAGAAATTATCACAACACACAATAACCAATTCAATACTAGAAAAGCTTACTTATTCATTTTAAAAATAGAAAATAATCACATAAACACAGCCCTTGCTCCAAAGCAATAACCTTGATGAAAATCAATTTAGATTGCTCAAAAACTTCAAAGAACAAGTGATTGTGTATGTGATCATTCATATTCAAAACAAACATGAATAAGCAATTTGCATTCGATTCACTTAACTAAACATGATATGCACATTAGAAAATAACACCAAACAATTTATCAAAGTTGAAATTTCAATCCAATCAGTGTTTGGACAAAACTAGCAACCGAGTGCATAATAAAATTCAATCTCAAACATAATCAAAAGTCACATAAAACTGTACAAGTCTACATTATATTTCCTAAGGAAAAGAAAATTCAAGACATATGTTGGCCAAACATAGGAATTGAATAAAAAATTTTACTTGGGCAAACCATTGAACATGTGGTGTGCAGATTATGTAAAAGAGATTTTGAACTCAATTTATGCAGCAATAAACCTAGAAAAATCAACCAGAAATAAATTGCAATCAAGAAAACAGAAATTAACTAACCTAAGCCCAATCTAAATGCAAAAATCATAATTAAAAGCAAGTGAAATAAATAAAAGAAAGAAGACAGGGATGCAGGGGAAAGGATGGAACTTGCGTTGGTGAGAGATAATAAGAACGGGGGGAGAGGGGAGTAGTGGTGGTGTCGCAGCGGCACAGAACTCCGCCGCTGCTGGGTCGTGACGTATTGCTCACCGAAGCTGTGGAGTGCGAGCTTGGGGCTGGCGCTGGAACAGAGGCAACTCACAGCAGCAGGAAAAAATGGTGAAAGAAGGAAGAAAGAGAAGAAAAAGGGAGAGGGGATAGGAGACGGTGGTCGCCGGTGGTGATGGTGGCTGCTGGACGGAGGTGGCGGATAGAGGTGGTGGGGTGGTGGTCTGAGTCGAGGGCTAGGTTAAGAGAATAAAGAAGAGAGAAAGAAGAAGAAGAAAAGGGTTTGGGGGGTATCTGTTAGAGCGCGATGGTCACTGCTTTCGAATTAACGTTCGAAAAATGCCTCGTGCGTACGCACAAGGTAGTGTGTGCGCGCACACAAGTGAAATCAAAGGGCATGCACACACACAGATGGGTGCAAGCGCTGCCAGCAGAAGGGGTGTCAAGGAGTGTGCATGCACACATGGCTGTGCGCACGCATAGAATTTTTTTGTAGCAAAAAGGTCAGGTGTGCGTGCGCACATGAAGGTGCGTACGCACAGAAAGAAAAAAAGGTTGAGCGCACACGCACGAGCCATTGCGAGCGCTCTAAATAGAAGGGGTGATAAGGAGTGTGCGTACACACAGGGCTGTGCGTATGCACAGATGACGAAAAATGGGGGAGGTGTGCGTACGCACAATGCTCTGTTTCTGCAACAATTTTAGTGCCTCAAAGGCGGCAAACATGACATCAAAAACAGTATTTTTTCAAGTCCCAAAACATATTAAAACCCTAAAAACATATTATTCCACAAAGATTACCTAATAAACACCAAAATGTAACTAAATTAAGTCTAGCATTCAATCAAACTAAGCTAACCAAAGAGACAAAATTTAACAAGCAAAAACTAAAATAAGAGAAGAGTTAGAATGATGTTACCATGGTGGGGTGTCTCCCACCTAGCACTTTGGTTTAAAGTCCTTAAGTTGGACTTTTTAAGTGAAGCTTGTGTCATTGTGTCTTATGCTTCCACTCATCTTTGAGTCGTTTCCTCATCAAAGCTCCTCCGGGATCCCAAATTCTAGTTTCCCGGTCATCCTCTTGTTGATTCTTTCTCTTGCTCTTGGATGGATAACCTCTCAAATCACCTTTGAAGTACCCAATTATACCTTAGAATCCTCCTAATTGGACCTTCCACCACTTATACCTTGAATTTCTTTGTTAACCAACACCCATTTCTTCACCATTTAACACTCCAAGAAGAACCTTAAGTTGGTGATCCATTTCCAAGATAGTAAATTGATGTGGGCCAATGAAGCTCATTGAGGATACTATTACCCACTCAATTTGCCTTGGGTTGGAGTCATCCTATTAAACTCTTGCATGAAAGCCTCCACTTCTTGGGTGTCTACCTCTTCCTGACCATCTTTTTCTAGTTCTTCCTCACCAACCTCTTCTAAGTTCTCTCTACTATCATTCAATCCATACTTAGAAGGTTGCGTGAAGTCTACTTCCATATCTCTCTCAAACTCAAAGGAGAAGGGTTCCTCAAGATCATTGAGAGGATTAACTAATGTGGACAAAAAATTATGGATGATGGAATTCACATCTTGATCAAATTCCCTCAATTCTCCATTCATCTCTTCCGGTTCAATTATTTTACCTTCCTCCTCTTGTGACTCTAACCTCAACTCCACTTCTTCCCTTTTAGCCTCTATGTTCTCTGCCTCACTATACTCCTTAGTTGATCCTCCACATTCCTCAAGAAGAATGTCTTGATTGCTTGAGCGTATTGAGGCCAAGCGGTTCACCGCTTTGGCTATGGTAGCCATGAACTCCCCTTACTTCTTCTAAAATTCTCCTTGCTCTTGGAGAAAAGCTTGAAGGTCTTGTTGTTCTTGGGGCAAGGTTTAGAGAACTTCATCTTTGAGTGAGAAAAAGGTTTCAATGATTGGGAGAAATATTGTGTATAGTTGAAAGGTATGTTATGTGGGTGAGTGTATTGAGGTGGTGTGTAATAAAGTGATGGTTCATATGGTTGGTGGCAAGGTGTATAGACATTTTGATTCCATGGAGGTTGATAGTGTGGTGCTCAAAGGTTTGGTGTTTTAGGGTTGTGTAGGGGGTACCGTTCATACCTTTGGGTTTGGTATGCACATAGGGGATGGTTTGGCTCATTGTAGTATGGGGAAGGTGGTTGCCATGAGTGTTGCTCATACGCATACGGTTCCTCCCTCAATTGATTCTCCCACTCCATGATGCAATCCCAAGTTGAAGTCATTATACCTTAAAATATGATCACAATCAAACTCCAAGTAACAAGGATGATAGCTCATAGAGAAAGTAGAAAATAAAAGCAAAAGACATCAAATAAACAAGAAAAAACAAACACCTAAATATTAACAAAAATAACCAAATAATCAAAAAGTAGGTTATTTACAATATTAATATATTCACAACAACCAGAAACATGACACCAATGGTATTTCCCGGCAACAGTGCCAAAAACTTGATATAGTGGGGATTGCACCGGTTTGGATTTTTTTTCCACTTAAAATAACTTCCGTTGCAAGTATAGACCAAACCGGCAACCAACTCCCACCATTAAAGTTTAATTTTCAAATAAAAATAACCGAGAGTAATTAAACATCGGGTCGTCTCCCTCGGATAATGCAATTAAGATGTCACACTCTTGGTTGTGAGGAAAAGGGGGTTTTGAAGCAAGGAACGAAAAATTAAAAGAACCAAGGTATAAAAGAACTAAGAAATGATCAAAAAGGATATTAATGCAAGTAAAAAGGAAGTAAGGTCAAAACAAGTGAAAATGCTATAAATGCATAAAAGAGCCTTGACTTGGGAATGAGAATTAAGGAATCCTATCGTCGTCAAAACCACAACTATGGCAACTATGATGAGTCAATCTCACTTTGACAACCCCTAACATCGAGGAGTAAGTCAAGCAAGCATAATTGACCTTAATTCATAAGTCCTAGCTAACTTACCAATTAACTTGGTAAAAAGCTAGCGTCAATGGAAATAAGAGTCAACTAACTACCCAAGAATTACCACTAAATGTCGGACATTATGACTCGAGTAACCTAGGAACTCATTTCCCAAGGCAAGGTGTGAAAATCTACTCAAAATCTATAATTGGCATTTTCACAAACACCTTGTGGGCATAAAAAAAAAAACATAAGAAATTGCAAAGGAAAAGAAAAACTATAACCAAACAATTCACGATATCAACAATAAACATGCAATCATGCAAATATAAACCATAAAACACTAAATTCATCAACCAAAACTTCAAGAAACCAAAATTGCATATATTAACAAAGTAACTTGAACAAGAGAAAAATATAGCAAAAGTAGTGTAATTAAAAAGGGAATTAAAGAGTACTTACAATAAAGATGAGCAAAATCCAAAATCAAAACTTAACTATAAAATTCTATAATGAAAATTTAAGTAAACCCTAAGAGAGCATTTTCTACTCTACACTACTCCTACCCCTAAATTATCTATGTAATGTAACGAGGCCTCGTAAACTAATCTAAACTAATGCCTTCATATGTATTGATGTCCCCTTCATATAGCACTTCAATTCAGCCTCCAGCCTTCCAAAATTGGGCCAAAGAGCCCCAAAAATTGCGAGCCACGTGCTTCATTAATGAAGTCACACGTAGAGACTTGTACGTACACACAGATGTGTGCGTACGCACACTTGCGAATTTTTGCACTTGTGCGGACGCACAGGAGATTGTGCGTACGCACACTTGGCTGTATGCTTCTCCTTTATTTTCTTCATATTTTCTCCCATTTTGCATTCTTCCTTCCACTTTCTACCAACCCATTCTGGCCTAATTGACCTGAAATCACTCACAAAACATATCACGGCATCGAATGGAATAAAAGTAGAATTAAAATGCTCAATTTAAGCATAAAATGCATGTTTTCACACTTAGGTTCAATTTATGGATAAAACACAAAAGTATGCTCTTTTGATGATTACGTGTAAGTTTATATGATGAAATCCATCCAATTTAGGCCAAAATTTACCGTCAAATATGGACTCATCAGACTCCAAGGCCCACCAACAGCTTCACAATGAGGCAGGCGCTCCAGGCCACAAACAAAATGTCTCTCACGACCAGTTCCAGGCACTCTCCACTATTCCAGCTGACAGCCCCTCCCTACTTGTCGTCGTCCGCTCTCTGTTCTCCTCTCTGTCTCCCTCTGCATCCTTCTTCTCTTCTTTGCGGCCAAGATGAGTTTTTTTGTATTTTTTTAGTTATTTAATCATTATTATTTAATATTTTGGATGATCATTGCTGCTGATGATTGTGTTTTAATGTAGTTGCCATGGTTGATTTTTTATTGTTTTTGATTCTGTAATTATTATTGTTTTTTTGTGATTGTTGCTATTTAGGTTAATTGATCTTTTCTGATTGTTGCTAGTTTTTTTTTTGTGATTTTTTGTAATTGTTAGTGTTCTTAACTCTGTGATTTTGCTAGTTCTAATGATGTTGTTGTTGTTGCTACTATGAAATTAAAGAAGAAGAAGAACAACAGTGTGAAGAAAAGAATTGGTGAAGATAGTTGGGGATTAGTTTTTTTATATAAATATAAAATAATGGCGTAAGGGGGATTAGGTTTTTTTTTTAATAAATACAAAACGACGTCGTTTCGGTCCAGCTCAGTTTTCCAGTAGCAAGGATGGACGAAAATTATTTCAAGGACTACTACGAGTCCTGGAGTGCAATTTCAGGGACAAATTTGAGGAATTATTAATTTCAGGGAATACTTTGAAACTCAAGTGCAACTTCAGGGACTACTTTGAGGCTTAACTCGTTTTAAATACCTCCAAGAGCCTCAGGTATTGTTCATTTTTGTGTTCTTATTGAGGCTCCTGAGGGAGTGTGACCCTTGGTTGCTCACTCTTGGTGTGCGCAAGGAGAGAAAGAGAGTGGCTTCCTCAAGGTCTTTGGCTTCTTTCTTATCTTCCTTAGTTGGCTCCCCATCACTGGGCAGCGGAGCATCCACTTCTTCTCCACTTATCATATAGAAGGCCTTACATTCCTCTCTTGGGTTAGGAATTGTATCACTGGGGAGTGTATTGGATGGCCTTTCAGCAATTTACTTGCTCAACTGGCCCACCTAAACCTTCAAGTTTCAAATTGAAGCTCTAGTCTCCTGTATGAAACTGTTAGTAAACTTTGATAGTTCTGCTATTGCCTTCAATACTAAGGTATCCTGAGCAGCTGAGGTTGGATTTTGTGATTGAAAAGATTGGTGCTGCTGGTTGAAAGGATTTTGCCAGTTGAACTGGTTGTTGTTGTTGAAGCTGGATTGCCTTTGACTCTAATTTTGGTTTCTCCAGCCAAAGTTTGGGTGATTTCTCCATTACGGGTTGTATGTCTTGGAAAAGGGGGTCATTATTAGTCGGTCTTGAACCCATGTAATTAACTTGCTCAGGAGGGGCTTGCTCATAACCAAAGCTTCCAAATTGACACACTCTGCCACTTATATCAAAAGAAGGATTTTGGGTGGCAACAGAGGAGACTTGCATACCTCTCAAGTGTTGAGTGATGGCGGGTATTTGTTGAGACATCGCTTTGTTCTTAGCCAAAATAGCATCCAAGGCATCCAACTCCATGACACATTTCTTCACGGTTCTCTCTGACGAATATAAGTACTGATTGTTGGCCACCATCTCTATCAAAATCCAAGGCCTCATCAGTGGTCTTTATATGTAGAGAACCTCTTGCAGAGTTGCCTAGTGAGAGTCTAGAAGCCAGAGTGATACCATCATAGAAAATGTGTAATTGTACCCAGTCCACAAACATGTCCGGAGGGAACTTCCTTATTGTAGCCTTGAATCTCTCTCAAGCTTCATAGAGAGACTCTTCTTCAAGCTGTCTGAATGTCTGAATGTTATTTCTCAACTTAGTCAACCTCTGGGGTAAAAAGAATTTGGTTAAAAACTTACTGACCAAATCCGTCTAGGTTGCTATACTCTCTTTAGGTTGTGTCTCAAGCCACTAACTGGCTCGGTCTCTGACAGCAAAAGGGAATAACATCAACCTATAAACCTCCGCAGGAACCCCATTAGTCTTTACTGTATCACATACCCTAAAAAATTGGATATAAAAATATTAGGATCCTCCTGTGGGCTTCCACTAAACTGACAATTTCACTGAACCAGAGATATGAGTTGAGATTTCAACTCAAAGTTGTTCGTGTGCACAGTTGGGTACAATACTTCCCACACGACTTCCGGGAATGGGGTTAGTATAAGACCCCAAAGTTCTTCTAACCAGCGGGGCATTGTTGGGATTATTGACGACAAAATTTTCAGTATTCTCAGCCATACTAAATTCAGCTTCCTCTTCGGATTCGTCCCCAAAGACTTCTTGGACTTCTTGAGCTCTAACTTGCTTTCTTTGCTTTCAAAGAGTCCTTTCAATCTCAGGATCGTACAGGAGAGGCATTTTATCCTTGTTCCTCTGCATAAACAAATAGGACAAGGAAAAGGGGGATTCTCAACGTCATAGTAAAGAGAATCCCAGTGGAGTACACGAAAGTGGAAGAAAAAGAACTAAAATCAATTAAGAAAAAGGGGAAAAAATTAAAAGAAAATAGGGCTAAAAGAAACGAAAATTAAAAGATAATAAAAATAAACTCAAACTAAAATAATGTAAATAAAATAATAACTAAACAAAAAACTAAACAAAAAAAAGGTCTAATCTAGGTAACTAATCAACTGGTAGTTGTTAGTCACAGTTAATCCCCAGCAACGGTGCCAAAAACTTGGTGCAGAAATTCACACCACAACTTACCAACAAGTGCACCAAGTCGTACCAAGTAATAAAACTCAGATGAATGAGTATCGATCCCACAAGAATTAATGGACTAAGCAAGCAATGGTTGACTAGCTATTCTAGTTAAATAAATTGAAATGGTAGTTTTGAAAATCAAATAGCATAGAAGACAATAACATAAGAAAGCAAATAATGAATGATTGAAAAAATGGTATGAGAATAAAGTTAAGGCTTTAGAGATGTTTAAATGTCCGGATTAATATTCAATGTCAACTACCTTGATCATGTAATGATTATGTTTATAGCAAACCCCTGGTGAATAAATTCCTATTCCTAGGCAATATAATCTCCTCCAATATAACCAACCGTCAATCCCTTGATCACTCAGTTATATCATAAGGTTAAGTCCAAATTCCAATTTATAAGCCACACAACCCTAAGAATCTCAAAGCAAAATGAAGTTATATATCACGTACCACATTAAGTCCAGATAATTAGAAGTTATGAGGAATTGGTTTCAAGCTGTAATTCTAGTGATATAAATTTTCCAAGACTCAAATAGAATTCAAGTAGAATTAGAGTTATTTCCCAATAATCACTAATGCCTAGGATGAAGAACGAAATCAATCCTTAAACCATAATCAAAGCATTAATAAAAAGTAGAAGAACAAATGTTTATTAATCCATTCAAGTAAACAGAGCTCCTAACATTAACAATGGAGGTTTAGTTGCTCATGGTGTAGAAAACCCTAGCAAAGAGAAAAGTGTAAAAGTGGGAAATGAAAATTAGGAGAAGAGAGATCCCGACAAAGGCGGATCTCAATCCTATTTATAGTTCTTTAAAACTTAAATAAAACCCTAAGAGATATTTTCTAATAGTCATGTCATTTTTTATAAAATCAAATCTCCAAAAGCCTTGTTGATTTTTTGCAATGTGTTGTCCCCATTCTCTACTCGGCACCAAATGCTAGGTTCTGGGCGTTTGGCGCCACCCAGGCAGTGGAACTTGTACGCAAAAGAGTGATCTTGGCGCTGAACATCGGTGAGTGGGCATTTAGCACTAGGCATCCGAAATTTGGGCACGAAGTACGAGGATTTCGGTGTTAAATACCGAGTTGTGGCGTTTCACGCCATCTATGCAGACGGGAATTGCTTCTTCTAGGCTCTTGTGGTCGTGCGTACGCACGATCTCCCTTTTTGCCCCAGTGATGTGAACACATGGATGATGCATACACATAGTCCTCCTTTTACTTCTTAATGCCTCTTTCACTAATGCTTCACCAGAATACTACCTGAAATCAATCAAATGCCACAAAACTCAAAGTAGTATCTAATGGGGGCTAATCCACTAAAATCCTCTAACAAATCAATAGAAAAATTTTATAAATCACATAAAAAAGATACAAATGATGCTAATGCATTAGTATAATTGTATTTCTGGTTAATTTGTATAATTGTATCCTTATAGTGCATTGTTCTCTGCATTGTTTATGATGTTGTTATTTTTGCATGACAAAGTTAATGACAAAAATAACTTCCCTGCTTATCATTCTACTTGCATCTGATGTTGTTGGAGAGAATGTGATATTTTTTTCATCTTGATATTAGGAATTTAAGATGGCTAGGATAGGTCGTTACACGAAAAGATAAAAATTAGAAATAGCATATCAACAACCTCAAACAAGAGCGCCTGCGGCTTCATCTTCCTGCCATGATAACTCTCTAATTCCTCCGCTTAGTGGTAACAGTGTCCCCACACTTTACGCCCGTTCCATCCACCCCGTAGTGAACTAAGGCCTGTTCTACAGACCATCACAAATAGTTTCCAGAACTCAGAGCCAAGCGATGAAGACTTAGACGCTAATACAAATGAGATAGATTCTTCTGATCAACATGTTAACGACCTCTTTGTTGCATCTAAAGCTTAAAGGTGCAAAAGACGCAAGACTACAGAATTTTGAAATGTTAAGATCATCAGTAACATATTTTGAATTTTTCTTGTTCAACATTATTTAGACTCTATCTTTTTTATTTTTCTCGCATTTTGTCCACAATAGTTACATATATAAGGTTATTCTATTCTTTATAGATTCCAATGGCACAATCAAGCAAGCTCGTTTAAGTGTGAGGGAGGCTATGGAGCGGCCTAACAGTAGAAGGATGATACTCAAGTTCAACAGGCGAACTGCAACCAATTGGAGATGAAGCTGGTCTATTGAGTGGTGTTCTTGTTCTGCTAGGTGTTGACTATGGAAAATTTTCTATCTATGAGAAAAATTAGAAAAATATTACTACTAAAGACAAGGTTTATAACGAATGTGTAAAAGTAAAATTTTATAGCGTTGTTGAATTAAATATGCTTCGTTTAACAATTATTAACAAATTGAACTTATCTTTGCAGCAAATTTTCCACTTTAATGAAGATAGTGGAGGAACTATCAAGAAAACTATTTTGAAAAGTATAGGAAAGTCCTGGAAGGATACAAGGCTCGGGTTGTATGATGAGTATTACAACCCAAGATCAAAGACTGAACAAAATATTGAGAACCGCCCACCGAAAATTGATAGAGAGCATTGGAGATGGTTCCTTAGATATCGTGGTAAACCTGAGAGACAGGTAATCTAGTATATCATTTGTAACACAATAATACTATTTATCTTACATTAAGTCTGATAAATCAGTTTCTAATTACTCTTATCTCTGATGGCACAATAAGAGAAGTGCAGAAAAAATTTGGCAAGACAGAAGGAAGAAGAGGTAATTTACGTTTGAATTCACTCTTTGAACTATCTATTCGTCTACATTTTCTTTAATTGTGTGGAATACAAAAATGGCATAATTTATATTGTTACAATCGGAACTACAAGGGAGAAAAGTCAGTAGATGAGAGTTATGAACCACAGTGCACAAAAGAAAGATGGCTCCTATATCCATGAAGAAGCTAGGACAATTCGTGTAAGTACTACGTTGTCTTTCATTGTTGTATCCGGTTGGTTTCAATTATAAATTTGGGTTAAAAGTCTAATATCGTATGCTCTAGCTCGCGATGGCTTATGTATGCTGATTTATGTCTGTAGGAAAGAATTATGGAGATTGAGAAATAGGATGAGTCTTCTAGAGTATTATCTCAAAATGATTCGCTTGCTCAAGCTCTTGGAAAAGATAAACCGAGTACAGTACATTGCATGGGTTTCGGACCGACTCCTAGTCAAATCTTTGGTCCAAATTCACATCCGCTAGGCAACAGAGTTCAAATAGAGGAGATCCAAAGGAAGTTGCTTGAACTACAGGCAGAGTTGGAAGCCAAGAAGTTGATGAAAAGGAAGGCGATGGAGAATAAAGTAGTAGCAGAGAAGAAAAAGAGGCAGGCAAGTGCTCTAAGATATCTATTTCAATGGCAAGGTGAAGAGCTGCAACCAAACATCGCTGCAAGGATGAATTTCGTGTAAAGACAGGGCGAAAAATCGAATATTATGATTGGAATTATTTTAATTTGAAGCAAACATTTTTTTGAATTTGACTATGCAACTCTTAACAAGAGATTTACTTTATTGATATTTATATAAATATATTAATTTGTTTTATAGTTAATTTTTTTGTTTTTTTCCATCAATTTAGATTTTTAGATGAAAAATAGTAAGATTTGTAATATTAAAAAAATCCAAAATGCACTAAAAAAATATATCTATAATATTTTAAGAAAAACAGGTATAGTTTTTAAAACAAAATCCAATTTTTTGCAGTTTTAAAAACCGCGAAAAACAAGTTTAAAAATATCCAAAATTTGAAAAAACATTATAAAATTGCGGCGATTTGCATCTGCCGGTAAATATTGGGTCAATCCTAACAAAAGCATATCGCGGCGGTTTTGAACCGCCACCAAATTATCTGTGACAAAATATTAAATTAGCGGCAGTTATACCAGTTGTTGAAAACTTCTGCGAAATCAACTACTCGTGCCACAAACTAGAGTGGTTCACGAACGGCTGGCATTGAATTTTACGGCAGTTTAAAACCGCCGCTAATAGCATAAAAACCACTGCTAATTTCTGTGTTCCTTGTTGTAAATATTATTTATAAAGACATAGAGACACGGTTGACCTACACTATTCATATTATACTGTACACGTATACAGTCACTATTAATCTCTACAGTTACTATTCACGAATATATTTTTTTGTCAAATTTATTTTTCTGTCGTTGAAGTTAATTCTCGATGCATGAAAAATAAAGTTAGCATTTCCACTGCACACAATTTAGATCGTATTTTTCCAGCACTATCATACTGGCTAACATGGCCATCCGATTTTTTCTTTTTTAGAGAATAAAACATAAATTAAAGAGAGAGGACAAAGATGATGATTTTGAACATACTATTTCAACCAACAAGCTCATATCCCTTCAATTTAATGTCATTTCCCTCCCCATCTCCATTATACTCCTCTTTAGTTTCTCTGATCAATCAAATTAATTAATTTAATTGAGATGTCAAATAAAACAGTGATAAGCAAATAAATAGATAGATCAAAAGGTCTTTTGTAGTAAGAATAAACGAGAGAGAATTTTTTTTTTATATACTAATTTTTTTTATATATATATAAAATCAATAATTGGTTTACAATTAGGGTTTAGTAGGTTAGAAAAAGAGTACCATTGAAATATTTCCTGGAGTATTTTTAAATATGTAAAATTTGAAAACAATAGTGTTATATTGTAATTTTTTTTTTCTTTTCAACTCCAGTTAATGATGTTGTTCATGAAAGTTCTATGCATGAAATACCTTGACTCCTCTTTCTCTGAATTGTCTTCTTATATGGTCGACATGTGATGCTCAAACAAATAACAAGACAACATGAAAACGACACTGAAATATAAACTCCAAATTTGACGTTCAAATTGGACATCTAGCAACTTGATTCTTTTTTTTTTCTTCTAACTTTTTAGCTAAAATTGTCAACCTCTTTTTTAAAAAAACAAAAATAATGAAATAAAGAGAGAAACGATAACAAAGATGGATGCATGTCTAAACGAAAATGTCTAACGAAGATTATAATGTTAACTTTTTTGTGCCATTAAAATTTACGTTTTAGGCGTCTATTTTAAGACAGAATTTTGTTTCTAGGGCCGTTTAGATAGGTTCATAAGTGATTTTTTTTAATTTTTAACTTATGAAAAGGTGTAGTATTAATGTCTGGTACAATTTTTAAAATAAAATTGTAATTTTCTAAAAAATTATTTTGGTACTTAAGGAGAAGTTAAAAAAAATAACTTCTCTCATAATAAAAAAATTTTTATTACTTTTCTCTTAAAATAAGTACTTTTAGAATTAAAAAACCAAATACAAAATAACTTATTTATAAACTACTTTTAATATAAGCATTTATTGTTTAAACTATTTCTTCAAAAGTAACTTAATTAAGTTATTTATCCAAACTGAGCCTTAATATCTAAACATGCAATAACAATAATAATAATAATAATAATAATAATAATAATAATAATAATAATAATAATAATAATAATAATTTCTTTTAGATAAATCAGTTGCCAATTAAACCAGAAATGATGGAGTCTATAATATTTATAGTGAATATATATATATACTGAAAAATCCAACTACTGGATAGAAATATAGAATACTAAAAATGAACCAAATACATAATGTCTAATGGCATTGGTCAAACACTTCTTCTAAGCCATCGGTGTCATCCTCAAATGGAGAACAACCAAACGTTTATGGTGAAAGATAGTTCTAAATTTTGAAAATAATAATAATTAGATTTCATTATTTTGGTCCAGCTCAAGCCATGCCTGGAATTTTCTGTCCATTTATACCCATTTTAAACAAAAAATAATCACGAGTTGTTAAACCAAAAGGTTTAAGGATAAGAAAATCACAAAAGAAAAGTAACATGTTAACTATACACAAATTAGTATAATGAGGACTTAAATATTTTTGAACAATTATAGCACAATAAGGACAACAACATGAAAAGAGTAGTGTTGGATATTATGAAAAGGATATTTAAGCCCTACACATTTTCTTCTTGTCTCAATTGTCAGAACGAACATCAAACCGTGACAATTTAAAAGACATTTTAACAAAAGAGAAAACAAAAAATAAAGGTAAAGTACTGCTCCAACATTTATGGTGAATTTTATTTTGGTTCCTAATATTTTAATCGTCCTATTTTTATTCTAAAACATTTAAAATGGCATTAATATTATTCCATAATTAAATTTCTCACTTACAATTAATGAAATTGATGTACTATTAATAATGTTTTAGTTAAAGTTGTATTTGTTCAACCTCCTTTTCTCACATTTATCCTCTCAACAAGTTTAAATCGCATTCTTTTATTCCCTTCTTTCTCTTCCTTTTATACTATTAATTCTCCAAGAGGAGTTTGAAGAGAAAGAAAAAGGGAATAGGAGAATGCATGGAATTTAGACTTATTGAGAAGGTAAAAATAAAAGAGGGAGGTTAAGAAAAAGTTGCTTTAATAAAAGGATTATTATAGTAAATCAATTTCGTTAATTGTTAGTGATGGATATGGAAGTAGAATAACATTGATGTCATTTTAAATATTTTAGAATAAAAATAGAACGATTAAAATGTTAGAAACTAAAATAAAATTCACTCCAAACTTTAAAGACCAAAATAATATTTTACCTAAAAAAATAAAAATTACTTTCTTTAAGTTCTACCTTCTCCCGATCTAATTAAAATACAAATTTACACAGTTTAGATTAGACAGTTCTTGTTTTGAAAATATAAATTAAACTGAATCATATACATAAAATTAATTTCAAAACAAAGTTAATAAATTAAAATTAATTAATATTAATCATATAATATTATTTTAATGGTTCAATTCGAAATTTTATATAAATAAAATTTATTTATAAGAAATTTCGTTATTAAATTAATTTTAAATTTATTGAATAATTAAAGTCTAAATTCAAAGAGTATTTTAGTATAGTGGGATTAGTGTATCACGAAAGAACTTATTAGTTAATAGAGAAATGAATGATATTGTCACACGTGATATCAATATTTGAATCCGAATTATAATATGTCAATCAAGAACTGCAGTCAACACATATAGCACCTAGAATATCACCCACTCATATCAGAAAATCACACCCTCATACACACATAACCTACATGAACCTCATAGGAATAAACAATAAATCACTGTACTCCTTCCGGAACCTACCCACTCACCCATTACAAACAAACAAAGGTTAATGGGGGTGGCATGGCGATCTATATAGCTACGAGAAGGGGCTCGCTCTCCCTGTGGCAAATGACCACAAAATAACTAAGGCACATTATTCCCACACATGAAGAAGATTATGTTCGCCGGAGGATTTCTTTGCAATTTAATTTGAAAAAGAAAATTCCTTTTCTGAAAGCTATGCTAACAGAGACCACCAATCGCAGTCAAGCCCACAAACTTTTAGGCGGTGTTTGTTTAGAGGTATTGAAATTGAGATTAAAGAACTGAGATTCAGTATTTATTTGGTAATTAGAGAGTAAAACTAAAATTTCAATTCCAAAACTCAATTTTAATTTTGTGATATAAAATTTCAATTTTTTTAATACTTTTAAAAAGTGTGAACACAAGAGATTAAAATCTTTCGATTATAAATATTAAAATTTTAATAATATTTTTTTCAAAACCAAACACATTTTATGATATCAAAACATAACTCAATTTTGTAATTTTATTTGTTTCGATTTCTATATTTATCTTTAAATCAATATACTAAGACATAACTCAATCTTATATATTTTATAACAAACATAACACAAAAACTTAATTTAATTTCTTTTTTTTAATATTGTCTCGCAATCTCAATTTCTCAGTTTCAGCCTCTTTTCTAAATGCAACTGTTAATGCTACGTACCAATCCCCTTAAAGCATGCAATATGAATTGAACTAGCTAGTAATAATACCATGTGTTCAATCTTAACGTGCGATACGTAGGGAAGAATTCGGTACTGTGTGCGGAGAATCCAATATGGTTTTTTGTGGCTTTGTAAGAAATACGCTCTTCATGGGAACCGTTGGGTATAGAAGAATGAATTGGAGGAAGATGATTTCTCTAGTTTTCTAGTATGGACACAATTTCGGGGTTCGGCAGAATTTTGTAAAACTCTAAAATGAAGAGGAAGCTAGGTGACAAGATTATTGATGAGTATTGAAATTGAGTTTCTTTGATGTTAAGGACTGAGAATGTGAAGAAAACTAAGAGGAGAGATCCTCTTGAAATTTCAGAGGATACTTAGCTTTCCATTATGAATAATGGAACTCCGAATAACTCAGTGTGTAAGGAAAAGAGAACAATATGGAAATACAAGATGCTACTCTTTAAAAGATGCATTTTCCATTTTGGTTCTTTTTCCTTGAACCTTGTGTTGTCATTCATTTGTTTCTTCTTGATGAACTTGTTGTATCTTTTTAGTAGAAAGACAAATTCTTCTTTTTTTCACTATCATCTTCATCATTGCTTTCTTTTGATGGTGAAGCCATCAGATAATGCTTTTCCTCTTTTTATCTTCACTTTGTGATATATTAAGAAGTGTTACCTCATCATATGTTAAGGTTATCTCTTAACTCATAGTATGTTAGTTTTTCAAAAAAATTTTCTTCTTGGATTACATTGACCTTTGATTTCTATGGCAGCGTGAGATTTCTCAAAATTTTGTGTACTGTATCTTTATTTTAGATTTTTTTTCCAAAAAGATTTTGAATTATTCAAATATATCTTCTATCATTTTTTCTACATTCATAGTAAAGAGTTCATATTCATAAGCAAGTATGAATTTTTTATCGTTTCACATTACTAATTCCTTCATACGATACTCTTATTTTATTCCATATTTGATTTGCAGTTTAACAATTGGATAAATTCAAGTAATCATTTTGAGTTACCAGTTTAACAATTGGATAAATTCAAGTAATCATTTTGAGTTACCACACAATGAAGGAAATTTATTGCTAGTGAACAAGCTTTCATGAATGTTATTTGTTAAGGATCCGACCCACGAATGTCAAACCCGGAATGGCCTCCGAGCTCGGTTACCCGGGTCCGACCCATTTCACTCTTTTAGAAGATCCGAAACCAGCCCTACTAGAGCTCCTAACCAACAATTAAATTTAAATACCTCCCTTATCTTATCCAGGTAAGATAAGATAAGATAATTACCAACACCTATATAAAGAGGAGCTCCAGTCTCTCTCAGGTACGTCATTTACTCTACACACTTTATACCTCTCAGATCCATTCTGACTTGAGTATTGGAGTATCTTTGCAGGTACCACCCCCCATTGCTCTAATCAAACGACCTGGCAGCCGTTCCGACCCGAAGGTCCCCAATCCATCTCACAACCCGCACCGGAGACATCCAGTACACTGGTGCCGTCCGTAGGGACCTACAACGTCGCGACGAAATGGCAGACATCTTCGAGGAGCAATCCCTGAGCCACCATAATAATTCCCAAGCGAGGAGCCCAACTCCCGAACAGCGAGAAGCTACATCCCACACCCATGGAAGGATACCAAGCCTGTTCACCAGCCTACCCCTCCACAAAATAAAGAAAACGGCCCCACAATCATTGGAACACGGGTTCTCGAAAACCTAGGAGAAAAGGCCGCCCAGATAATCCAAGACCTCTACCTCTGAGTACAAGAACTTGAAGGCCGAGTTACCGCCAAAGAAGGACACCACACGGAGAACGGAAGCCACGCCACCTCCAGATCAAGATCCCACAATGAGACCAGTCGTCACAGGTCGCCCGAATGGCATCACAGCAAAAGGCATGAGCGTAGCGTATCCCGTGACCCGGGACGCCGCCGCGATGCAGATGATGACCGGCGTCATCGAGAGGCCAAACACACGAGGAGCGAGCATGTGATAATGGGAGCAACCTCCTTGACGGAAAAAATCCTAAGAGCAAAACTCCCTAAGGGTTTCGACAAACCCACAGATATGAAGTATGACGGAACCAAGGATCCCCAGGAACACCTAACGGCCTTCGAGGCCAGGATGAACCTGGAAGGGAACGCCGATGCGGTCCGATGCAGGGGCTTCCCAGAAACCCTAGCTGGACTTGCGATCAAATAGTTTAACGCCCTCCCCAACGGGTCCATAACTAGCTTCCACGATATCTCGAAGAAATTTATGAACCAGTTCACCACCAGAATCACAAAAGTCAAACACCCATCAGTTTGTTGGGAGTCATCCAAAGACAGGATGAATCCACGAGGAAGTACCTCGACCGGTTCAACGACAAGTGCCTAACGGTCGACGGACTCACGGACTCAGTCGCAAGCCACTACATGACCAACGGGCTCATGAATGAAGACTTTTGGAAGCACCTCACCACCAGACCGGTATGGACCATGCACGAGATTCAGGACGTTGCGTAGGAATACATAAACGACGAGGAGGTAAGCCAAGTCGTAGCCGCCAATAAACGCCAGCACGTTAGCACGGCACCTCGATATAACCCCCTGGTGCATGAAATCACAATCACACTTTTGCAATTCCGCACAACTAACCAGCAAGTGCACTGGGTCGTCCAAGTAATACCTTACGTGAGTAAGGGTCGATCCCACAAAGATTGTCGGCTTGAAGCAAGCTATGGTTATCTTGTAACTCTTAGTCAGGATAGCAACAATAATTCTCAGTTTTAATTGGAATAAGTAAAAGAGCATGAATTAAATGATACTTGTTATGCAGTGATGGAGAACATGTTGAGGTTTTGGAGATGCTCTATTTTTTGAATTTCTTCTTTCCTACTGTCTTCTTCTTCACGCACGCAAGGCTCCTTCCATGGCAAGCTATATGTTGGTGGATCACCGTTGTCAATGGCTACCATCCGTCCTCTCAGTGAAAATGGTCCAAATGTGCTGTCACCGCACGACTAATCATCTGTCGGTTCTCACTCATGTTGGAATAGATCTATTGATCCTTTTGTGTCTGTCACTACGCCCAGCACTCGTGAGTTTGAAGCTCGTCACAGTCATCCCATCCCAGATCCTACTCGGAATACCACAGATAAGGTATAGACTTTCCAGATCTCAGGAATGACCACCAATAATTCTAGCCTATACGACGAAGACTCTGATCTCATGGATTCGAATGCTCTGTTGTCAGAAGATGCAATCAAACACGTGAACCAGGAATCAAAGAGATACACACTCAATCTAAGGTAGAACGGAAGTAGTTGTCAGGCACGCGTTCATAGGTTGAGAATGGTGATGAGTGTCACAAATCATCACATTCATCATGGTTAAGTACAAGCGAGTATCTTAGAACAGAAACAAGCGTGATTGAATAGAAAACAAAAGTAATTGCATTAATCCATCGAGACACAGCAGAGCTCCTCACCCCCAACCATGGAGTTTAGAGACTCATGCCATAGAGGATACAAAATTCAGATGCGAAATGTCATGAAGTACAAAATAAATCTCTAAAAGTAGTTTTTATACTAAACTAGTAGCTAGGGTTACAGAAAAATAAGTAACTAAGTGCAGATAGTGCAGAAATCCACTTCCGGGGCCCACTTGGTGTGTGCTTGGGCTGAGCATTGAGCTTTACACGTGTAGAGGCTTCTCTTGGAGTTAAACGCCAGGTTGCAACCTGTTTCTGGCGTTTAACTCTGGTTTGTAACCTGTTTCTGGCGTTTAACTTCAGAATAGGGCAGGAAGTTAGCGTTTGAGCGCCAGTTTGTGTCGTCAAAACTCGGGCAAAGTATGGACTATTATATATTGTTGGAAAGCCCTGGATGTCTACTTTCCAACTCAATTGAGAGAGCGCCATTTGGGTTTCTTTAACTCCATAAAATCTACTTCGAGTGCAGGGAGGTCAGAATCCAACAGCATCTGCAGTCCTTTTTCAGCCTTTGAATCAGATTTTTGCTCAGGTCCCTCAATTTTAGCCAGAAAATACCTGAAATCACAGAAAAACACACAAACTCATAGTAAAGTCCAGAAATGTGAATTTTGAATAAAAACTAATAAAAATATACTAAAAATTAACTAAAACATACTGAAAACTATGTAAAACCGGTGCCAAAAATCGTATAAATTATCCGCTCATCACAACACCAAACTTAAATTGTTTCTTGTCCCCAAGCAACTGAAAATCAAATAGGATAAAAAGAAGAGAATATACTATAAATTCCAAAATATCAATAAAACTTAACTCCAATTAGATGAGCGGGACTAGTAGCTTTTTGCCTCTGAACTGTTTTGGCATCTCACTTTATCCTTTGAAGTTCAGAATGATTGGCATCTATAGGAACTCAGAATTTAGATAGTGTTATTGATTCTCCTAGTTCAGTATGTTGATTCTTGAGCACAGCTACTTTATGAGTCTTGACCGTGGCCCTAAGCACTTTGTTTTCCAGTATTACCACCGGATACATAAATGCCACAGACACATAACTGGGTGAACCTTTTCAGATTGTGACTTAGCTTTGCTAAAGTCCCCAATTAGAAGTGTCCAGAGTTCTTAAGCACACTCTTTTTTTTACTTTGGATCACGACTTTAACCGCTCAGTCTCAAACTTTTCACTTGACACCTTCACGCCACAAGCACATGGTTAGGGACAGCTTGGTTTAGCCGCTTAGGCCAGGATTTTATTCCTTTGGGCCCTCCTATCCACTGATGCTCAAAGCCTTGGATCCTTTTTACCCTTGCCTTTTGGTTTAAAGGGTTACTGGCTTTTTGCTCTTGCCTTTTGGTTTAAAGAGCTTTTGGCTTTTTCTTCTTACTTTTTCTTTTTTTTTTCTTTTTTTTCTTTTTTTTTCGCAAGCCTTGTTCTTCATTGCTTTTTCTTACTTCAAGAATCAATTTTATGATTTTTCAGATTATCAATAACATTTCTTCTTTTCATCATTCTTTCAAGAGCCAACAAATTTAACATTCATAAACAACAAATTCAAAAATATGCACTGTTAAAGCATTCATTCAGAAAACAAAAAGTATTGCCACCACATCAAAATAATTAAACTAATCTCAAGGATGAATTCGAAATTCATGTACTTCTTGTTCTTTTGTTTTTAGAACATTTTTCATTTAAGAGAGGTGATGGATTAATAGGATACTCATAGTTTTAAGGCATAGTTACTAGACACTAATGATCATGTAATGAAGACACAAACATAAATAAAACATATGGCTCAAAAACCGAAAAACAGAAAAATAAGAACAAGGAAATTAAGGAACGGGTCCACCTTAGTAAGGGTGGCGTCTTCTTCCTCTTGAAGAACCAATGGTGCTCTTGAGCTCCTCTATGTCTCTTCCTTGCCTTTGTTGCTCCTCCCTCATAGCTCTTTGATCTTCTTTAATCTCATGGAGAATGATGGAGTGCTCTTGGTGCTCCACCCTTAGTTGTCCCATGTTGGAACTTAATTCCCCTAGGGAGGTGTTAATTTGCTCCCAATAGTTTTGTGGAGGAAAGTGCATTCCTTAAGGCATTTCAGGGATTTCATGATGAGGAATTTCCTCATGCTCTTGTTGAGGTCCATGAGTGGGCTTTCTTGTTTGCTCCATCCTTTTCTTAGTGATGGGCTTGTGAGATGAATCTCTCCATCTCCCATGACTCGGAGGTGGAATCAATTGCCATCCCTTTCCTCTTTCTAGAGGTTTCTCTGGCCTTAGGTGCCATTAGTGGTTATGGAAAAAACAAAAAGTGGGGCTTTTTCCACACCAAACTTAGAATGTTTGCTCGTCCTCGTGCAAAAGAAGAAAGAATGGAGGAGAAGAAGAAAAAATGGAGAAGATGGAGGTGTGTGTAAGGTTTGGCCAAGGGGGTAGTAGTGTGTATGAGGGGTTGGGTTTGGGAGGAAAATGGTTTGAATATGAATGGTGAGGTAGGTGGGGATCCTGTGGGGTCCACAGATCCTAAGGAGTCAAAGACTTATCATTCCTGCTCCATTTAGGCGTGTAAACGCCCTTAGAGTGCAATCCTGGCGTTTAACGCCAGACTGATGCTTGTTTCTGGCATTAAACGCCAGCTTTTCTCCCTTTCTTGGCACTAAACGCCAAGTTGATGCTCTGTTCTGGCGTTAAACGCCAGCTTGAAGCTTCCTTCTGGTGTTAAACGCCAGTCTGATGCTTCTTACTGGCGTTTAAACGCCAGTAAGCTTATCCTCAAGGGTGTGCTATTTTTAATGTTGTTTTTCATTCTATTTTTTATTTTTCAGTTGTTTCTGTGACTTCACATGATCATCAACCTAAAAAAAACATAAAATAGTCATGGAAATTAAATAGATATAATTAAATAACATTGGGTTGCCTCCCAACAAGCGCTTCTTTAATGTCAATAGCTTGACAGTGAGCTCTCATGGAGCCTCACAGATAATCAGAGCAGGGTTGGGGCCTCTCAACACAAAACTTAGAGTTTGGTTGTGGCCTCTCAACACCAAACTTAGAGTTTGGTTGTGGGGGTTTTGTTTGACTCTGTATTGAGAGAAGCTTTTCATGCTTCCTCTCCATGGTTATAGAAGGAGAACCTTGAGTCTTATAGTTTGCAATGTCTACAAGCCACGGAGCTTCCTGAATACCAAACAATTGCTCATCCGAAAAGGTTTCAGAGATCTCAGTAGGAGGGAGGGATGCTCCTGCTACTGGTTCTATCCGGGACAGGTGATTAGCTACTTGATTCTCTGTCCTTTTTTTGTCTCTTATTTCTATATCAAACTCTTGCAAAAGCAGCACCCATCTTATGAGTCTGGGTTTTGAATCCTACTTCGTGAGGAGATATTTTAGAGCAGCATGGTCAGTGTACACAATCACTTTTGATCCTACTAAGTAAGATCTAAACTTGTCAATGGCATAAACCATTGCAAGCAATTCCTTTTCTGTAGTTGTGTAATTTTTCTGCGCATCATTTAAAACACGGCTAGCATAGTAAATGACGTGCAAAAGCTTGTCATGCCTCTGTCCCAATACTGCACCAATAGCATGGTCACTGGCATCACACATTATTTCGAATGGTAATGTCCAGTCTGGTACAGAAATGACTGGTGCTGTGACCAGCTTAGCTTTCAGAGTTTCAAACGCCTGTAGACACTCTGTGTCAAACACAAATGGCATATCAGCAGCTAGCAGATTACTCAGAGGTTTTGCAATTTTTGAAAAATTCTTTATAAACCTCCTATAGAATCATGCATGCCCCAGAAAGCTTCTGATTTCCTTAACATTGGTAGGTGGTGGTAATTTTTCAATTACTTCCGCTTTAGCTTGATCCACCTCTATTCCCTTGTTCGAAATTTTATGCCCAAGGATAATTCCTTCAGTCACCATAAAGTGACATTTTTCCCAGTTTAAAACTAGGTTAGTCTCTTTGCATCTTTTTAGAACAAGTGCTAAATGGTTAAGGCAGGAGCTGAATGAGTTTCCAAATACTGAAAAGTCATCCATGAAGACTTCCAAAAATTTCTCTACCATATCAGAGAAGATAGAGAGCATGCACCTCTGAAAGGTTGCAGGTGCATTGCACAGACCAAAAGGCATCCTTCTGTAGGCAAACACTCCAGAAGAACATGTGAATGCTGTTTTCTCTTGGTCCTGAGGATCTACTGCAATTTGGTTGTAACCTGAATAGCCAGCCAAAAAGTAGTAGTATTCATGACCTACTAGTCTTTCTAGCATCTAGTCTACGAATGGTAAAGGAAAGTGATCCTTCCTGGTGGTTGTATTAAGCCTTCTGTAATCAATACACATACGCCACCCTATAACTGTTCTTATGGGAACCAGTTCATTCTTTTCATTATGAACCACTGTCATGCCTCCCTTTTTGGGGACAACTTGGACAGGGCTCACCCAGGGGCTATCAGAAATAGGATAAATAATCTCAGCCTCTAGTAACTTGGTGACCTCTTTCTGCACCACCTCTTTCATGGCTGGATTCAGCCGCCTTTGTGGTTGAATCACTGGCTTAGCATCATCCTCCAATAGGATCTTGTGCATGCATCTTGATGGGCTGATGCCCTTAAGATCACTTATGGACCACCCAAGAGTTGTCTTGTATGTCCTTAGCACTTGAAGTAGTGCTTTCTCTTCCTGTGGATTTAAAGCAGAGCTTATGATCACCGAAAAAGTGTCACCTTCTCCCAAAAATGCATATTTCAAGGATGGTGGTAGTGGTTTGAGCTCGGGTTTAGGAGGTTTCTCCTCTTCCTGAGGAATTTTCAGAGGCTCTTTTATTTCCTCTGATTCCACCAGATCAGGCTGAACATCTTTAAAGATGTCTTCTAGCTCTGATTCGAGACTCTCAGCCATGTTGATCTCCTCTCTCAGGGAGTCAATAATATCAACACTCATGCAATCTTTTGATGTGTCTGGATGCTTCATTGCCTCAACAACATTCAGCTTGAACTCATCCTCATTGACTCTCAAGGTCACTTCCCCTTTTTGGACATCAATGAGGATTTGTCCAGTTGCTAGGAAGGGTCTTCCTAGAATGAGAGTTGCACTCTTGTGCTCCTCTATCTCCAGCACTACAAAGTCAGTGGGAAAGGCAAATGGCCCAACCTTGACAATCATGTCCTCAATTATGCCTGATGGATATTTAATGGAGCCATCAGCAAGTTGAAGACATATCCGGGTTGGTTTGACCTCTTCAGTCAAGCCAAGCTTTCTGATAGTGGATGCAGGGATTAGATTGATACTTGCCCCAAGGTCACATAAAGCTGTCTTGGTACAAGTACCCTCTAATGTGCATGGTATCATAAAGCTTCCGGGATCCTTAAGCTTTTCTGGTAAGCTTGTTAGGATGACTGCACTGCATTCTTCAGTAAGAAAAACTTTTTCTGTTTCTCTTCAATCCTTCTTATGACTTAAGATCTCTTTCATGAACTTAGCATAAGAGGGTATTTGCTCAAGTGCCTCTGCAAATGGAATCTTTATTTCAAGAGTCCTGAGATAGTCTGCAAAGCGGGCAAAGTGTTTATCCTGTTTCGCTTGGCGGATTTTTTGAGGATAAGGTATTTTGGCTTTATATTCTTCAACCTTAGTTGCTGCAGGTTTATTTCCTACAGAGGCAGGTTGAGAAGCCTTCTTGAGGGAGTTATTATTAGCACTTGCAGGTGTCTGATCCCTCACTGGCGTTTGAACACCAGAACTGGACATGGATTGGGCGTTTAACGCCAGATTCCTACCCTTTTCTGGCGTTTGAACACCAGACTTATTCCTCTCTGGGCTCTTACTGTCCTCAGAGGAATTTTGGGTAGCAAGTTGCTCATCCTCTGTCAGCTGTTCTTTTCTTGGCTTTCTGCTACTTTGAGTTGAGGTATTTAATATTTTTCCACTTCTTAATTGAACTGCTTGGCACTCCTCTGTTATCTGTTTTGATAACTGCTATTTTGTCTGATTCAATTGTGATTCCATATCCTTGTTAGCAATTTTAGTTTCTTGTAGCATCTCCTTAAATTCTGCTAACTGCCTTGTTATAGAAGATAGCTGCTAATTGAGTTCAGCAACTTGTTCCTGAGGACTAAAGTCAGTTGATACTGCCTTAGCTTCTTCTTTCATGGAGGACTCATTACTTATGTACATATGTTGATTTCTAGAAACTATATCAATAAGCTCTTGAGCCTCTTCAACAATCTTTCTCATGTGTATAGATCCACCAGCTGAGTGGTCTAGAGGTACCTGAGCTTTTTCTGTAAGCCCGTAGTAGAAGATGTCTAACTGCACCCACTCTGAAAATATTTCAGAGGGGCACTTCCTTAACATCCCTCTGTACCTCTCTCAGGTGTTATAAAGGGATTCATCATCCTCTTGTTTAAAGCCTTGGATGTCCAGCCTTAGCTGTGTCATCCTTTTTGGAGGGAAATATTGATTCAGGAATTTGTCTGATAACTGTCTCCATGTTCTTATGCTTGCTGTGGGTTGGTTATTTAACCACTTCTTAGCTTGATCTTTTATAGCAAACAGCAATAGTAACAGCCTGTATACGTCTTGATCTACTGATAAACCCATATTTTATGATATATTTTGTGCTTAGTTTGAGTGATTTATTCAATCCTTCACCCACTTATTCATATTCATTGCATAGTTTTACTTTCCCTTCCTCATTATGTGATGTATGTGAAAAACATGTTTCCTATGCTTTAAAACTAATTATTTTAATTACATTTAATTCCATTCGATGTCGTGACTAGTGTGTTGAGTAGTTTCAGATCTTCTAAGGCAGGAATGACTTAAAGGATGGAAAGGAAACATACAAAAATGGAAGGAAAGCACAAAACGGAGTTTCTAAAGAAACTGGCATCCACGCGATCGCATGGGCGACGCGGACGCATGCCAAGCGTGAATCAATAGCGACGCGGCCGCATGACTGACGCGAACACGTGACAAGAAAAGCTCCGAATGACGCGACCGCGTGACCCACGCGGACGCGTGACAGAGGCCACGCACCAGAAATTGCAGAAAACGGTCCCAGCGATTTCTGAAGCCCTTTTTGGCCCAAATCCAAGTCCAGAAGGCATAGACCAGAGGTTATGAAGTGAGGGAATGCATCCATTCATAGAGAGACGACTTTAGTTTTAGTTTTCATGATTTAGATTTAGTTTAGAGAGAGATTCTCTCTCTCTTTTAGGATTAGGATTTAGAATTTCTCTTAGTTTGGGAGTAACTCTCGATCCCAGGTTTAATGTTCCTTTATTTTAAGCTTCTCTTTTACTTTTATTCATTACTTTAGTTGATTATTTACTTTTGCAATTAAATTTATGAATTCTTCCATGTTACAGATTATTATTTTGGATTAATGTTATTTGAGGTATTTCAGTTAATATTGCTTTCTTTTATTTATTAGTTACAATTATTCCCAATCTGGAGACATTCTTATTCCAGTAGATTTACTTTTCTCCTTTTAGTTTTGGTTAAGAAATCAGTAACTCAGGAGTTATCAAACTCAAACATGCTTGATAATTGTTATCTTTGTTAATTGAATTGAGCTTCAAGAATCCCAATCTTTTCTTAGAAAATAAAATAGGATCCGAAGATCAATCCAATTAACCCCTTGACCTTTCTTTATCTTAGTAAAGGCTAACAAAGTGGAATTAAGATTCAATTATTATCATCATTGATAAGGATAGCCAGGATAAGACCTCTAATTTCTCATACCTTGCCAAAAGTTTATTTACAGTCACTTATTTATTTCACTTGCTATTTAAATTACTTGTTCTTCATTTACTTTAATTGCCACTTAAATTACTTGCTCCTCATTCTCAAAACCCCAATTTACAATCTCCATAGCCAATAATAAGAACATACTTCCCTGTAGTTCCTTGAGAAGACGACTCGAGGTTTGAATACTTCGGTTATCAATTTATTTAGGGGTTTGTTACTTGTGACAACCAAAACGTTTGTACGAAGGGATTTCTATTGGTTTAGAGACTATATCTACAATGCGACTGTTTTTATAAAATTCTTTACTGGCAAAAATCCTAACGTCAAAATGGCGCCGTTGCCAGGGAACTGCTAACGTGTGCCTTATTATTGGTTATTGTAAATATTCTTCTTTTACTTGTTTATTTGTTTTTATTTTCCCCTTTTATTTTCATCAGCTACTATGAATTCTCACCCCTTTCGCTTTGAGTTTGGTTCTAATGTTATTGAAAGGAATGAAAGTTATAACAGGATTATGCATCAAGGTCAGAGCAATCAAAGATGGATGGAGCCGAGAGGATCTGATCAACCCTTTAGGCAACAACACCCTCCAAGATATCATGGACAAAGACCATTCTACAATGCATACCAAGCAAATAGACATGGTGGACAACCTTGTAACTACCAACAAGCCCCACCACGTGCTTATAGGCCATCCTCTCAACATAACTTCGAACCAACACGCTCACAAGTTTCTTTTCACCATTTACCACCACATGATCCTCATTTACCCCAGTTCCAATCCAATCACTCCCAAACACCACCACTTCCCCCTGTGCATATCCAAATCTATCACCCCGAGAATCAGAGCTTCGCCTCAAGGAAACAGTAAATCGACTTCAAACAACCCTTCATCAACTGGAGCAAGCAATAAGTCAATTATCTCCTAGACGTTCGAACATTCAAGGACCTTCTACAGCCCCATGTGGACAGTCTAATGAAGAGCATAGCATGAAGGAAATACTAGAGACTCCAGTGGACATGACAGAGCCTGACTTCGTCCTAGAACAAGTAGAGGAAGCTGTCACTACATAAGAAGAAGAGTTGGTTGAAGACTTAAGAGACGCTGAACTTCCATGGGAAGCCAGAGTTGTGGAAAATTCTGTCAAGGATGTTACGATTGATGCTAAGGAGGATTGTGCGCAATCCCCAAGGCAGGTATTTCCTGAAGAACTAGACAGAATAATCCAAGAAGCAAGTTTCCTTGATGATGATAATGAACTTGCATCCGCAAGTGAATTCTCTGAGATCGAAGAATCTTCCCCAAGTGAATGCAAAGATGATACGGAGGTAGATTTCTCTCAACCTCCAGTCTATGACACAAGTGATGAGGAGGACATAGATGGCTTTGATCAGGACATGGAAACATTTGAAGAATCTTGCAAAAAAGTGGAGAATTTCACAGAAGAGCACAAGGGAGTAGAACTCACAGAACCACTAGAACCACCTACCCCAAGGCCATTACCACCCAATACAAGCTTCAAGTGGGTACAATCCTTAACTTTTAACTGTATTTTTCCACTTGAATATGGTTTGCTTGAAACAGATGGCCAGCTTAGAGCTCTCTGTGGCTTTAAGAGTAAAAGGGAAATGGCTCATACTCAGAGCTGGTGCACAAGGTTCAATAAGGTTCCACACATCATGATCAACCGGATGGATCTCGGAAAACGTTTGGTTATCCTGGTGAGAATCTAATCTCTAAATCGCCCAGATGAAAAAGTATAGATCAAGAAGAAGGCGGATTTAAAAGCAAAGTTTGGAATCCTGGAATCTATGCTGACATTCGTCACCCCGGGAGTCTGAGAATCTGTTTGAAGCTGCCCAGAAGCTTCACGTGCCTAGTTTGGGACCCCGGAGGCTATTGGCATTCCAAGCATTGGTGGAGATTTCTGGATGAATTTAAGCATAAGCCGCCATAATAGGAAGCTTATCCAATGTCCAACTTAAGGACTTTAACTAAAAGTGCTAGGTGGGAGACAACCCACCATGGTATGATCGTTCATTTTTCAATTTTTATTTTGTTTTGTTTGTTTTCAAGTTTTATTTTATTTTATAATATTGAACCTGGAATTTTGCATCGTATTCATATTAATCATTGCATTTTGCATAAAAAAAGAGAAGGTGCTCCACGCGACCGCATCATCCATGCGATCGCGTCATCCACGCGGCCGCGTGACCTGGAGATCGGCGTAAAGCTCCAACATCCAGAAAGTTAGGCTGGAATCGTGCGGCCATTGTGCGTTTCGCACAATTGACCCACGCGATCGCGTCACTCACGCGATCGCGTCACTTGCACAATACCAATCCCACGCGATCGCGTCGCATGGATTGCATCACACCCCAAAAGGAGACAGAGAGTTGCGCTGAAATGACGCTGGATTTGTGTGTTTAGCACAAATTCCAGCGACACGATCGCATGCCCCAGGCGATCGCGTCATTCACTCTTTTTGCCCTCCACGCGATCGCGTCACACCCTTTTTTTCGCTCCAGCCACGCGACCGCGTCCCCCACGCGGCCGCGTGGATTCAAATTTATAACCCCCCAGCCACGCGAACCCTACCAGTCGCCCCCCCCCCTCCCCAAACCTTTTTTCTCCCTCTCTTCTCCTCCAATCCAACCATCACCACCCAGCCACCACCACGCCACCACCGACCACCGCCGACCACCCAGAACCCGCCGCCACCCACACCCCTTCTTTCTTCTTCTTCCTTCTCCTTCCTCCCTCCAACGCCACTGCCCTCCTTCCACGACCACCACCCACCACCGCCGGCCCATCCCAGCCGCGCCCCCCATCCGCCACCCACCCCTTCCCCTCTCCCCCTTACACCCATTACCCCTACTTTCCCTCCCTGCCCCTCCGAATAGCATCATCGCCGCCGCGCCGCCCTTCTCCGCTGCGCCAGACACCGTCACCACCATCCCCAGCCACCTTTCTGCCCACTCTCCCTAGTTCGCTTACCAGGTTCAGCCGAACGCCACCCTTTTATCCTTTCGTCGTTAGTTCTTATTTTTTCTGTTATTGTTCATCTTTAGGTTAGTTAGATATGCATGTTATTGTGGATTTTAGGTTGTTAGGTAGCTTAGGATGTGGTTTGTGGTTTAGACCTGTTTAAATTGCACTGTTCATGTTTCTTGTTTCATTATTTTCGCAATTCTGCTGATGCTGTGTTGTTAGTTTTGTTCATATGCTATAATTTCTTATTTCATGCTGCTCTTTACTCTGAATTTTCATGTTTATATTCCTTATACGTAAGTACAGCTTTAATTTTGATTCATATGAACTATTTGACTGCTATTTATTTTCTGGGACAATCCAATTTTAGCCGGAATGCTGCCCAAATTTCTGTGAAATGTTTCCATTCATGTTTTGGTTTTGCCATTTTGAAATCTGTTTTACTCTGCTTTAGCCAAACCATTCATGAATGCCCGGGCAAGTTTTCTTATCCTTTTTGATTTTTTGGTTCCTACACTGCATTTTTGATGTTTGATTCCAATTTCTGCTTTCTCTATATCTATTTGAATCATCATCAAACTGTTTTACTTGTTTGGATATGAGTTACTTATCGCTTCTAACTGTGAATACTTGTTACTTGGAATATTTTCATTATGCCACTTACTTTAACCCAATTCTACTAACTCACTAATTTTCACTTCCTAAACTCTTTTTCAATTCTAACCAACCTAACCTTTCAAAAACTTCTTTTCTGATTTTCTTTCACTTTCTCTTAACATTCTAACCAAGGCATGATGTTTATTTTTCTATTTCACATGAATTCTATTTCATTTTGGATTGTAAATTCTTCTTTTTGAACTTTTACCTCCTATTCAATCCTTAATGCACATTTACTTAGCTCATATTCATTACTCTCCTGCTCCTTTGCCACTATGTGCTTCTTTTGTTAATTGCCTCCTTGTTTTCCTGTTTTTATTATATCCTTGAATTCTGTTTTTCAGGATGTCGGACTCCCACAGAAAAGGAAAAGGAAAGGCAACAACTGGCAAACAGAAAAGAGGAGAAGCCTCTATGTCTATCATAGATCTCATGCATGATGCCTCCTTGCGGGAGAAAAATTTTACCCCGCAGGAGAAGGCCGACCAGCTAATTCCTGCTACTGATCCAGTAAAGTTTATAAACTGATACTGTGAGCTGAGGTATCCGGTGTTTACAACCGCCAGGAACATATTCCTGTAGAGGACTTTGAAGATCCCAGAAGAACTCCAGCAATACACCTCTGACCAGATCAAACAAAGAGGCTGGTTCTTCCTGGAGAGACCTCTGACTGAGGTCAATGCATCTTGGGTTAGAGAATTCTACTGCAATTACTTCAAGACTTCCCTAGATGCAGTGAACCTCAGAGGGAAGCAGATTTTGGTTATTGAAGAGGCCATTGAAGATGTTTTGAAGCTTCTGCCTAAGACTGATCAGCTGGATGGTTATCAGAAAGCTGAGGAAGACATGCGCTTTATGCGATTTGATTGGGATGCAGTCAAGGCCCGGATAGCCCTTGACCCGACAATTCCTTGGATTATGGGTCAGAACACCACCATGCCAAAGGAAATCAAGCGGATCTACTTGAATGATGAGGCTCGGCTATGGCATCAGATTCTTAGTAACTTCATTATGCCGAGTACTCACGAGACTGAGATACCAGCCGCTATGGTCACTCTCCTTTGGTGTCTGATGGACGGTAAGAACCTGTACCTGCCACGCTTTATCCGGTACTATATGGCCAGGGTCCACGTCCGAGGCACTCTTCCCTTTCCTTATTTGATTACACAGCTAGGCCGTCGAGCTGACATGCCTTGGGAGGATGCTGATGAAACGCAACTTGCTGCAGAATGTAAGAAGATTATCCCTCACAGCAGGAACTTCCTGGCTTTGGGCTACAGACCTCCGTTCCTCACTGCTGCTACTGATACAGCCTCACCATCTCCCAGCCCCTCTTCCTCTACAGCCGCCCTAGCTACCCCTGCCACCCCCACTGCCCCTCCACCTACCCCAGAGCCCATCTATTATCTAGTGCAACGCTTGTTCCGACGGCTTGACCAGATGGAGCGTCGCAACAAGCGACGCTATGAGCACCTGAAGCTGATGATACGATCTGGCGACATCCCCTCCGAGCCTGACACACCATCCGAGGCATCTGAGGAGGAGGCGGATGAGCCCGAGGCAGAGACCCACCCACAGCAGGAGGCAAAGCAGGTAGGCACCCAGCAGGCAGCACACCATCAGGAGGCTCTGCCCCAGATTCAGGCTGTAGACCCTGAGATCCCTCTTCAGTCAGCACCTCCTCCAAAGCAGTCAGACCCTCAGATCACCACCTCAGAGACCC